>NC_064626.1:138313308-138626522 GCF_023864275.1 Schistocerca cancellata
CCTCCTCCTCCGATTACAGCCCTCCTTCCTCTCACCGAGTGAGCCGTCTGCGGCAATTTCTACATTTGACACCTATCAGAACTCGCTTATTAAAAACATATGCCATTGCAAATTATATCTCATTTCGTAAAACATTATTCGCAGTTGTTCCTTTTGGGATGTAGAGTTGATCGTCGGTTATAAGTATCTTGATGATTCCGAATGTTAACGCAATGAATGTCTGATACAAGGAAAAGAACGTAGTACCATTTATGTATCAGAAATATATTAGAATGCGTATTTACATCGCAGACTTTGCAAGATGCGTAAATTTAATTGTCAGCTGTCATATAAAACTGAGCATCTCTGTTTAGTCCTGTGAGCATAGAACCTAGCTTAACATTTCTCCACTAGTTGGAGAAATGTGGGCCTCCTCCTCCGTTTACAGCCCTCCTTCCTCCCACCGAGTGAGCCGTCTGCGGCAATTGCTACATTTGCCACCTATCAGAACTCGCTTATTAAAAACATATGCCATTGCAAATTATATCTCATTTCGTAAAACATTATTCGCAGTTGTTCCTTTTGGGATGTAGAGTTGATCGTCGGTTCGAAGTATCTTGATGATTCCGAATGTTAACGCAATGAATGTCTGATACAAGGAAAAGAACGTAGTACCATTTATGTATCAGAAATATATTAGAATGCGTATTTACATCGCAGACTTTGCAAGATGCGTAAATTTAATTGTCAGCTGTCATATAAAACTGAGCATCTCTGTTTAGTCCTGTGAGCATAGAACCTAGCTTAACATTTCTCCACTAGTTGGAGAAATGTGGGCCTCCTCCTCCGCTTACGGCCCTCCTTCCTCCCACCGAGTGAGCTGTCTTCGGCAATTGCTACATTTGACACCTATCAGAACTCGCTTTGTAAAAACATATGCCATTGCAAATTATATCTCATTTCGTAAAACATTATTCGCAGTTGTTCCTTTTGGGATGTAGAGTTGATCGTCGGTTCGAAGTATCTTGATTACTCCGAATGTTATCTCAATGAATGTCTGATACAAGGAAAAGAACGTAGTACCATTTATGTAACAGAAATATATTAGAATGCGTATTTGCATCGCAGAGTTTGCAAGGAGCGTAAATTTAATTGTCAGCTGTCATATAAAACTGAGCATCTCTCTTTAGTCCTGTGAGCATAGAACCTAGCTTAACATTTCTCCACTAGTTGGAGAAATGTGGGCCTCCTCCTCCGCTTACAGCCCTCCTTCCTCCCACCGAGTGAGCCGTCTGCGGCAATTGCTACATTTGACACCTATCAGAACTCGCTTATTAAAAACATATGCCATTGCAAATTATATCTCATTTCGTAAAACATTATTCGCAGTTGTTCCTTTTGGGATGTAGAGTTGATCGTCGGTTCGAAGTATTTTGATTATTCCGAATGTTATCGCAATGAATGTCTGATACAAGGAAAAGAACGTAGTACCATTTATGTATCAGAAATATATTAGAATGCGTATTTACATCGCAGAGTTTGCAAGAAGCGTAAATTTAATTGTCAGCTGTCATATAAAACTGAACATCTCTCTTTAGTCCTGTGAGCATAGAACCTAGCTTAACATTTCTCCACTAGTTGGCGAAATGTGGGCCTCCTCCTCTGCTTACGGCCCTCCTTCCTCCCACCGAGTGAATCGTCTGCGGCAATTGCTACATTTGACACCTATCAGAACTCGCTTATTAAAAACATATGCCATTGCAAATTATATCTCATTTCGTAAAGCATTATTCGCAGTTGTTCCTTTTGGGATGTAGAGTTGATCGTCGGTTTGAAGTATCTTGATGATTCCGAATGTTAACGCAATAAATGTCTGATACAAGGAAAAGAACGTAGTACCATTTATGTATCAGAAATATATTAGAATGCGTATTTACATCGCAGAGTTTGTAAGATGCGTAATTTTAATTGTCAGCTGTCATATAAAACTGAGCATCTCTCTTTAGTCCTGTGAGCATAGATCCTAGCTTAACATTTCTCCACTAGTTTTAGAAATGTGGGCCTCCTCCTCCGCTTACAGCCCTCCTTCCTCCCACCGAGTGAGCCGTCTGCGGCAATTGCTACATTTGACACCTATCAGAACTCGCTTATTAAAAACATATGCCATTGCAAATTATATCTCATTTCGTAAAACATTATTCGCAGTTGTTCCTTTTGGGATGTAGAGTTGATCGTCGGTTATAAGTATCTTGATGATTCCGAATGTTAACGCAATGAATGTCTGATACAAGAAAAAAAAACGTAGTACCATTTATGTATCAGAAATATATTAGAATGCGTATTTACATCGCAGAGTTTGCAAGATGCGTAAATTTAATTGTCAGCTGTCATATAAAACTGAGCATCTCTCTTTAGTCCTGTGAGCATAGAACCTAGCTTAACATTTCTCCACTAGTTGGAGAAATGTGGGCCTCCTCCTCCGCTTACAGCCCTCCTTCCTCTCACCGAGTGAGCCGTCTGCGGCATTTGCTACATTTGACACCTATCAGAACTCGCTTATTAAAAACATATGCCATTGCAAATTATATCTCATTTCGTAAAACATTATTCGCAGTTGTTCCTTTTGGGATGTAGAGTTGATCGTCGGTTATAAGTATCTTGATGATTCCGAATGTTAACGCAATGAATGTCTGATACAAGGAAAAGAACATAGTACCATTTATGTATCAGAAATATATTAGAATGCGTATTTACATCGCAGAGTTTGCAAGATGCGTAAATTTAATTGTCAGCTGTCATATAAAACTGAGCATCTCTCTTTAGTCCTGTGAGCATAGAACCTAGCTTAACATTTCTCCACTAGTTGGAGAAATGTGGGCCTCCTCCTCCGCTTACAGCCCTCCTTCCTCTCACCGAGTGAGCCGTCTGCGGCAATTGCTACATTTGACACCTATCAGAACTCGCTTATTAAAAACATATGCCATTGCAAATTATATCTCATTTCGTAAAACATTATTCGCAGTTGTTCCTTTTGGGATGTAGAGTTGATCGTCGGTTATAAGTATCTTGATGATTCCGAATGTTAACGCAATGAATGTCTGATACAAGGAAAAGAACGTAGTACCATTTATGTATCAGAAATATATTAGAATGCGTATTTACATCGCAGAGTTTGCAAGATGCGTAAATTTAATTGTCAGCTGTCATATAAAACTGAGCATCTCTCTTTAGTCCTGTGAGCATAGAACCTAGCTTAACATTTCTCCACTAGTTGGAGAAATGTGGGCCTCCTCCTCCGCTTACAGCCCTCCTTCCTTCCACCGAGTGAGCCGTCTGCGGCAATTGCTACATTTGCCACCTATCAGAACTCGCTTATTAAAAACATATGCCATTGCAAATTATATCTCATTTCGTAAAACATTATTCGCAGTTGTTCCTTTTGGGATGTAGAGTTGATCGTCGGTTCGAAGTATCTTGATGATTCCGAATGTTAACGCAATGAATGTCTGATACAAGGAAAAGAACGTAGTACCATTTATGTATCAGAAACATATTAGAATGCGTATTTACATCGCAGAGTTTGCAAGATGCGTAAATTTAATTGTCAGCTGTCATATAAAACTGAGCATCTCTCTTTAGTCCTGTGAGCATAGAACCTAGCTTAACATTTCTCCACTAGTTGGAGAAATGTGGGCCTCCTCCTCCGCTTACGGCCCTCCTTCCTCCCACCGAGTGAGCTGTCTTCGGCCATTGCTACATTTGACACCTATCAGAACTCGCTCATTAAAAACATATGCCATTGCAAATTATATCTCATTTCGTAAAACATTATTCGCAGTTGTTCCTTTTGGGATGTAGAGTTGATCGTCGGTTCGAAGTATCTTGATTACTCCGAATGTTATCTCAATGAATGTCTGATACAAGGAAAAGAACGTAGTACCATTTATGTATCAGAAACATATTTAATGCGTATTTGCATCGCAGAGTTTGCAAGAAGCGTAAATTTAATTGTCAGCTGTCATATAAAACAGAGCATCTCTATTTAGTCCTGTGAGCATAGAACCTAGCTTAACATTTCTCCACTAGTTGGAGAAATGTGGGCCTCCTCCTCCGCTTACAGCCCTCCTTCCTCCCACCGAGTGAGCCGTCTGCGGCAATTGCTACATTTGCCACCTATCACAACTCGCTTTGTAAAAACATATGCCATTGCAAATTATATCTCATTTCGTAAAACATTATTCGCAGTTGTTCCTTTTGGGATGTAGAGTTGATCGTCGGTTCGAAGTATCTTGATGATTCCGAATGTTAACGCAATGAATGTCTGATACAAGGAAAAGAACGTAGTACCATTTATTTATCAGAAATATATTAGAATGCGTATTTACATCGCAGAGTTTGCAAGAAGCGTAAATTTAATTGTCAGCTGTCATATAAAACTGAGCATCTCTCTTTAGTCCTGTGAGCATAGAACCTAGCTTAACATTTCTCCACTAGTTGGAGAAATGTGGGCCTCCTCCTCCGCTTACGGCCCTCCTTCCTCCCACCGAGTGAGCCGTCTTCGGCAATTGCTACATTTGACACCTATCAGAACTCGCTTTGTAAAAACATATGCCATTGCAAATTATATCTCATTTCGTAAAACATTATTCGCAGTTGTTCCTTTTGGGATGTAGAGTTGATCGTCGGTTCGAAGTATCTTGATTATTCCGAATGTTAACGCAATGAATGTCTGATACAAGGAAAAGAACGTAGTACCATTTATGTAACAGAAATATATTAGAATGCGTATTTGCATCGCAGAGTCTGCAAGGAGCGTAAATTTAATTGTCAGCTGTCATATAAAACTGAGCATCTCTCTTTAGTCCTGTGAGCATAGAACCTAGCTTAACATTTCTCCACTAGTTGGAGAAATGTGGGCCTCATCCTCCGCTTACAGCCCTCCTTCCTCCCAACGAGTGAGCCGTCTGCGGCAATTGCTACATTTGACACCTATCAGAACTCGCTTATTAAAAACATATGCCATTGCAAATTATATCTCATTTCGTAAAACATTAATCGCAGTTGTTCCTTTTGGGATGTAGAGTTGATCGTCGGTTGGAAGTATTTTGATTATTCCGAATGTTATCGCAATGAATGTCTGATACAAGGAAAAGAACGTAGTACCATTTATGTATCAGAAATATATTAGAATGCGTATTTACATCGCAGAGTTTGCAAGAAGCGTAAATTTAATTGTCAGCTGTCATATAAAATTGAGCATCTCTCTTTAGTCCTGTGAGCATAGAACCTAGCTTAACATTTCTCCACTAGTTGGAGAAATGTGGGCCTCCTCCTCCGCTTACAGCCCTCCTTCCTCCCACCGAGTGAGCCGTCTGCGGCAATTGCTACATTTGACACCTATCAGAACTCGCTTATTAAAAATATATGGCATTGCAAATTATATCTCATTTCGTACAACATTATTCGCAGTTATTCCTTTTGGGATGTAGAGTTGATCGTCGGTTCGAAGTATTTTGATTATTCCGAATGTTATCGCAATGAATGTCTGATACAAGGAAAAGAACGTAGTACCATTTATGTATCAGAAATATATTAGAATGCGTATTTACATCGCAGAGTTTGCAAGATGCGTAAATTTAATTGTCAGCTGTCATATAAAACTGAGCATCTCTCTTTAGTCCTGTGAGCATAGAACCTAGCTTAACATTTCTCCACTAGTTGGAGAAATGTGGGCCTCCTCCTCCGCTTACAGCCCTCCTTCCTCTCACCGAGTGAGCCGTCTGCGGCATTTGCTACATTTGACACCTATCAGAACTCGCTTATTAAAAACATATGCCATTGCAAATTATATCTCATTTCGTAAAACATTATTCGCAGTTGTTCCTTTTGGGATGTAGAGTTGATCGTCGGTTATAAGTATCTTGATGATTCCGAATGTTAACGCAATGAATGTCTGATACAAGGAAAAGAACATAGTACCATTTATGTATCAGAAATATATTAGAATGCGTATTTACATCGCAGAGTTTGCAAGATGCGTAAATTTAATTGTCAGCTGTCATATAAAACTGAGCATCTCTCTTTAGTCCTGTGAGCATAGAACCTAGCTTAACATTTCTCCACTAGTTGGAGAAATGTGGGCCTCCTCCTCCGCTTACAGCCCTCCTTCCTTCCACCGAGTGAGCCGTCTGCGGCAATTGCTACATTTGACACCTATCAGAACTCGCTTATTAAAAACATATGCCATTGCAAATTATATCTCATTTCGTAAAACATTATTCGCAGTTGTTCCTTTTGGGATGTAGAGTTGATCGTCGGTTCGAAGTATCTTGATGATTCCGAATGTTAACGCAATGAATGTCTGATACAAGGAAAAGAACGTAGTACCATTTATGTATCAGAAACATATTAGAATGCGTATTTACATCGCAGAGTTTGCAAGATGCGTAAATTTAATTGTCAGCTGTCATATAAAACTGAGCATCTCTCTTTAGTCCTGTGAGCATAGAACCTAGCTTAACATTTCTCCACTAGTTGGAGAAATGTGGGCCTCCTCCTCCGCTTACGGCCCTCCTTCCTCCCACCGAGTGAGCTGTCTTCGGCCATTGCTACATTTGACACCTATCAGAACTCGCTCATTAAAAACATATGCCATTGCAAATTATATCTCATTTCGTAAAACATTATTCGCAGTTGTTCCTTTTGGGATGTAGAGTTGATCGTCGGTTCGAAGTATCTTGATTACTCCGAATGTTATCTCAATGAATGTCTGATACAAGGAAAAGAACGTAGTACCATTTATGTATCAGAAACATATTTAATGCGTATTTGCATCGCAGAGTTTGCAAGAAGCGTAAATTTAATTGTCAGCTGTCATATAAAACAGAGCATCTCTATTTAGTCCTGTGAGCATAGAACCTAGCTTAACATTTCTCCACTAGTTGGAGAAATGTGGGCCTCCTCCTCCGCTTACAGCCCTCCTTCCTCCCACCGAGTGAGCCGTCTGCGGCAATTGCTACATTTGCCACCTATCACAACTCGCTTTGTAAAAACATATGCCATTGCAAATTATATCTCATTTCGTAAAACATTATTCGCAGTTGTTCCTTTTGGGATGTAGAGTTGATCGTCGGTTCGAAGTATCTTGATGATTCCGAATGTTAACGCAATGAATGTCTGATACAAGGAAAAGAACGTAGTACCATTTATTTATCAGAAATATATTAGAATGCGTATTTACATCGCAGAGTTTGCAAGAAGCGTAAATTTAATTGTCAGCTGTCATATAAAACTGAGCATCTCTCTTTAGTCCTGTGAGCATAGAACCTAGCTTAACATTTCTCCACTAGTTGGAGAAATGTGGGCCTCCTCCTCCGCTTACGGCCCTCCTTCCTCCCACCGAGTGAGCCGTCTTCGGCAATTGCTACATTTGACACCTATCAGAACTCGCTTTGTAAAAACATATGCCATTGCAAATTATATCTCATTTCGTAAAACATTATTCGCAGTTGTTCCTTTTGGGATGTAGAGTTGATCGTCGGTTCGAAGTATCTTGATTATTCCGAATGTTAACGCAATGAATGTCTGATACAAGGAAAAGAACGTAGTACCATTTATGTAACAGAAATATATTAGAATGCGTATTTGCATCGCA
Source organism: Schistocerca cancellata (assembly GCF_023864275.1). Taxonomy (NCBI): domain Eukaryota; kingdom Metazoa; phylum Arthropoda; class Insecta; order Orthoptera; family Acrididae; genus Schistocerca; species Schistocerca cancellata. The sequence continues at coordinate 138,320,942 of NC_064626.1, forward strand.
GAGTTTGCAAGGAGCGTAAATTTAATTGTCAGCTGTCATATAAAACTGAGCATCTCTCTTTAGTCCTGTGAGCATAGAACCTAGCTTAACATTTCTCCACTAGTTGGAGAAATGTGGGCCTCATCCTCCGCTTACAGCCCTCCTTCCTCCCAACGAGTGAGCCGTCTGCGGCAATTGCTACATTTGACACCTATCAGAACTCGCTTATTAAAAACATATGCCATTGCAAATTATATCTCATTTCGTAAAACATTAATCGCAGTTGTTCCTTTTGGGATGTAGAGTTGATCGTCGGTTCGAAGTATTTTGATTATTCCGAATGTTATCGCAATGAATGTCTGATACAAGGAAAAGAACGTAGTACCATTTATGTATCAGAAATATATTAGAATGCGTATTTACATCGCAGAGTTTGCAAGAAGCGTAAATTTAATTGTCAGCTGTCATATAAAATTGAGCATCTCTCTTTAGTCCTGTGAGCATAGAACCTAGCTTAACATTTCTCCACTAGTTGGAGAAATGTGGGCCTCCTCCTCCGCTTACAGCCCTCCTTCCTCCCACCGAGTGAGCCGTCTGCGGCAATTGCTACATTTGACACCTATCAGAACTCGCTTATTAAAAATATATGGCATTGCAAATTATATCTCATTTCGTACAACATTATTCGCAGTTATTCCTTTTGGGATGTAGAGTTGATCGTCGGTTCGAAGTATTTTGATTATTCCGAATGTTATCGCAATGAATGTCTGATACAAGGAAAAGAACGTAGTACCATTTATGTATCAGAAATATATTAGAATGCGTATTTACATCGCAGAGTTTGCAAGATGCGTATATTTAATTGTCAGCTGTCATATAAAACTGAGCATCTCTCTTTAGTCCTGTGAGCATAGAACCTAGCTTAACATTTCTCCACTAGTTGGAGAAATGTGGGCCTCCTCCTCCGCTTACAGCCCTCCTTCCTCCCACCGAGTGAGCCGTCTGCGGCAATTGCTAAATTTGACACCTATCAGAACTCGCTTATTAAAAACATATGCCATTGCAAATTATATCTCATTTCGTAAAACATTATTCGCAGTTGTTCCTTTTGGGATGTAGAGTTGATCGTCGGTTCGAAGTATCTTGATGATTCCGAATGTTAACGCAATGAATGTCTGATACAAGGAAAAGAACGTAGTACCATTTATGTATCAGAAATATATTAGAATGCGTATTTACATCGCAGAGTTTGCAAGATGCGTAAAATTAATTGTCAGCTGTCATATAAAACTGAGCATCTCTCTTTAGTCCTGTGAGCATAGAACCTAGCTTAACATTTCTCCACTAGTTGGAGAAATGTGGGCCTCCTCCTCCGCTTACAGCCCTCCTTCCTTCCACCGAGTGAGCCGTCTGCGGCAATGCTACATTTGCCACCTATCAGAACTCGCTTATTAAAAACATATGCCATTGCAAATTATATCTCATTTCGTAAAACATTATTCGCAGTTGTTCCTTTTGGGATGTAGGGTTGATCGTCGGTACGAAGTATTTTGATTGTTCCGAATGTTATCGCAATGAATGTCTGATACAAGGAAAAGAACGTAGTACCATTTGTGTATCGGAAATATATTAGAATGCGTATTTACATCGCAGATTTTGCAAGAAGCGAATATTTTATTGTCAGCTGTCATAAAAAACTGAGCATCTCTCTTTAGTCCTGTGAGCATAGAACCTAGCTTAACATTTCTCCACTAGTTGGAGAAATGTGGGCCGCCTCCTCCGCTTACAGCCCTCCTTCCTCCCACCGAGTGAATCGTCTGCGGCAATTGCTACATTTGCCACCTATCAGAACTCGCTTATTAAAAACATATGCCATTGCAAATTATATCTCATTTCGTAAAACATTATTCGCAGTTGTTCCTTTTGGGATGTAGAGTTGATCGTCGGTTTGAAGTATCTTGATGATTCCGAATGTTAACGCAATGAATGTCTGATACAAGGAAAAGAACGTAGTACCATTTATGTATCAGAAATATATTAGAATGCGTATTTACATCGCAGAGTTTGCAAGATGCGTAAATTTAATTGTCAGCTGTCATATAAAACTGAGCATCTCTCTTTAGTCCTGTGAGCATAGAACCTAGCTTAACATTTCTCCACTAGTTGGAGAAATGTGGGCCTCCTCCTCTGCTTACGGCCCTCCTTCCTCCCACCGAGTGAATCGTCTGCGGCAATTGCTACATTTGACACCTATCAGAACTCGCTTATTAAAAACATATGCCATTGCAAATTATATCTCATTTCGTAAAACATTATTCGCAGTTGTTCCTTTTGGGATGTAGAGTTGATCGTCGGATCGAAGTATTTTGATTATTCCGAATGTTATCGCAATGAATGTCTGATACAAGGAAAAGAACGTAGTACCATTTATGTATCAGAAATATATTAGAATGCGTATTTGCATCGCAGAGTTTGCAAGGAGCGTAAATTTAATTGTCAGCTGTCATATAAAACTGAGCATCTCTCTTTAGTCCTGTGAGCATAGAACCTAGCTTAACATTTCTCCACTAGTTGGAGAAATGTGGGCCTCATCCTCCGCTTACAGCCCTCCTTCCTCCCAACGAGTGAGCCGTCTGCGGCAATTGCTACATTTGACACCTATCAGAACTCGCTTATTAAAAACATATGCCATTGCAAATTATATCTCATTTCGTAAAACATTAATCGCAGTTGTTCCTTTTGGGATGTAGAGTTGATCGTCGGTTCGAAGTATTTTGATTATTCCGAATGTTATCGCAATGAATGTCTGATACAAGGAAAAGAACGTAGTACCATTTATGTATCAGAAATATATTAGAATGCGTATTTACATCGCAGAGTTTGCAAGAAGCGTAAATTTAATTGTCAGCTGTCATATAAAATTGAGCATCTCTCTTTAGTCCTGTGAGCATAGAACCTAGCTTAACATTTCTCCACTAGTTGGAGAAATGTGGGCCTCCTCCTCCGCTTACAGCCCTCCTTCCTCCCACCGAGTGAGCCGTCTGCGGCAATTGCTACATTTGACACCTATCAGAACTCGCTTATTAAAAATATATGGCATTGCAAATTATATCTCATTTCGTACAACATTATTCGCAGTTATTCCTTTTGGGATGTAGAGTTGATCGTCGGTTCGAAGTATTTTGATTATTCCGAATGTTATCGCAATGAATGTCTGATACAAGGAAAAGAACGTAGTACCATTTATGTATCAGAAATATATTAGAATGCGTATTTACATCGCAGAGTTTGCAAGATGCGTATATTTAATTGTCAGCTGTCATATAAAACTGAGCATCTCTCTTTAGTCCTGTGAGCATAGAACCTAGCTTAACATTTCTCCACTAGTTGGAGAAATGTGGGCCTCCTCCTCCGCTTACAGCCCTCCTTCCTCCCACCGAGTGAGCCGTCTGCGGCAATTGCTAAATTTGACACCTATCAGAACTCGCTTATTAAAAACATATGCCATTGCAAATTATATCTCATTTCGTAAAACATTATTCGCAGTTGTTCCTTTTGGGATGTAGAGTTGATCGTCGGTTCGAAGTATCTTGATGATTCCGAATGTTAACGCAATGAATGTCTGATACAAGGAAAAGAACGTAGTACCATTTATGTATCAGAAATATATTAGAATGCGTATTTACATCGCAGAGTTTGCAAGATGCGTAAAATTAATTGTCAGCTGTCATATAAAACTGAGCATCTCTCTTTAGTCCTGTGAGCATAGAACCTAGCTTAACATTTCTCCACTAGTTGGAGAAATGTGGGCCTCCTCCTCCGCTTACAGCCCTCCTTCCTTCCACCGAGTGAGCCGTCTGCGGCAATGCTACATTTGCCACCTATCAGAACTCGCTTATTAAAAACATATGCCATTGCAAATTATATCTCATTTCGTAAAACATTATTCGCAGTTGTTCCTTTTGGGATGTAGGGTTGATCGTCGGTACGAAGTATTTTGATTGTTCCGAATGTTATCGCAATGAATGTCTGATACAAGGAAAAGAACGTAGTACCATTTGTGTATCGGAAATATATTAGAATGCGTATTTACATCGCAGATTTTGCAAGAAGCGAATATTTTATTGTCAGCTGTCATAAAAAACTGAGCATCTCTCTTTAGTCCTGTGAGCATAGAACCTAGCTTAACATTTCTCCACTAGTTGGAGAAATGTGGGCCTCCTCCTCTGCTTACGGCCCTCCTTCCTCCCACCGAGTGAATCGTCTGCGGCAATTGCTACATTTGCCACCTATCAGAACTCGCTTATTAAAAACATATGCCATTGCAAATTATATCTCATTTCGTAAAACATTATTCGCAGTTGTTCCTTTTGGGATGTAGAGTTGATCGTCGGTTTGAAGTATCTTGATGATTCCGAATGTTAACGCAATGAATGTCTGATACAAGGAAAAGAACGTAGTACCATTTATGTATCAGAAATATATTAGAATGCGTATTTACATCGCAGAGTTTGCAAGATGCGTAAATTTAATTGTCAGCTGTCATATAAAACTGAGCATCTCTCTTTAGTCCTGTGAGCATAGAACCTAGCTTAACATTTCTCCACTAGTTGGAGAAATGTGGGCCTCCTCCTCTGCTTACGGCCCTCCTTCCTCCCACCGAGTGAATCGTCTGCGGCAATTGCTACATTTGACACCTATCAGAACTCGCTTATTAAAAACATATGCCATTGCAAATTATATCTCATTTCGTAAAACATTATTCGCAGTTGTTCCTTTTGGGATGTAGAGTTGATCGTCGGATCGAAGTATTTTGATTATTCCGAATGTTATCGCAATGAATGTCTGATACAAGGAAAAGAACGTAGTACCATTTATGTATCAGAAATATATTAGAATGCGTATTTACATCGCAGAGTTTGCAAGAATCGTAAATTTAATTGTCAGCTGTCATATAAAACTGAACATCTCTCTTTAGTCCTGTGAGCATAGAACCTAGCTTAACATTTCTCCACTAGTTGGAGAAATGTGGGCCTCCTCCTCTGCTTACGGCCCTCCTTCCTCCCACCGAGTGAATCGTCTGCGGCAATTGCTACATTTGCCACCTATCAGAACTCGCTTATTAAAAACATATGCCATTGCAAATTATATCTCATTTCGTAAAACATTATTCGCAGTTGTTCCTTTTGGGATGTAGAGTTGATCGTCGGTTTGAAGTATCTTGATGATTCCGAATGTTAACGCAATGAATGTCTGATACAAGGAAAAGAACGTAGTACCATTTATGTATCAGAAATATATTAGAATGCGTATTTACATCGCAGAATTTGCAAGATGCGTAAATTTAATTGTCAGCTGTCATATAAAACTGAGCATCTCTCTTTAGTCCTGTGAGCATAGAACCTAGCTTAACATTTCTCCACTAGTTGGAGAAATGTGGGCCTCCTCCTCTGCTTACGGCCCTCCTTCCTCCCACCGAGTGAATCGTCTGCGGCAATTGCTACATTTGCCACCTATCAGAACTCGCTTATTAAAAACATATGCCATTGCAAATTATATCTCATTTCGTAAAACATTATTCGCAGTTGTTCCTTTTGGGATGTAGAGTTGATCGTCGGTTGGAAGTATCTTGATGATTCCGAATGTTAACGCAATGAATGTCTGATACAAGGAAAAGAACCTAGTACCATTTATGTATCAGAAATATATTAGAATGCGTATTTACATCGCAGAGTTTGTAAGATGCGTAATTTTAATTGTCAGCTGTCATATAAAACTGAGCATCTCTCTTTAGTCCTGTGAGCATAGATCCTAGCTTAACATTTCTCCACTAGTTGGAGAAATGTGGGCCTCCTCCTCCGCTTACAGCCCTCCTTCCTCCCACCGAGTGAGCCGTCTGCGGCAATTGCTACATTTGCCACCTATCAGAACTCGCTTATTAAAAACATATGCCATTGCAAATTATATCTCATTTCGTAAAACATTATTCGCAGTTGTTCCTTTTGGGATGTAGAGTTGATCGTCGGTTCGAAGTGTCTTGATGATTCCGAATGTTAACGCAATGAATGTCTGATACAAGGAAAAGAACGTAGTACCATTTATGTATCAGAAATACATTAGAATGCGTATTTTCATCGCAGAGTTTGCAAGATGCGTAAATTTAATTGTCAGCTGTCATATAAAACTGAGCATCTCTCTTTAGTCCTGTGAGAATAGAACCTAGCTTAACATTTCTCCACTAGTTGGAGAAATGTGATCCTCCTCCTCCGCTTACGGCCCTCCTTCCTCCCACCGAGTGAGCTGTCTTCGGCCATTGCTACATTTGACACCTATCAGAACTCGCTTTGTAAAAACATATGCCATTGCAAATTATATCTCATTTCGTAAAACATTATTCGCAGTTGTTCCTTTTGGGATGTAGAGTTGATCGTCGGTTCGAAGTATCTTGATTACTCCGAATGTTATCTCAATGAATGTCTGATACAAGGAAAAGAACGTAGTACCATTTATGTATCAGAAACATATTTAATGCGTATTTGCATCGCACAGTTTGCAAGAAGCGTAAATTTAATTGTCAGCTGTCATATAAAACTGAGCATCTCTCTTAAGTCCTGTGAGCATAGAACCTAGCTTAACATTTCTCCACTAGTTGGAGAAATGTGGGCCTCCTCCTCCGCTTACGGCCCTCCTTCCTCCCATCGAGTGAGCCGTCTTCGGCAATTGCTACATTTGACACCTATCAGAACTCGCTTTGTAAAAACATATGCCATTGCAAATTATATCTCATTTCGTAAAACATTATTCGCAGTTGTTCCTTTTGGGATGTAGAGTTGATCGTCGGTTCGAAGTATCTTGGTTATTCCGAATGTTAACGCAATGAATGTCTGATACAAGGAAAAGAACGTAGTACCATTTATGTAACAGAAATATATTAGAATGCGTATTTGCATCGCAGAGTTTGCAAGGAGCGTAAATTTAATTGTCAGCTGTCATATAAAACTGAGCATCTCTCTTTAGTCCTGTGAGCATAGAACCTAGCTTAACATTTCTCCACTAGTTGGAGAAATGTGGGCCTCCTCCTCCGCTTACAGCCCACCTTCCTCCCACCGAGTGAGCCGTCTGCGGCAATTGCTACATTTGACACCTATCAGAACTCGCTTATTAAAAACATATGCCATTGCAAATTATATCTCATTTCGTAAAACATTATTCGCAGTTGTTCCTTTTGGGATGTAGAGTTGATCGTCGGTTCGAAGTATTTTGATTTTTCCGAATGTTATCGCAATGAATGTCTGATACAAGGAAAAGAACGTAGTACCATTTATGTATCAGAAATATATTAGAATGCGTATTTACATCGCAGAGTTTGCAAGAAGCGTAAATTTAATTGTCAGCTGTCATATAAAATTGAGCATCTCTCTTTAGTCCTGTGAGCATAGAACCTAGCTTAACATTTCTCCACTAGTTGGAGAAATGTGGGCCTCCTCCTCCGCTTACAGCCCTCCTTCCTCCCACCGAGTGAGCCGTCTGCGGCAATTGCTACATTTGCCACCTATCAGAACTCGCTTATTAAAAACATATGCCATTGCAAATTATATCTCATTTCGTACAACATTATTCGCAGTTGTTCCTTTTGGGATGTAGGGTTGATCGTCGGTTCGAAGTATTTTGATTGTTCCGAATGTTATCGCAATGAATGTCTGATACAAGGAAAAGAACGTAGTACCATTTGTGTATCGGAAATATATTAGAATGCGTATTTACATCGCAGAGTTTGCAAGAAGCGTATATTTTATTGTCAGCTGTCATAAAAAACTGAGCATCTCTCTTTAGTCCTGTGAGCATAGAACCTAGCTTAACATTTCTCCACTAGTTGGAGAAATGTGGGCCTCCTCCTCCGCTTACAGCCCTCCTTCCTCCCACCGAGTGAGCCGTCTGCGGCAATTGCTACATTTGACACCTATCAGAACTCGCTTATTAAAAACATATGCCATTGCAAATTATATCTCATTTCGTAAAACATTATTCGCAGTTGTTCCTTTTGGGATGTAGGGTTGATCGTCGGTTCGAAGTATTTTGACTATTCCGAATGTTATCGCAATGAATGTCTGATACAAGGAAAAGAACGTAGTACCATTTATGTATCAGAAATATATTAGAATGCGTATTTACATCGCAGAGTTTGCAAGAAGCGTAAATTTAATTGTCAGCTGTCATATAAAACTGAACATCTCTCTTTAGTCCTGTGAGCATAGAACCTAGCTTAACATTTCTCCACTAGTTGGAGAAATGTGGGCCTCCTCCTCTACTTACGGCCCTCCTTCCTCCCACCGAGTGAATCGTCTGCAGCAATTGCTACATTTGACACCTATCAGAACTCGCTTATTAAAAACATATGCCATTGCAAATTATATCTCATTTCGTAAAACATTATTCGCAGTTGTTCCTTTTGGGATGTAGAGTTGATCGTCGGTTTGAAGTATCTTGATGATTCCGAATGTTAACGCAATGAATGTCTGATACAAGGAAAAGAACGTAGTACCATTTATGTAACAGAAATATATTAGAATGCGTATTTGCATCGCAGAGTTTGCAAGGAGCGTAAATTTAATTGTCAGCTGTCATATAAAACTGAGCATCTCTCTTTAGTCCTGTGAGCATAGAACCTAGCTTAACATTTCTCCACTAGTTGGAGAAATGTGGGCCTCCTCCTCCGCTTACAGCCCACCTTCCTCCCACCGAGTGAGCCGTCTGCGGCAATTGCTACATTTGACACCTATCAGAACTCGCTTATTAAAAACATATGCCATTGCAAATTATATCTCATTTCGTAAAACATTATTCGCAGTTGTTCCTTTTGGGATGTAGAGTTGATCGTCGGTTCGAGGTATTTTGATTTTTCCGAATGTTATCGCAATGAATGTCTGATACAAGGAAAAGAACGTAGTACCATTTATGTATCAGAAATATATTAGAATGCGTATTTACATCGCAGAGTTTGCAAGAAGCGTAAATTTAATTGTCAGCTGTCATATAAAATTGAGCATCTCTCTTTAGTCCTGTGAGCATAGAACCTAGCTTAACATTTCTCCACTAGTTGGAGAAATGTGGGCCTCCTCCTCCGCTTACAGCCCTCCTTCCTCCCACCGAGTGAGCCGTCTGCGGCAATTGCTACATTTGCCACCTATCAGAACTCGCTTATTAAAAACATATGCCATTGCAAATTATATCTCATTTCGTACAACATTATTCGCAGTTGTTCCTTTTGGGATGTAGGGTTGATCGTCGGTTCGAAGTATTTTGATTGTTCCGAATGTTATCGGAATGAATGTCTGATACAAGGAAAAGAACGTAGTACCATTTGTGTATCGGAAATATATTAGAATGCGTATTTACATCGCAGAGTTTGCAAGAAGCTTATATTTTATTGTCAGCTGTCATAAAAAACTGAGCATCTCTCTTTAGTCCTGTGAGCATAGAACCTAGCTTAACATTTCTCCACTAGTTGGAGAAATGTGGGCCTCCTCCTCCGCTTACAGCCCTCCTTCCTCCCACCGAGTGAGCCGTCTGCGGCAATTGCTACATTTGACACCTATCAGAACTCGCTTATTAAAAACATATGCCATTGCAAATTATATCTCATTTCGTAAAACATTATTCGCAGTTGTTCCTTTTGGGATGTAGAGTTGATCGTCGGTTCGAAGTATTTTGATTTTTCCGAATGTTATCGCAATGAATGTCTGATACAAGGAAAAGAACGTAGTACCATTTATGTATCAGAAATATATTAGAATGCGTATTTACATCGCAGAGTTTGCAAGAAGCGTAAATTTAATTGTCAGCTGTCATATAAAATTGAGCATCTCTCTTTAGTCCTGTGAGCATAGAACCTAGCTTAACATTTCTCCACTAGTTGGAGAAATGTGGGCCTCCTCCTCTGCTTACGGCCCTCCTTCCTTCCACCGAGTGAATCGTCTGCAGCAATTGCTACATTTGACACCTATCAGAACTCGCTTATTAAAAACATATGTCATTGCAAATTATATCTCATTTCGTAAAACATTATTCGCAGTTGTTCCTTTTGGGATGTAGAGTTGATCGTCGGTTCGAAGTATCTTGATTATTCCGAATGTTAACGCAATGAATGTCTGATACAAGGAAAAGAAAGTAGTACCATTTATGTAACAGAAATATATTAGAATGCGTATTTGCATCGCAGAGTTTGCAAGGAGCGTAAATTTAATTGTCAGCTGTCATATAAAACTGAGCATCTCTCTTTAGTCCTGTGAGCATTGAACCTAGCTTAACATTTCTCCACTAGTTGGAGAAATGTGGGCCTCCTCCTCCGCTTACAGCCCTCCTTCCTCCCACCGAGTGAGCCGTCTGCGGCAATTGCTACATTTGCCACCTATCAGAACTCGCTTATTAAAAACATATGCCATTGCAAATTATATCTCATTTCGTACAACATTATTCGCAGTTGTTCCTTTTGGGATGTAGGGTTGATCGTCGGTTCGAAGTATTTTGATTGTTCCGAATGTTATCGGAATGAATGTCTGATACAAGGAAAAGAACGTAGTACCATTTGTGTATCGGAAATATATTAGAATGCGTATTTACATCGCAGAGTTTGCAAGAAGCTTATATTTTATTGTCAGCTGTCATAAAAAACTGAGCATCTCTCTTTAGTCCTGTGAGCATAGAACCTAGCTTAACATTTCTCCACTAGTTGGAGAAATGTGGGCCTCCTCCTCCGCTTACAGCCCTCCTTCCTCCCACCGAGTGAGCCGTCTGCGGCAATTGCTACATTTGACACCTATCAGAACTCGCTTATTAAAAACATATGCCATTGCAAATTATATCTCATTTCGTAAAACATTATTCGCAGTTGTTCCTTTTGGGATGTAGAGTTGATCGTCGGTTCGAAGTATTTTGATTTTTCCGAATGTTATCGCAATGAATGTCTGATACAAGGAAAAGAACGTAGTACCATTTATGTATCAGAAATATATTAGAATGCGTATTTACATCGCAGAGTTTGCAAGAAGCGTAAATTTAATTGTCAGCTGTCATATAAAATTGAGCATCTCTCTTTAGTCCTGTGAGCATAGAACCTAGCTTAACATTTCTCCACTAGTTGGAGAAATGTGGGCCTCCTCCTCCGCTTACAGCCCTCCTTCCTCCCACCGAGTGAGCCGTCTGCGGCAATTGCTACATTTGCCACCTATCAGAACTCGCTTATTAAAAACATATGCCATTGCAAATTATATCTCATTTCGTACAACATTATTCGCAGTTGTTCCTTTTGGGATGTAGGGTTGATCGTCGGTTCGAAGTATTTTGATTGTTCCGAATGTTATCGGAATGAATGTCTGATACAAGGAAAAGAACGTAGTACCATTTGTGTATCGGAAATATATTAGAATGCGTATTTACATCGCAGAGTTTGCAAGAAGCTTATATTTTATTGTCAGCTGTCATAAAAAACTGAGCATCTCTCTTTAGTCCTGTGAGCATAGAACCTAGCTTAACATTTCTCCACTAGTTGGAGAAATGTGGGCCTCCTCCTCCGCTTACAGCCCTCCTTCCTCCCACCGAGTGAGCCGTCTGCGGCAATTGCTACATTTGACACCTATCAGAACTCGCTTATTAAAAACATATGCCATTGCAAATTATATCTCATTTCGTAAAACATTATTCGCAGTTGTTCCTTTTGGGATGTAGAGTTGATCGTCGGTTCGAAGTATTTTGATTTTTCCGAATGTTATCGCAATGAATGTCTGATACAAGGAAAAGAACGTAGTACCATTTATGTATCAGAAATATATTAGAATGCGTATTTACATCGCAGAGTTTGCAAGAAGCGTAAATTTAATTGTCAGCTGTCATATAAAATTGAGCATCTCTCTTTAGTCCTGTGAGCATAGAACCTAGCTTAACATTTCTCCACTAGTTGGAGAAATGTGGGCCTCCTCCTCCGCTTACAGCCCTCCTTCCTCCCACCGAGTGAGCCGTCTGCGGCAATTGCTACATTTGCCACCTATCAGAACTCGCTTATTAAAAACATATGCCATTGCAAATTATATCTCATTTCGTACAACATTATTCGCAGTTGTTCCTTTTGGGATGTAGGGTTGATCGTCGGTTCGAAGTATTTTGATTGTTCCGAATGTTATCGGAATGAATGTCTGATACAAGGAAAAGAACGTAGTACCATTTGTGTATCGGAAATATATTAGAATGCGTATTTACATCGCAGAGTTTGCAAGAAGCTTATATTTTATTGTCAGCTGTCATAAAAAACTGAGCATCTCTCTTTAGTCCTGTGAGCATAGAACCTAGCTTAACATTTCTCCACTAGTTGGAGAAATGTGGGCCTCCTCCTCCGCTTACAGCCCTCCTTCCTCCCACCGAGTGAGCCGTCTGCGGCAATTGCTACATTTGACACCTATCAGAACTCGCTTATTAAAAACATATGCCATTGCAAATTATATCTCATTTCGTAAAACATTATTCGCAGTTGTTCCTTTTGGGATGTAGAGTTGATCGTCGGTTCGAAGTATTTTGATTTTTCCGAATGTTATCGCAATGAATGTCTGATACAAGGAAAAGAACGTAGTACCATTTATGTATCAGAAATATATTAGAATGCGTATTTACATCGCAGAGTTTGCAAGAAGCGTAAATTTAATTGTCAGCTGTCATATAAAATTGAGCATCTCTCTTTAGTCCTGTGAGCATAGAACCTAGCTTAACATTTCTCCACTAGTTGGAGAAATGTGGGCCTCCTCCTCTGCTTACGGCCCTCCTTCCTTCCACCGAGTGAATCGTCTGCAGCAATTGCTACATTTGACACCTATCAGAACTCGCTTATTAAAAACATATGCCATTGCAAATTATATCTCATTTCGTACAACATTATTCGCAGTTGTTCCTTTTGGGATGTAGGGTTGATCGTCGGTTCGAAGTATTTTGATTGTTCCGAATGTTATCGCAATGAATGTCTGATACAAGGAAAAGAACGTAGTACCATTTGTGTATCGGAAATATATTAGAATGCGTATTTACATCGCAGAGTTTGCAAGAAGCGTATATTTTATTGTCAGCTGTCATAAAAAACTGAGCATCTCTCTTTAGTCCTGTGAGCATAGAACCTAGCTTAACATTTCTCCACTAGTTGGAGAAATGTGGGCCTCCTCCTCCGCTTACAGCCCTCCTTCCTCCCACCGAGTGAGCCGTCTGCGGCAATTGCTACATTTGACACCTATCAGAACTCGCTTATTAAAAACATATGCCATTGCAAATTATATCTCATTTCGTAAAACATTATTCGCAGTTGTTCCTTTTGGGATGTAGAGTTGATCGTCGGTTCGAAGTATTTTGATTTTTCCGAATGTTATCGCAATGAATGTCTGATACAAGGAAAAGAACGTAGTACCATTTATGTATCAGAAATATATTAGAATGCGTATTTACATCGCAGAGTTTGCAAGAAGCGTAAATTTAATTGTCAGCTGTCATATAAAACTGAACATCTCTCTTTAGTCCTGTGAGCATAGAACCTAGCTTAACATTTCTCCACTAGTTGGAGAAATGTGAGCCTCCTCCTCTGCTTACGGCCCTCCTTCCTCCCACCGAGTGAATCGTCTGCAGCAATTGCTACATTTGACACCTATCAGAACTCGCTTATTAAAAACATATGCCATTGCAAATTATATCTCATTTCGTAAAACATTATTCGCAGTTGTTCCTTTTGGGATGTAGAGTTGATCGTCGGTTCGAAGTATCTTGATTATTCCGAATGTTAACGCAATGAATGTCTGATACAAGGAAAAGAACGTAGTACCATTTATGTAACAGAAATATATTAGAATGCGTATTTGCATCGCAGAGTTTGCAAGGAGCGTAAATTTAATTGTCAGCTGTCATATAAAACTGAGCATCTCTCTTTAGTCCTGTGAGCATAGAACCTAGCTTAACATTTCTCCACTAGTTGGAGAAATGTGGGCCTCCTCCTCCGCTTACAGCCCACCTTCCTCCCACCGAGTGAGCCGTCTGCGGCAATTGCTACATTTGACACCTATCAGAACTCGCTTATTAAAAACATATGCCATTGCAAATTATATCTCATTTCGTAAAACATTATTCGCAGTTGTTCCTTTTGGGATGTAGAGTTGATCGTCGGTTCGAAGTATTTTGATTTTTCCGAATGTTATCGCAATGAATGTCTGATACAAGGAAAAGAACGTAGTACCATTTATGTTTCAGAAATATATTAGAATGCGTATTTACATCGCAGAGTTTGCAAGAAGCGTAAATTTAATTGTCAGCTGTCATATAAAATTGAGCATCTCTCTTTAGTCCTGTGAGCATAGAACCTAGCTTAACATTTCTCCACTAGTTGGAGAAATGTGGGCCTCCTCCTCCGCTTACAGCCCTCCTTCCTCCCACCGAGTGAGCCGTCTGCGGCAATTGCTACATTTGCCACCTATCAGAACTCGCTTATTAAAAACATATGCCATTGCAAATTATATCTCATTTCGTACAACATTATTCGCAGTTGTTCCTTTTGGGATGTAGGGTTGATCGTCGGTTCGAAGTATTTTGATTGTTCCGAATGTTATCGCAATGAATGTCTGATACAAGGAAAAGAACGTAGTACCATTTGTGTATCGGAAATATATTAGAATGCGTATTTACATCGCAGAGTTTGCAAGAAGCGTATATTTTATTGTCAGCTGTCATAAAAAACTGAGCATCTCTCTTTAGTCCTGTGAGCATAGAACCTAGCTTAACATTTCTCCACTACTTGGAGAAATGTGGGCCTCCTCCTCCGCTTACAGCCCTCCTTCCTCCCACCGAGTGAGCCGTCTGCGGCAATTGCTACATTTGACACCTATCAGAACTCGCTTATTAAAAACATATGCCATTGCAAATTATATCTCATTTCGTAAAACATTATTCGCAGTTGTTCCTTTTGGGATGTAGAGTTGATCGTCGGTTCGAAGTATTTTGATTATTCCGAATGTTATCGCAATGAATGTCTGATACAAGGAAAAGAACGTAGTACCATTTATGTATCAGAAATATATTAGAATGCGTATTTACATCGCAGAGTTTGCAAGATGCGTAAATTTAATTGTCAGCTGTCATATAAAACTGAACATCTCTCTTTAGTCCTGTGAGCATAGAACCTAGCTTAACATTTCTCCACTAGTTGGAGAAATGTGGGCCTCCTCCTCTGCTTACGGCCCTCCTTCCTCCCACCGAGTGAATCGTCTGCAGCAATTGCTACATTTGACACCTATCAGAACTCGCTTATTAAAAACATATGCCATTGCAAATTATATCTCATTTCGTAAAACATTATTCGCAGTTGTTCCTTTTGGGATGTAGAGTTGATCGTCGGTTTGAAGTATCTTGATGATTCCGAATGTTAACGCAATGAATGTCTGATACAAGGAAAAGAACGTAGTACCATTTATGTATCAGAAATATATTAGAATGCGTATTTACATCGCAGAGTTTGCAAGATGCGTAAATTTAATTGTCAGCTGTCATATAAAACTGAGCATGTCTCTTTAGTCCTGTGAGCATAGAACCTAGCTTAACATTTCTCCACTAGTTGGAGAAATGTGGGCCTCCTCCTCTGCTTACGACCCTCCTTCCTCCCACCGAGTGAATCGTCTGCGGCAATTGCTACATTTGACACCTATCAGAACTCGCTTATTAAAAACATATGCCATTGCAAATTATATCTCATTTCGTAAAACATTATTCGCAGTTGTTCCTTTTGGGATGTAGAGTTGATCGTCGGATCGAAGTATTTTGATTATTCCGAATGTTATCGCAATGAATGTCTGATACAAGGAAAAGAACGTAGTACCATTTATGTATCAGAAATATATTAGAATGCGTATTTACATCGCAGAGTTTGCATGAAGCGTAAATCTAATTGTCAGCTGTCATATAAAACTGAACATCTCTCTTTAGTCCTGTGAGCATAGAACCTAGCTTAACATTTCTCCACTAGTTGGAGAAATATGGGCCTCCTCCTCTGCTTACGGCCCTCCTTCCTCCCACCGAGTGAATCGTCTGCGGCAATTGCTACATTTGACACCTATCAGAACTCGCTTATTAAAAACATATGCCATTGCAAATTATATCTCATTTCGTAAAACATTATTCGCAGTTGTTCCTTTTGGGATGTAGAGTTGATCGTCGGTTTGAAGTATCTTGATGATTCCGAATGTTAACGCAATGAATGTCTGATACAAGGAAAAGAACGTAGTACCATTTATGTATCAGAAATATATTAGAATGCGTATTTACATCGCAGAGTTTGCAAGATGCCTAAATTTAATTGTCAGCTGTCATATAAAACTGAGCATCTCTCTTTAGTCCTGTGAGCATAGAACCTAGCTTAACATTTCTCCACTAGTTGGAGAAATGTGGGCCTCCTCCTCTGCTTACGGCCCTCCTTCCTCCCACCGAGTGAATCGTCTGCGGCAATTGCTACATTTGCCACCTATCAGAACTCGCTTATTAAAAACATATGCCATTGCAAATTATATCTCATTTCGTAAAATATTATTCGCAGTTGTTCCTTTTGGGATGTAGAGTTGATCGTCGGTTGGAAGTATCTTGATGATTCCGAATGTTAACGCAATGAATGTCTGATACAAGGAAAAGAACGTAGTACCATTTATGTATCAGAAATATATTAGAATGCGTATTTACATCGCAGAGTTTGTAAGATGCGTTATTTTAATTGTCAGCTGTCATATAAAACTGAGCATCTCTCTTTAGTCCTGTGAGCATAGATCCTAGCTTAACATTTCTCCACTAGTTGGAGAATTGTGGGCCACCTCCTCCGCTTACAGCCCTCCTTCCTCCCACCGAGTGAGCCGTCTGCGGCAATTGCTACATTTGACACCTATCAGAACTCGCTTATTAAAAACATATGCCATTGCAAATTATATCTCATTTCGTAAAACATTATTCGCAGTTGTTCCTTTTGGGATGTAGAGTTGATCGTCGGTTGGAAGTATCTTGATGATTCCGAATGTTAACGCAATG
This sequence comes from Schistocerca cancellata, assembly GCF_023864275.1. Classification (NCBI taxonomy): domain Eukaryota; kingdom Metazoa; phylum Arthropoda; class Insecta; order Orthoptera; family Acrididae; genus Schistocerca; species Schistocerca cancellata. The sequence continues at coordinate 138,338,000 of NC_064626.1, forward strand.
AATGTCTGTTACAAGGAAAAGAACGTAGTACCATTTATGTATCAGAAATATATTAGAATGCGTATTTACATCGCAGAGTTTGCAAGATGCGTAAATTTAATTGTCAGCTGTCATATAAAACTGAGCATCTCTCTTTAGTCCTGTGAGCATAGAACCTAGCTTAACATTTCTCCACTAGTTGGAGAAATGTGGGCCTCCTCCTCCGCTTACAGCCCTCCTTCCTCTCACCGAGTGAGCCATCTGCGGCAATTGCTACATTTGACACCTATCAGAACTCGCTTATTAAAAACATATGCCATTGCAAATTATATCTCATTTCAAAAAACATTATTCGCAGTTGTTCCTTTTGGGATGTAGAGTTGATCGTCGGTTATAAGTATCTTGATGATTCCGAATGTTAACGCAATGAATGTCTGATACAAGGAAAAGAACGTAGTACCATTTGTGTATCGGAAATATATTAGAATGCGTATTTACATCGCAGAGTTTGGAAGAAGCGTATATTTTATTGTCAGCTGTCATAAAAAACTGAGCATCTCTCTTTAGTCCTGTGAGCATAGAACCTAGCTTAACATTTCTCCACTAGTTGGAGAAATGTGGGCCTCCTCCTCCGCTTACAGCCCTCCTTCCTCCCACCGAGTGAGCCGTCTGCGGCAATTGCTACATTTGACACCTATCAGAACTCGCTTATTAAAAACATATGCCATTGCAAATTATATCTCATTTCGTAAAACATTATTCGCAGTTGTTCCTTTTGGGATGTAGAGTTGATCGTCGGTTCGAAGTATTTTGATTATTCCGAATGTTATCGCAATGAATGTCTGATACAAGGAAAAGAACGTAGTACCATTTATGTATCAGAAATATATTAGAATGCGTATTTACATCGCAGAGTTTGCAAGAAGCGTAAATTTAATTGTCTGCTGTCATATAAAACTGAACATCTCTCTTTAGTCCTGTGAGCATAGAACCTAGCTTAACATTTCTCCACTAGTTGGAGAAATGTGGGCCTCCTCCTCTGCTTACGGCCCTCCTTCCTCCCACCGAGTGAATCGTCTGCGGCAATTGCTACATTTGCCACCTATCAGAACTCGCTTATTAAAAACATATGCCATTGCAAATTATATCTCATTTCGTAAAATATTATTCGCAGTTGTTCCTTTTGGGATGTAGAGTTGATCGTCGGTTGGAAGTATCTTGATGATTCCGAATGTTAACGCAATGAATGTCTGATACAAGGAAAAGAACGTAGTACCATTTATGTATCAGAAATATATTAGAATGCGTATTTACATCGCAGAGTTTGTAAGATGCGTTATTTTAATTGTCAGCTGTCATATAAAACTGAGCATCTCTCTTTAGTCCTGTGAGCATAGATCCTAGCTTAACATTTCTCCACTAGTTGGAGAATTGTGGGCCACCTCCTCCGCTTACAGCCCTCCTTCCTCCCACCGAGTGAGCCGTCTGCGGCAATTGCTACATTTGCCACCTATCAGAACTCGCTTATTAAAAACATATGCCATTGCAAATTATATCTCATTTCGTAAAACATTATTCGCAGTTGTTCCTTTTGGGATGTAGAGTTGATCGTCGGTTATAAGTATCTTGATGATTCCGAATGTTAACGCAATGAATGTCTGTTACAAGGAAAAGAACGTAGTACCATTTATGTATCAGAAATATATTAGAATGCGTATTTACATCGCAGAGTTTGCAAGATGCGTAAATTTAATTGTCAGCTGTCATATAAAACTGAGCATCTCTCTTTAGTCCTGTGAGCATAGAACCTAGCTTAACATTTCTCCACTAGTTGGAGAAATGTGGGCCTCCTCCTCCGCTTACAGCCCTCCTTCCTCTCACCGAGTGAGCCATCTGCGGCAATTGCTACATTTGACACCTATCAGAACTCGCTTATTAAAAACATATGCCATTGCAAATTATATCTCATTTCAAAAAACATTATTCGCAGTTGTTCCTTTTGGGATGTAGAGTTGATCGTCGGTTATAAGTATCTTGATGATTCCGAATGTTAACGCAATGAATGTCTGATACAAGGAAAAGAACGTAGTACCATTTGTGTGTCGGAAATATATTAGAATGCGTATTTACATCGCAGAGTTTGCAAGAAGCGTATATTTTATTGTCAGCTGTCATATAAAACTGAACATCTCTCTTTAGTCCTGTGAGCATAGAACCTAGCTTAACATTTCTCCACTAGTTGGAGAAATGTGGGCCTCCTCCTCTGCTTACGGCCCTCCTTCCTCCCACCGAGTGAATCGTCTGCGGCAATTGCTACATTTGACACCTATCAGAACTCGCTTATTAAAAACATATGCCATTGCAAATTATATCTCATTTCGTAAAACATTATTCGCAGTTGTTCCTTTTGGGATGTAGAGTTGATCGTCGGTTTGAAGTATCTTGATGATTCCGAATGTTAACGCAATGAATGTCTGATACAAGGAAAAGAACGTAGTACCATTTATGTATCAGAAATATATTAGAATGCGTATTTACATCGCAGAGTTTGCAAGATGCGTAAATTTAATTGTCAGCTGTCATATAAAACTGAGCATCTCTCTTTAGTCCTGTGAGCATAGAACCTAGCTTAACATTTCTCCACTAGTTGGAGAAATGTGGGCCTCCTCCTCTGCTTACGGCCCTCCTTCCTCCCACCGAGTGAATCGTCTGCGGCAATTGCTACATTTGACACCTATCAGAACTCGCTTATTAAAAACATATGCCATTGCAAATTATATCTCATTTCGTAAAACATTATTCGCAGTTGTTCCTTTTGGGATGTAGAGTTGATCGTCGGTTTGAAGTATCTTGATGATTCCGAATGTTAACGCAATGAATGTCTGATACAAGGAAAAGAACGTAGTACCATTTATGTATCAGAAATATATTAGAATGCGTATTTACATCGCAGAGTTTGCAAGATGCGTAAATTTAATTGTCAGCTGTCATATAAAACTGAGCATCTCTCTTTAGTCCTGTGAGCATAGAACCTAGCTTAACATTTCTCCACTAGTAGGAGAAATGTGGGCCTGCTCCTCTGCTTACGGCCCTCCTTCCTCCCACCGAGTGAATCGTCTGCGGCAATTGCTACATTTGCCACCTATCAGAACTCGCTTATTAAAAACATATGCCATTGCAAATTATATCTCATTTCGTAAAACATTATTCGCAGTTGTTCCTTTTGGGATGTAGAGTTGATCGTCGGATCGAAGTATTTTGATTATTCCGAATGTTATCGCAATGAATGTCTGATACAAGGAAAAGAACGTAGTACCATTTATGTATCAGAAATATATTAGAATGCGTATTTACATCGCAGAGTTTGCAAGAAGCGTAAATTTAATTGTCAGCTGTCATATAAAACTGAACATCTCTCTTTAGTCCTGTGAGCATAGAACCTAGCTTAACATTTCTCCACTAGTTGGAGAAATGTGGGCCTCCTCCTCTGCTTACGGCCCTCCTTCCTCCCACCGAGTGAATCGTCTGCGGCAATTGCTACATTTGACACCTATCAGAACTCGCTTATTAAAAACATATGCCATTGCAAATTATATCTCATTTCGTAAAACATTATTCGCAGTTGTTCCTTTTGGGATGTAGAGTTGATCGTCGGTTTGAAGTATCTTGATGATTCCGAATGTTAACGCAATGAATGTCTGATACAAGGAAAAGAACGTAGTACCATTTATGTATCAGAAATATATTAGAATGCGTATTTACATCGCAGAGTTTGCAAGATGCGTAAATTTAATTGTCAGCTGTCATATAAAACTGAGCATCTCTCTTTAGTCCTGTGAGCATAGAACCTAGCTTAACATTTCTCCACTAGTTGGAGAAATGTGGGCCTCCTCCTCTGCTTACGGCCCTCCTTCCTCCCACCGAGTGAATCGTCTGCGGCAATTGCTACATTTGCCACCTATCAGAACTCGCTTATTAAAAACATATGCCATTGCAAATTATATCTCATTTCGTAAAACATTATTCGCAGTTGTTCCTTTTGGGATGTAGAGTTGATCGTCGGTTGGAAGTATCTTGATGATTCCGAATGTTAACGCAATGAATGTCTGATACAAGGAAAAGAACGTAGTACCATTTATGTATCAGAAATATATTAGAATGCGTATTTACATCGCAGAGTTTGCAAGATGCGTAAATTTAATTGTCAGCTGTCATATAAAACTGAGCATCTCTCTTTAGTCCTGTGAGCATAGAACCTAGCTTAACATTTCTCCACTAGTTGGAGAAATGTGGGCCTCCTCCTCCGCTTACAGCCCTCCTTCCTCCCACCGAGTGAGCCGTCTGCGGCAATTGCTACATTTGCCACCTATCAGAACTCGCTTATTAAAATCATATGCCATTGCAAATTATATCTCAATTCGTAAAACATTATTCGCAATTGTTCCTTTTGGGATGTAGAGTTGATCGTCGGTTCGAAGTATCTTGACGATTCCGAATGTTAACGCAATGAATGTCTGATACAAGGAAAGGAACGTAGTACCATTTATGTATCAGAAATATATTAGAATGCGTATTTACATCGCAGAGTTTGCAAGATGCGTAAATTTAATTGTCAGCTGTCATATAAAACTGAGCATCTCTCTTTAGTCCTGTGAGCATAGATCCTAGCTTAACATTTCTCCACTAGTTGGAGAAATGTGGGCCTCCTCCTCCGCTTACAGCCCTCCTTCCTCCCACCGAGTGAGCCGTCTGCGGCAATTGCTACATTTGACACCTATCAGAACTCGCTTATTAAAAACATATGCCATTGCAAATTATATCTCATTTCAAAAAACATTATTCGCAGTTGTTCCTTTTGGGATGTAGAGTTGATCGTCGGTTATAAGTATCTTGATGATTCCGAATGTTAACGCAATGAATGTCTGATACAAGGAAAAGAACGTAGTACCATTTGTGTGTCGGAAATATATTAGAATGCGTATTTACATCGCAGAGTTTGCAAGAAGCGTATATTTTATTGTCAGCTGTCATATAAAACTGAACATCTCTCTTTAGTCCTGTGAGCATAGAACCTAGCTTAACATTTCTCCACTAGTTGGAGAAATGTGGGCCTCCTCCTCTGCTTACGGCCCTCCTTCCTCCCACCGAGTGAATCGTCTGCGGCAATTGCTACATTTGACACCTATCAGAACTCGCTTATTAAAAACATATGCCATTGCAAATTATATCTCATTTCGTAAAACATTATTCGCAGTTGTTCCTTTTGGGATGTAGAGTTGATCGTCGGTTTGAAGTATCTTGATGATTCCGAATGTTAACGCAATGAATGTCTGATACAAGGAAAAGAACGTAGTACCATTTATGTATCAGAAATATATTAGAATGCGTATTTACATCGCAGAGTTTGCAAGATGCGTAAATTTAATTGTCAGCTGTCATATAAAACTGAGCATCTCTCTTTAGTCCTGTGAGCATAGAACCTAGCTTAACATTTCTCCACTAGTTGGAGAAATGTGGGCCTCCTCCTCTGCTTACGGCCCTCCTTCCTCCCACCGAGTGAATCGTCTGCGGCAATTGCTACATTTGACACCTATCAGAACTCGCTTATTAAAAACATATGCCATTGCAAATTATATCTCATTTCAAAAAACATTATTCGCAGTTGTTCCTTTTGGGATGTAGAGTTGATCGTCGGTTATAAGTATCTTGATGATTCCGAATGTTAACGCAATGAATGTCTGATACAAGGAAAAGAACGTAGTACCATTTGTGTGTCGGAAATATATTAGAATGCGTATTTACATCGCAGAGTTTGCAAGAAGCGTATATTTTATTGTCAGCTGTCATATAAAACTGAACATCTCTCTTTAGTCCTGTGAGCATAGAACCTAGCTTAACATTTCTCCACTAGTTGGAGAAATGTGGGCCTCCTCCTCTGCTTACGGCCCTCCTTCCTCCCACCGAGTGAATCGTCTGCGGCAATTGCTACATTTGACACCTATCAGAACTCGCTTATTAAAAACATATGCCATTGCAAATTATATCTCATTTCGTAAAACATTATTCGCAGTTGTTCCTTTTGGGATGTAGAGTTGATCGTCGGTTTGAAGTATCTTGATGATTCCGAATGTTAACGCAATGAATGTCTGATACAAGGAAAAGAACGTAGTACCATTTATGTATCAGAAATATATTAGAATGCGTATTTACATCGCAGAGTTTGCAAGATGCGTAAATTTAATTGTCAGCTGTCATATAAAACTGAGCATCTCTCTTTAGTCCTGTGAGCATAGAACCTAGCTTAACATTTCTCCACTAGTTGGAGAAATGTGGGCCTCCTCCTCTGCTTACGGCCCTCCTTCCTCCCACCGAGTGAATCGTCTGCGGCAATTGCTACATTTGACACCTATCAGAACTCGCTTATTAAAAACATATGCCATTGCAAATTATATCTCATTTCGTAAAACATTATTCGCAGTTGTTCCTTTTGGGATGTAGAGTTGATCGTCGGTTTGAAGTATCTTGATGATTCCGAATGTTAACGCAATGAATGTCTGATACAAGGAAAAGAACGTAGTACCATTTATGTATCAGAAATATATTAGAATGCGTATTTACATCGCAGAGTTTGCAAGATGCGTAAATTTAATTGTCAGCTGTCATATAAAACTGAGCATCTCTCTTTAGTCCTGTGAGCATAGAACCTAGCTTAACATTTCTCCACTAGTAGGAGAAATGTGGGCCTGCTCCTCTGCTTACGGCCCTCCTTCCTCCCACCGAGTGAATCGTCTGCGGCAATTGCTACATTTGCCACCTATCAGAACTCGCTTATTAAAAACATATGCCATTGCAAATTATATCTCATTTCGTAAAACATTATTCGCAGTTGTTCCTTTTGGGATGTAGAGTTGATCGTCGGATCGAAGTATTTTGATTATTCCGAATGTTATCGCAATGAATGTCTGATACAAGGAAAAGAACGTAGTACCATTTATGTATCAGAAATATATTAGAATGCGTATTTACATCGCAGAGTTTGCAAGAAGCGTAAATTTAATTGTCAGCTGTCATATAAAACTGAACATCTCTCTTTAGTCCTGTGAGCATAGAACCTAGCTTAACATTTCTCCACTAGTTGGAGAAATGTGGGCCTCCTCCTCTGCTTACGGCCCTCCTTCCTCCCACCGAGTGAATCGTCTGCGGCAATTGCTACATTTGCCACCTATCAGAACTCGCTTATTAAAAACATATGCCATTGCAAATTATATCTCATTTCGTAAAACATTATTCGCAGTTGTTCCTTTTGGGATGTAGAGTTGATCGTCGGTTCGAAGTATCTTGATGATTCCGAATGTTAACGCAATGAATGTCTGATACAAGGAAAAGAACGTAGTACCATTTATGTATCAGAAATATATTAGAATGCGTATTTACATCGCAGAGTTTGCAAGATGCGTAAATTTAATTGTCAGCTGTCATATAAAACTGAGCATCTCTCTTTAGTCCTGTGAGCATAGAACCTAGCTTAACATTTCTCCACTAGTTGGAGAAATGTGGGCCTCCTCCTCTGCTTACGGCCCTCCTTCCTCCCACCGAGTGAATCGTCTGCGGCAATTGCTACATTTGCCACCTATCAGAACTCGCTTATTAAAAACATATGCCATTGCAAATTATATCTCATTTCGTAAAACATTATTCGCAGTTGTTCCTTTTGGGATGTAGAGTTGATCGTCGGTTTGAAGTATCTTGATGATTCCGAATGTTAACGCAATGAATGTCTGATACAAGGAAAAGAACGTAGTACCATTTATGTATCAGAAATATATTAGAATGCGTATTTACATCGCAGAGTTTGCAAGATGCGTAAATTTAATTGTCAGCTGTCATATAAAACTGAGCATCTCTCTTTAGTCCTGTGAGCATAGAACCTAGCTTAACATTTCTCCACTAGTTGGAGAAATGTGGGCCTCCTCCTCTGCTTACAGCCCTCCTTCCTCCCACCGAGTGAATCGTCTGCGGCAATTGCTACATTTGCCACCTATCAGAACTCGCTTATTAAAAACATATGCCATTGCAAATTATATCTCATTTCGTAAAACATTATTCGCAGTTGTTCCTTTTGGGATGTAGAGTTGATCGTCGGTTTGAAGTATCTTGATGATTCCGAATGTTAACGAAATGAATGTCTGTTACAAGGAAAAGAACGTAGTACCATTTATGTATCAGAAATATATTAGAATGCGTATTTACATCGCAGAGTTTGCAAGATGCGTAAATTTAATTGTCAGCTGTCATATAAAACTGAGCATCTCTCTTTAGTCCTGTGAGCATAGAACCTAGCTTAACATTTCTCCACTAGTTGGAGAAATGTGGGCCTCCTCCTCCGCTTACAGCCCTCCTTCCTCTCACCGAGTGAGCCATCTGCGGCAACTGCTACATTTTACACCTATCAGAACTCGCTTATTAAAAACATATGCCATTGCAAATTATATCTCATTTCAAAAAACATTATTCGCAGTTGTTCCTTTTGGGATGTAGAGTTGATCGTCGGTTCGAAGTATCTTGATGATTCCGAATGTTAACGCAATGAATGTCTGATACAAGGAAAAGAACGTAGTACCATTTATGTATCAAAAATATATTAGAATGCGTATTTACATCGCAGAGTTTGCAAGATGCGTAAATTTAATTGTCAGCTGTCATATAAAACTGAGCATCTCTGTTTAGTCCTGTGAGCATAGAACCTAGCTTAACATTTCTCCACTAGTTGGAGAAATGTGGGCCTCCTCCTCCGTTTACAGCCCTCCTTCCTCCCACCGAGTGAGCCGTCTGCGGCAATTGCTACATTTGCCACCTATCAGAACTCGCTGATTAAAAACATATGCCATTGCAAATTATATCTCATTTCGTAAAACATTATTCGCAGTTGTTCCTTTTGGGATGTAGAGTTGATCGTCGGTTCGAAGTATCTTGATGATTCCGAATGTTAACGCAATGAATGTCTGATACAAGGAAAAGAACGTAGTACCATTTATGTATCAGAAATATATTAGAATGCGTATTTTCATCGCAGAGTTTGCAAGATGCGTAAATTTAATTGTCAGCTGTCATATAAAACTGAGCATCTCTCTTTAGTCCTGTGAGCATAGAACCTAGCTTAACATTTCTCCACTAGTTGGAGAAATGTGGGCCTCCTCCTCCGCTTACAGCCCTCCTTCCTCCCACCGAGTGAGCCGTCTGCGGCAATTGCTACATTTGACACCTATCAGAACTCGCTTATTAAAAACATATGCCATTGCAAATTATATCTCATTTCGTAAAACATTATTCGCAGTTGTTCCTTTTGGGATGTAGAGTTGATCGTCGGTTCGAAGTATCTTGACGATTCCGAATGTTAACGCAATGAATGTCTGATACAAGGAAAAGAACGTAGTACCATTTATGTATCAGAAATATATTAGAATGCGTATTTACATCGCAGAGTTTGCAAGATGCGTAAATTTAATTGTCAGCTGTCATATAAAACTGAGCATCTCTCTTTAGTCCTGTGAGCATAGATCCTAGCTTAACATTTCTCCACTAGTTGGAGAAATGTGGGCCTCCTCCTCCGCTTACAGCCCTCCTTCCTCCCACCGAGTGAGCCGTCTGCGGCAATTGCTACATTTGACACCTATCAGAACTCGCTTATTAAAAACATATGCCATTGCAAATTATATCTCATTTCGTAAAACATTATTCGCAGTTGTTCCTTTTGGGATGTAGAATTGATCGTCGGTTCGAAGTTTCTTGATGATTCCGAATGTTAACGCAATGAATGCCTGATACAAGGAAAAGAACGTAGTACCATTTATGTATCAGAAATATATTAGAATGCGTATTTACATCGCAGAGTTTGCAAGATGCGTAAATTTAATTGTCAGCTGTCATATAAAACTGAGCATCTCTCTTTAGTCCTGTGAGCATAGAACCTAGCTTAACATTTCTCCACTAGTTGGAGAAATGTGGGCCTCCTCCTCCGCTTACAGCCCTCCTTCCTCCCACCGAGTGAGCCGTCTGCGGCAATTGCTACATTTGCCACCTATCAGAACTCGCTTATTAAAATCATATGCCATTGCAAATTATATCTCAATTCGTAAAACATTATTCGCAATTGTTCCTTTTGGGATGTAGAGTTGATCGTCGGTTCGAAGTATCTTGACGATTCCGAATGTTAACGCAATGAATGTCTGATACAAGGAAAGGAACGTAGTACCATTTATGTATCAGAAATATATTAGAATGCGTATTTACATCGCAGAGTTTGCAAGATGCGTAAATTTAATTGTCAGCTGTCATATAAAACTGAGCATCTCTCTTTAGTCCTGTGAGCATAGATCCTAGCTTAACATTTCTCCACTAGTTGGAGAAATGTGGGCCTCCTCCTCCGCTTACAGCCCTCCTTCCTCCCACCGAGTGAGCCGTCTGCGGCAATTGCTACATTTGACACCTATCAGAACTCGCTTATTAAAAACATATGCCATTGCAAATTATATCTCATTTCGTAAAACATTATTCGCAGTTGTTCCTTTTGGGATGTAGAATTGATCGTCGGTTCGAAGTTTCTTGATGATTCCGAATGTTAACGCAATGAATGCCTGATACAAGGAAAAGAACGTAGTACCATTTATGTATCAGAAATATATTAGAATGCGTATTTACATCGCAGAGTTTGCAAGATGCGTAAATTTAATTGTCAGCTGTCATATAAAACTGAGCATCTCTCTTTAGTCCTGTGAGCATAGAACCTAGCTTAACATTTCTCCACTAGTTGGAGAAATGTGGGCCTCCTCCTCTGCTTACGGCCCTCCTTCCTCCCACCGAGTGAATCGTCTGCGGCAATTGCTACATTTGCCACCTATCAGAACTCGCTTGTTAAAAACATATGCCATTGCAAATTATATCTCATTTCGTAAAACATTATTCGCAGTTGTTCCTTTTGGGATGTAGAGTTGATCGTCGGATCGAAGTATTTTGATTATTCCGAATGTTATCGCAATGAATGTCTGATACAAGGAAAAGAACGTAGTACCATTTATGTATCAGAAATATATTAGAATGCGTATTTACATCGCAGAGTTTGCAAGAAGCGTAAATTTAATTGTCAGCTGTCATATAAAACTGAACATCTCTCTTTAGTCCTGTGAGCATAGAACCTAGCTTAACATTTCTCCACTAGTTGGAGAAATGTGGGCCTCCTCCTCTGCTTACGGCCCTCCTTCCTCCCACCGAGTGAATCGTCTGCGGCAATTGCTACATTTGACACCTATCAGAACTCGCTTATTAAAAACATATGCCATTGCAAATTATATCTCATTTCGTAAAACATTATTCGCAGTTGTTCCTTTTGGGATGTAGAGTTGATCGTCGGTTTGAAGTATCTTGATGATTCCGAATGTTAACGCAATGAATGTCTGATACAAGGAAAAGAACGTAGTACCATTTATGTATCAGAAATATATTAGAATGCGTATTTACATCGCAGAGTTTGCAAGATGCGTAAATTTAATTGTCAGCTGTCATATAAAACTGAGCATCTCTCTTTAGTCCTGTGAGCATAGAACCTAGCTTAACATTTCTCCACTAGTTGGAGAAATGTGGGCCTCCTCCTCTGCTTACGGCCCTCCTTCCTCCCACCGAGTGAATCGTCTGCGGCAATTGCTACATTTGCCACCTATCAGAACTCGCTTATTAAAAACATATGCCATTGCAAATTATATCTCATTTCGTAAAACATTATTCGCAGTTGTTCCTTTTGGGATGTAGAGTTGATCGTCGGTTTGAAGTATCTTGATGATTCCGAATGTTAACGCAATGAATGTCTGATACAAGGAAAAGAACGTAGTACCATTTATGTATCAGAAATATATTAGAATGCGTATTTACATCGCAGAGTTTGCAAGATGCGTAAATTTAATTGTCAGCTGTCATATAAAACTGAGCATCTCTCCTTAGTCCTGTGAGCATAGAACCTAGCTTAACATTTCTCCACTAGTTGGAGAAATGTGGGCCTCCTCCTCTGCTTACGGCCCTCCTTCCTCCCACCGAGTGAATCGTCTGCGGCAATTGCTACATTTGCCACCTATCAGAACTCGCTTATTAAAAACATATGCCATTGCAAATTATATCTCATTTCGTAAAACATTATTCGCAGTTGTTCCTTTTGGGATGTAGAGTTGATCGTCGGTTGGAAGTATCTTGATGATTCCGAATGTTAACGCAATGAATGTCTGATACAAGGAAAAGAACGTAGTACCATTTATGTATCAGAAATATATTAGAATGCGTATTTACATCGCAGAGTTTGTAAGATGAGTTATTTTAATTGTCAGCTGTCATATAAAACTGAGCATCTCTCTTTAGTCCTGTGAGCATAGATCCTAGCTTAACATTTCTCCACTAGTTCGAGAATTGTGGGCCTCCTCCTCCGCTTACAGCCCTCCTTCCTCCCACCGAGTGAGCCGTCTGCGGCAATTGCTACATTTGACACCTATCAGAACTCGCTTATTAAAAACATATGCCATTGCAAATTATATCTCATTTCGTAAAACATTATTCGCAGTTGTTCCTTTTGGGATGTAGAGTTGATCGTCGGTTATAAGTATCTTGATGATTCCGAATGTTAACGAAATGAATGTCTGTTACAAGGAAAAGAACGTAGTACCATTTATGTATCAGAAATATATTAGAATGCGTATTTACATCGCAGAGTTTGCAAGATGCGTAAATTTAATTGTCAGCTGTCATATAAAACTGAGCATCTCTCTTTAGTCCTGTGAGCATAGAACCTAGCTTAACATTTCTCCACTAGTTGGAGAAATGTGGGCCTCCTCCTCCGCTTACAGCCCTCCTTCCTCTCACCGAGTGAGCCATCTGCGGCAACTGCTACATTTTACACCTATCAGAACTCGCTTATTAAAAACATATGCCATTGCAAATTATATCTCATTTCAAAAAACATTATTCGCAGTTGTTCCTTTTGGGATGTAGAGTTGATCGTCGGTTATAAGTATCTTGATGATTCCGAATGTTAACGCAATGAATGTCTGATACAAGGAAAAGAACGTAGTACCATTTATGTATCAAAAATATATTAGAATGCGTATTTACATCGCAGAGTTTGCAAGATGCGTAAATTTAATTGTCAGCTGTCATATAAAACTGAGCATCTCTGTTTAGTCCTGTGAGCATAGAACCTAGCTTAACATTTCTCCACTAGTTGGAGAAATGTGGGCCTTCTCCTCCGTTTACAGCCCTCCTTCCTCCCACCGAGTGAGCCGTCTGCGGCAATTGCTACATTTGCCACCTATCAGAACTCGCTGATTAAAAACATATGCCATTGCAAATTATATCTCATTTCGTAAAACATTATTCGCAGTTGTTCCTTTTGGGATGTAGAGTTGATCGTCGGTTCGAAGTATCTTGATGATTCCGAATGTTAACGCAATGAATGTCTGATACAAGGAAAAGAACGTAGTACCATTTATGTATCAGAAATATATTAGAATGCGTATTTTCATCGCAGAGTTTGCAAGATGCGTAAATTTAATTGTCAGCTGTCATATAAAACTGAGCATCTCTCTTTAGTCCTGTGAGCATAGAACCTAGCTTAACATTTCTCCACTAGTTGGAGAAATGTGGGCCTCCTCCTCCGCTTACAGCCCTCCTTCCTCCCACCGAGTGAGCCGTCTGCGGCAATTGCTACATTTGCCACCTATCAGAACTCGCTTATTAAAATCATATGCCATTGCAAATTATATCTCATTTCGTAAAACATTATTCGCAATTGTTCCTTTTGGGATGTAGAGTTGATCGTCGGTTCGAAGTATCTTGACGATTCCGAATGTTAACGCAATGAATGTCTGATACAAGGAAAAGAACGTAGTACCATTTATGTATCAGAAATATATTAGAATGCGTATTTACATCGCAGAGTTTGCAAGATGCGTAAATTTAATTGTCAGCTGTCATATAAAACTGAGCATCTCTCTTTAGTCCTGTGAGCATAGATCCTAGCTTAACATTTCTCCACTAGTTGGAGAAATGTGGGCCTCCTCCTCCGCTTACAGCCCTCCTTCCTCCCACCGAGTGAGCCGTCTGCGGCAATTGCTACATTTGACACCTATCAGAACTCGCTTATTAAAAACATATGCCATTGCAAATTATATCTCATTTCGTAAAACATTATTCGCAGTTGTTCCTTTTGGGATGTAGAATTGATCGTCGGTTCGAAGTTTCTTGATTATTCCGAATGTTAACGCAATGAATGCCTGATACAAGGAAAAGAACGTAGTACCATTTATGTATCAGAAATATATTAGAATGCGTATTTACATCGCAGAGTTTGCAAGATGCGTAAATTTAATTGTCAGCTGTCATATAAAACTGAGCATCTCTCTTTAGTCCTGTGAGCATAGAACCTAGCTTAACATTTCTCCACTAGTTAGAGAAATGTGGGCCTCCTCCTCTGCTTACGGCCCTCCTTCCTCCCACCGAGTGAATCGTCTGCGGCAATTGCTACATTTGACACCTATCAGAACTCGCTTATTAAAAACATATGCCATTGCAAATTATATCTCATTTCGTAAAACATTATTCGCAGTTGTTCCTTTTGGGATGTAGAGTTGATCGTCGGATCGAAGTATTTTGATTATTCCGAATGTTATCGCAATGAATGTCTGATACAAGGAAAAGAACGTAGTACCATTTATGTATCAGAAATATATTAGAATGCGTATTTACATCGCAGAGTTTGCAAGAAGCGTAAATTTAATTGTCAGCTGTCATATAAAACTGAACATCTCTCTTTAGTCCTGTGAGCATAGAACCTAGCTTAACATTTCTCCACTAGTTGGAGAAATGTGGGCCTCCTCCTCTGCTTACGGCCCTCCTTCCTCCCACCGAGTGAATCGTCTGCGGCAATTGCTACATTTGACACCTATCAGAACTCGCTTATTAAAAACATATGCCATTGCAAATTATATCTCATTTCGTAAAACATTATTCGCAGTTGTTCCTTTTGGGATGTAGAGTTGATCGTCGGTTTGAAGTATCTTGATGATTCCGAATGTTAACGCAATGAATGTCTGATACAAGGAAAAGAACGTAGTACCATTTATGTATCAGAAATATATTAGAATGCGTATTTACATCGCAGAGTTTGCAAGATGCGTAAATTTAATTGTCAGCTGTCATATAAAACTGAGCATCTCTCTTTAGTCCTGTGAGCATAGAACCTAGCTTAACATTTCTCCACTAGTTGGAGAAATGTGGGCCTCCTCCTCTGCTTACGGCCCTCCTTCCTCCCACCGAGTGAATCGTCTGCGGCAATTGCTACATTTGCCACCTATCAGAACTCGCTTATTAAAAACATATGCCATTGCAAATTATATCTCATTTCGTAAAACATTATTCGCAGTTGTTCCTTTTGGGATGTAGAGTTGATCGTCGGTTGGAAGTATCTTGATGATTCCGAATGTTAACGCAATGAATGTCTGATACAAGGAAAAGAACGTAGTACCATTTATGTATCAGAAATATATTAGAATGCGTATTTACATCGCAGAGTTTGTAAGATGCGTTATTTTGATTGTCAGCTGTCATATAAAACTGAGCATCTCTCTTTAGTCCTGTGAGCATAGATCCTAGCTTAACATTTCTCCACTAGTTGGAGAATTGTGGGCCTCCTCCTCCGCTTACAGCCCTCCTTCCTCTCACCGAACGAGCCGTCTGCGGCAATTGCTACATTTGACACCTATCAGAACTCGCTTATTAAAAACATATGCCATTGCAAATTATATCTCATTTCGTAAAACATTATTCGCAGTTGTTCCTTTTGGGATGTAGAGTTGATCGTCGGTTATAAGTATCTTGATGATTCCGAATGTTAACGCAATGAATGTCTGATACAAGGAAAAGAACGTAGTACCATTTATGTATCAAAAATATATTAGAATGCGTATTTACATCGCAGAGTTTGCAAGAAGCGTAAATTTAATTGTCAGCTGTCATATAAAACTGAGCATCTCTGTTTAGTCCTGTGAGCATAGAACCTAGCTTAACATTTCTTTACTAGTTGGAGAAATGTGGGCCTCCTCCTCCGTTTACAGCCCTCCTTCCTCCCACCGAGTGAGCCGTCTGCGGCAATTGCTACATTTGCCACCTATCAGAACTCGCTGATTAAAAACATATGCCATTGCAAATTATATCTCATTTCGTAAAACATTATTCGCAGTTGTTCCTTTTGGGATGTAGAGTTGATCGTCGGTTCGAAGTATCTTGATGATTCCGAATGTTAACGCAATGAATGTCTGATACAAGGAAAAGAACGTAGTACCATTTATGTATCAGAAATATATTAGAATGCGTATTTTCATCGCAGAGTTTGCAAGATGCGTAAATTTCATTGTCAGCTGTCATATAAAACTGAGCATCTCTCTTTAGTCCTGTGAGCATAGAACCTAGCTTAACATTTCTCCACTAGTTGGAGAAATGTGGGCCTCCTCCTCCGCTTACAGCCCTCCTTCCTCCCACCGAGTGAGCCGTCTGCGGCAATTGCTACATTTGCCACCTATCAGAACTCGCTTATTAAAATCATATGCCATTGCAAATTATATCTCATTTCGTAAAACATTATTCGCAATTGTTCCTTTTGGGATGTAGAGTTGATCGTCGGTTCGAAGTATCTTGATGATTCCGAATGTTAACGCAATGAATGTCTGATACAAGGAAAAGAACGTAGTACCATTTATGTATCAGAAATATATTAGAATGCGTATTTACATCGCAGAGTTTGCAAGATGCGTAAATTTAATTGTCAGCTGTCATATAAAACTGAGCATCTCTCTTTAGTCCTGTGAGCATAGATCCTAGGTTAACATTTCTCCACTAGTTGGAGAAATGTGGGCCTCCTCCTCCGCTTACAGCCCTCCTTCCTCCCACCGAGTGAGCCGTCTGCGGCAATTGCTACATTTGACACCTATCAGAACTCGCTTATTAAAATCATATGCCATTGCAAATTATATCTCATTTCGTAAAACATTATTCGCAATTGTTCCTTTTGGGATGTAGAGTTGATCGTCGGTTCGAAGTATCTTGACGATTCCGAATGTTAACGCAATGAATGTCTGATACAAGGAAAAGAACGTAGTACCATTTATGTATCAGAAATATATTAGAATGCGTATTTACATCGCAGAGTTTGCAAGATGCGTAAATTTAATTGTCAGCTGTCATATAAAACTGAGCATCTCTCTTTAGTTCTGTGAGCATAGATCCTAGCTTAACATTTCTCCACTAGTTGGAGAAATGTGGGCCTCCTCCTCCGCTTACAGCCCTCCTTCCTCCCACCGAGTGAGCCGTCTGCGGCAATTGCTACATTTGACACCTATCAGAACTCACTTATTAAAAACATATGCCATTGCAAATTATATCTCATTTCGTAAAACATTATTCGCAGTTGTTCCTTTTGGGATGTAGAATTGATCGTCGGTTCGAAGTTTCTTGATGATTCCGAATGTTAACGCAATGAATGCCTGATACAAGGAAAAGAACGTAGTACCATTTATGTATCAGAAATATATTAGAATGCGTATTTACATCGCAGAGTTTGCAAGATGCGTAAATTTAATTGTCAGCTGTCATATAAAACTGAGCATCTCTGTTTAGTCCTGTGAGCATAGAACCTAGCTTAACATTTCTCCACTAGTTGGAGAAATGTGGGCCTCCTCCTCTGCTTACGGCCCTCCTTCCTCCCACCGAGTGAATCGTCTGCGGCAATTGCTACATTTGACACCTATCAGAACTCGCTTATTAAAAACATATGCCATTGCAAATTATATCTCATTTCGTAAAACATTATTCGCAGTTGTTCCTTTTGGGATGTAGAGTTGATCGTCGGTTTGAAGTATCTTGATGATTCCGAATGTTAACGCAATGAATGTCTGATACAAGGAAAAGAACGTAGTACCATTTATGTATCAGAAATATATTAGAATGCGTATTTACATCGCAGAGTTTGCAAGATGCGTAAATTTAATTGTCAGCTGTCATATAAAACTGAGCATCTCTCTTTAGTCCTGTGAGCATAGAACCTAGCTTAACATTTCTCCACTAGTTGGAGAAATGTGGGCCTCCTCCTCTGCTTACGGCCCTCCTTCCTCCCACCGAGTGAATCGTCTGCGGCAATTGCTACATTTGCCACCTATCAGAACTCGCTTATTAAAAACATATGCCATTGCAAATTATATCTCATTTCGTAAAACATTATTCGCAGTTGTTCCTTTTGGGATGTAGAGTTGATCGTCGGATCGAAGTATTTTGATTATTCCGAATGTTATCGCAATGAATGTCTGATACAAGGAAAAGAACGTAGTACCATTTATGTATCAGAAATATATTAGAATGCGTATTTACATCGCAGAGTTTGCAAGAAGCGTAAATTTAATTGTCAGCTGTCATATAAAACTGAACATCTCTCTTTAGTCCTGTGAGCATAGAACCTAGCTTAACATTTCTCCACTAGTTGGAGAAATGTGGGCCTCCTCCTCTGCTTACGGCCCTCCTTCCTCCCACCGAGTGAATCGTCTGCGGCAATTGCTACATTTGACACCTATCAGAACTCGCTTATTAAAAACATATGCCATTGCAAATTATATCTCATTTCGTAAAACATTATTCGCAGTTGTTCCTTTTGGGATGTAGAGTTGATCGTCGGTTTGAAGTATCTTGATGATTCCGAATGTTAACGCAATGAATGTCTGATACAAGGAAAAGAACGTAGTACCATTTATGTATCAGAAATATATTAGAATGCGTATTTACATCGCAGAGTTTGCAAGATGCGTAAATTTAATTGTCAGCTGTCATATAAAACTGAGCATCTCTCTTTAGTCCTGTGAGCATAGAACCTAGCTTAACATTTCTCCACTAGTTGGAGAAATGTGGGCCTCCTCCTCTGCTTTCGGCCCTCCTTCCTCCCACCGAGTGAATCGTCTGCGGCAATTGCTACATTTGCCACCTATCAGAACTCGCTTATTAAAAACATATGCCATTGCAAATTATATCTCATTTCGTAAAACATTATTCGCAGTTGTTCCTTTTGGGATGTAGAGTTGATCGTCGGTTGGAAGTATCTTGATGATTCCGAATGTTAACGCAATGAATGTCTGATACAAGGAAAAGAACGTAGTACCATTTATGTATCAGAAATATATTAGAATGCGTATTTACATCGCAGAGTTTGTAAGATGCGTTATTTTGATTGTCAGCTGTCATATAAAACTGAGCATCTCTCTTTAGTCCTGTGAGCATAGATCCTAGCTTAACATTTCTCCACTAGTTGGAGAATTGTGGGCCTCCTCCTCCGCTTACAGCCCTCCTTCCTCTCACCGAACGAGCCGTCTGCGGCAATTGCTACATTTGACACCTATCAGAACTCGCTTATTAAAAACATATGCCATTGCAAATTATATCTCATTTCGTAAAACATTATTCGCAGTTGTTCCTTTTGGGATGTAGAGTTGATCGTCGGTTATAAGTATCTTGATGATTCCGAATGTTAACGCAATGAATGTCTGATACAAGGAAAAGAACGTAGTACCATTTATGTATCAGAAATATATTAGAATGCGTATTTACATCGCAGAGTTTGCAAGATGCGTAAATTTAATTGTCAGCTGTCATATAAAACTGAGCATCTCTCTTTAGTCCTGTGAGCATAGAACCTAGCTTAACATTTCTCCACTAGTTGGAGAAATGTGGGCCTCCTCCTCCGCTTACAGCCCTCCTTCCTCTCACCGAGTGAGCCGTCTGCGGCAATTGCTACATTTGACACCTATCAGAACTCGCTTATTAAAAACATATGCCATTGCAAATTATATCTCATTTCAAAAAACATTATTCGCAGTTGTTCCTTTTGGGATGTAGAGTTGATCGTCGGTTTGAAGTATCTTGATGATTCCGAATGTTAACGCAATGAATGTCTGATACAAGGAAAAGAACGTAGTACCATTTATGTATCAAAAATATATTAGAATGCGTATTTACATCGCAGAGTTTGCAAGAAGCGTAAATTTAATTGTCAGCTGTCATATAAAACTGAGCATCTCTGTTTAGTCCTGTGAGCATAGAACCTAGCTTAACATTTCTCCACTAGTTGGAGAAATGTGGGCCTCCTCCTCCGTTTACAGCCCTCCTTCCTCCCACCGAGTGAGCCGTCTGCGGCAATTGCTACATTTGCCACCTATCAGAACTCGCTGATTAAAAACATATGCCATTGCAAATTATATCTCATTTCGTAAAACATTATTCGCAGTTGTTCCTTTTGGGATGTAGAGTTGATCGTCGGTTCGAAGTATCTTGATGATTCCGAATGTTAACGCAATGAATGTCTGATACAAGGAAAAGAACGTAGTACCATTTATGTATCAGAAATATATTAGAATGCGTATTTTCATCGCAGAGTTTGCAAGATGCGTAAATTTCATTGTCAGCTGTCATATAAAACTGAGCATCTCTCTTTAGTCCTGTGAGCATAGAACCTAGCTTAACATTTCTCCACTAGTTGGAGAAATGTGGGCCTCCTCCTCCGCTTACAGCCCTCCTTCCTCCCACCGAGTGAGCCGTCTGCGGCAATTGCTACATTTGCCACCTATCAGAACTCGCTTATTAAAATCATATGCCATTGCAAATTATATCTCATTTCGTAAAACATTATTCGCAATTGTTCCTTTTGGGATGTAGAGTTGATCGTCGGTTCGAAGTATCTTGATGATTCCGAATGTTAACGCAATGAATGTCTGATACAAGGAAAAGAACGTAGTACCATTTATGTATCAGAAATATATTAGAATGCGTATTTACATCGCAGAGTTTGCAAGATGCGTAAATTTAATTGTCAGCTGTCATATAAAACTGAGCATCTCTCTTTAGTCCTGTGAGCATAGATCCTAGGTTAACATTTCTCCACTAGTTGGAGAAATGTGGGCCTCCTCCTCCGCTTACAGCCCTCCTTCCTCCCACCGAGTGAGCCGTCTGCGGCAATTGCTACATTTGACACCTATCAGAACTCGCTTATTAAAAACATATGCCATTGCAAATTATATCTCATTTCGTAAAACATTATTCGCAGTTGTTCCTTTTGGGATGTAGAATTGATCGTCGGTTCGAAGTTTCTTGATGATTCCGAATGTTAACGCAATGAATGCCTGATACAAGGAAAAGAACGTAGTACCATTTATGTATCAGAAATATATTAGAATGCGTATTTACATCGCAGAGTTTGCAAGATGCGTAAATTTAATTGTCAGCTGTCATATAAAACTGAGCATCTCTCTTTAGTCCTGTGAGCATAGAACCTAGCTTAACATTTCTCCACTAGTTGGAGAAATGTGGGCCTCCTCCTCCGCTTACAGCCCTCCTTCCTCCCACCGAGTGAGTTGTCTGCGGCAATTGCTACATTTGACACCTATCAGAACTCGCTTATTAAAAACATATGCCATTGCAAATTATATCTCATTCCGTAAAACATTATTCGCAGTTGTTCCTTTTGGGATGAGGAGTTGATCGTCGGTTCGAAGTATCTTGATGATTCCGAATGTTAACGCAATGAATGTCTGATACAAGGAAAAGAACGTAGTACCATTTATGTATCAGAAATATATTAGAATGCGTATTTACATCGCAGAGTTTGCAAGATGCGTAAATTTAATTGTCAGCTGTCATATAAAACTGAGCATCTCTCTTTAGTCCTGTGAGCATAGAACCTAGCTTAACATTTCTCCACTAGTTGGAGAAATGTGGGCCTCCTCCTCTGCTTACGGCCCTCCTTCCTCCCACCGAGTGAATCGTCTGCGGCAATTGCTACATTTGACACCTATCAGAACTCGTTTATTAAAAACATATGCCATTGCAAATTATATCTCATTTCGTAAAACATTATTCGCAGTTGTTCCTTTTGGGATGTAGAGTTGATCGTCGGTTCGAAGTATCTTGATGATTCCGAATGTTAACGCAATGAATGTCTGATACAAGGAAAAGAACGTAGTACCATTTATGTATCAGAAATATATTAGAATGCGTATTTACATCGCAGAGTTTGTAAGATGCGTAATTTTAATTGTCAGCTGTCATATAAAACTGAGCATCTCTCTTTAGTCCTGTGAGCATAGATCCTAGCTTAACATTTCTCCACTAGTTGGAGAAATGTGGGCCTCCTCCTCCGCTTACAGCCCTCCTTCCTCCCACCGAGTGAGCCGTCTGCGGCAATTGCTACATTTGACACCTATCAGAACTCGCTTATTAAAAACATATGCCATTGCAAATTATATCTCATTTCGTAAAACATTATTCGCAGTTGTTCCTTTTGGGATGTAGAGTTGATCGTCGGTTCGAAGTATCTTGATGATTCCGAATGTTAACGCAATGAATGTCTGATACAAGGAAAAGAACGTAGTACCATTTATGTATCAGAAATATATTAGAATGCGTATTTACATCGCAGAGTTTGCAAGATGCGTAAATTTAATTGTCAGCTGTCATATAAAACTGAGCATCTCTCTTTAGTCCTGTGAGCATAGAACCTAGCTTAACATTTCTCCACTAGTTGGAGAAATGTGGGCCTCCTCCTCCGCTTACAGCCCTCCTTCCTCCCACCGAGTGAGCCGTCTGCGGCAATTGCTACATTTGCCACCTATCAGAACTCGCTTATTAAAAACATATGCCATTGCAAATTATATCTCATTTCGTAAAACATTATTCGCAGTTGTTCCTTTTGGGATGTAGAGTTGATCGTCGGTTCGAAGTATTTTGATTATTCCGAATGTTATCGCAATGAATGTCTGATACAAGGAAAAGAACGTAGTACCATTTATGTATCAGAAATATATTAGAATGCGTATTTACATCGCAGAGTTTGAAAGAAGCGTAAATTTAATTGTCAGCTGTCATATAAAATTGAGCATCTCTCTTTAGTCCTGTGAGCATAGAACCTAGCTTAACATTTCTCCACTAGTTGGAGAAATGTGGGCCTCCTCCTCCGCTTACAGCCCTCCTTCCTCCCACCGAGTGAGCCGTCTGCGGCAATTGCTACATTTGACACCTATCAGAACTCGCTTATTAAAAACATATGCCATTGCAGATTATATCTCAATTCGTAAAACATTATTCGCAGTTGTTCCTTTTGGGATGTAGAGTTGATCGTCGGTTCGAAGTATCTTGATGATTCCGAATGTTAACGCAATGAATGTCTGATACAAGGAAAAGAACGTAGTACCATTTATGTATCAGAAATATATTAGAATGCGTATTTACATCGCAGAGTTTGCAAGATGCGTAAATTTAATTGTCAGCTGTCATATAAAACTGAGCATCTCTCTTTAGTCCTGTGAGCATAGAACCTAGCTTAACATTTCTCCACTAGTTGGAGAAATGTGGGCCTCCTCCTCCGCTTACAGCCCTCCTTCCTCCCACCGAGTGAGCCGTCTGCGGCAATTGCTACATTTGCCACCTATCAGAACTCGCTTATTAAAAACATATGCCATTGCAAATTATATCTCATTTCGTAAAACATTATTCGCAGTTGTTCCTTTTGGGATATAGAGTTGATCGTCGGTTCGAAGTATTTTGATTATTCCAAATGTTATCGCAATGAATGTCTGATACAAGGAAAAGAACGTAGTACCATTTATGTATCAGAAATATAATAGAATGCGTATTTACATCGCAGATTTTGCAAGATGCATATATATAATTGTCAGATGTCATATAAAACTGAGCATCTCTCTTTAGTCCTGTGAGCATAGAACCTAGCTTAACATTTCTCCACTAGTTGGAGAAATGTGGGCCTCCTCCTCAGCTTACAGCCCTCCTTCCTCCCACCGAGTGAGCCGTCTGCGGCAATTGCTACATTTGACACCTATCAGAACTCGCTTATTAAAAACATATGCCATTGCAAATTATATCTCATTTCGTAAAACATTATTCGCAGTTGTTCCTTTTGGGATGTAGAGTTGATCGTCGGTTCGAAGTATCTTGATTATTCCGAATGTTAACGCAATGAATGTCTGATACAAGGAAAAGAACGTAGTACCATTTATGTATCAGAAATATATTAGAATGCGTATTTACATCGCAGAGTTTGCAAGATGCGTAAATTTAATTGTCAGCTGTCATATAAAACTGAGCATCTCTCTTTAGTCCTGTGAGCATAGAACCTAGCTTAACATTTCTCCACTAGTTGGAGAAATGTGGGCCTCCTCCTCCGCTTACAGCCCTCCTTCCTCCCACCGAGTGAGCCGTCTGCGGCAATTGCTACATTTGACACCTATCAGAACTCGCTTATTAAAAACATATGCCATTGCAAATTATATCTCATTTCGTAAAACATTATTCGCAGTTGTTCCTTTTGGGATGTAGAGTTGATCGTCGGTTCGAAGTATCTTGATGATTCCGAATGTTAACGCAATGAATGTCTGATACAAGGAAAAGAACGTAGTACCATTTATGTATCAGAAATATATTAGAATGCGTATTTACATCGCAGAGTTTGCAAGATGCGTAAATTTAATTGTCAGCTGTCATATAAAACTGAGCATCTCTCTTTAGTCCTGTGAGCATAGAACCTAGCTTAACATTTCTCCACTAGTTGGAGAAATGTGGGCCTCCTCCTCCGCTTACAGCCCTCCTTCCTCCCACCGAGTGAGCCGTCTGCGGCAATTGCTACATTTGACACCTATCAGAACTCGCTTATTAAAAACATATGCCATTGCAAATTATATCTCATTTCGTAAAACATTATTCGCAGTTGTTCATTTTGGGATGTAGAGTTGATCGTCGGTTCGAAGTATCTTGATGATTCCGAATGTTAACGCAATGAATGTCTGATAAAAGGAAAAGAACGTAGTACCATTTATGTATCAGAAATATATTAGAATGCGTATTTACATCGCAGAGTTTGCAAGATGCGTAAATTTAATTGTCAGCTGTCATATAAAACTGAGCATCTCTCTTTAGTCCTGTGAGCATAGAACCTAGCTTAACATTTCTCCACTAGTTGGAGAAATGTGGGCCTCCTCCTCCGTTTACAGCCCTCCTTCCTCCCACCGAGTGAGCCGTCTGCGGCAATTGCTACATTTGCCACCTATCAGAACTCGCTTATTAAAATCATATGCCATTGTAAATTATATCTCATTTCGTAAAACATTATTCGCAATTGTTCCTTTTGGGATGTAGAGTTGATCGTCGGTTCGAAGTATCTTGATGATTCCGAATGTTAACGCAATGAATGTCTGATACAAGGAAAAGAACGTAGTACCATTTATGTATCAGAAATATATTAGAATGCGTATTTACATCGCAGAGTTTGCAAGATGCGTAAATTTAATTGTCAGCTGTCATATAAAACTGAGCAACTCTCTTTAGTCCTGTGAGCATAGATCCTAGCTTAACATTTCTCCACTAGTTGGAGAAATGTGGGCCTCCTCCTCCGCTTACAGCCCTCCTTCCTCCCACCGAGTGAGCCGTCTGCGGCAATTGCTACATTTGACACCTATCAGAACTCGCTTATTTAAAACATATGCCATTGCAAATTATATCTCATTTCGTAAAACATTATTCGCAGTTGTTCCTTTTGGGATGTAGAGTTGATCGTCGGTTCGAAGTATCTTGATGATTCCGAATGTTAACGCAATGAATGTCTGATACAAGGAAAAGAACGTAGTACCATTTATGTATCAGAAATATATTAGAATGCGTATTTACATCGCAGAGTTTGCAAGATGCCTAAATTTAATTGTCAGCTGTCATATAAAACTGAGCATCTCTCTTTAGTCCTGTGAGCATAGAACCTAGCTTAACATTTCTCCACTAGTTGGAGAAATGTGGGCCTCCTCCTCCGCTTACAGCCCTCCTTCCTCCCACCGAGTGAGCCGTCTGCGGCAATTGCTACATTTGCCACCTATCAGAACTCGCTTATTAAAAACATATGCCATTGCAAATTATATCACATTTCGTAAAACATTATTCGCAGTTGTTCCTTTTGGGATGTAGAGTTGATCGTCGGTTCGAAGTATTTTGATTATTCCGAATGTTATCGCAATGAATGTCTGATACAAGGAAAAGAACGTAGTACCATTTATGTATCAGAAATATATTAGAATGCGTATTTACATAGCAGAGTTTGCAAGAAGCGTAAATTTAATTGTCAGCTGTCATATAAAATTGAGCATCTCTCTTTAGTCCTGTGAGCATAGAACCTAGCTTAACATTTCTCCACTAGTTGGAGAAATGTGGGCCTCCTCCTCCGCTTACAGCCCTCCTTCCTCCCACCGAGTGAGCCGTCTGCGGCAATTGCTACATTTGACACCTATCAGAACTCGCTTATTAAAAAAAAATGCCATTGCAAATTATATCTCATTTCGTAAAACATTATTCGCAGTTGTTCTTTTTGGGATGTAGAGTTGATCGTCGGTTCGAAGTATCTTGATGATTCCGAATGTTAACGCAATGAATGTCTGATACAAGGAAAAGAACGTAGTACCATTTATGTATCAGAAATATATTAGAATGCGTATTTACATCGCAGAGTTTGCAAGATGCGTAAATTTAATTGTCAGCTGTCATATAAAACTGAGCATCTCTCTTTAGTCCTGTGAGCATAGAACCTAGCTTAACATTTCTCCACTAGTTGGAGAAATGTGGGCCTCCTCCTCCGCTTACAGCCCTCCTTCCTCCCACCGAGTGAGCCGTCTGCGGCAATTGCTACATTTGCCACCTATCAGAACTCGCTTATTAAAAACATATGCCATTGCAAATTATATCTCATTTCGTAAAACATTATTCGCAGTTGTTCCTTTTGGGATGTAGAGTTGATCGTCGGTTCGAAGTATTTTGATTATTCCGAATGTTATCGCAATGAATGTCTGATACAAGGAAAAGAACGTAGTACCATTTATGTATCAGAAATATAATAGAATGCGTATTTACATCGCAGAGTTTGCAAGATGCGTATATATAATTGTCAGCTGTCATATAAAACTGAGCATCTCTGCTTAGTCCTGTGAGCATAGAACCTAGCTTAACATTTCTCCACTAGTTGGAGAAATGTGGGCCTCCTCCTCCGCTTACAGCCCTCCTTCCTCCCACCGAGTGAGCCGTCTGCGGCAATTGCTACATTTGCCACCTATCAGAACTCGCTTATTAAAAACATATGCCATTGCAAATTATATCTCATTTCGTAAAACATTATTCGCAGTTGTTCCTTTTGGGATGTAGAGTTGATCGTCGGTTCGAAGTGTCTTGATGATTCCGAATGTTAACGCAATGAATGTCTGATACAAGGAAAGGAACGTAGTAACATTTATGTATCAGAAATATATTAGAATGCGTATTTACATCGCAGAGTTTGCAAGATGCGTAAATTTAATTGTCAGCTGTCATATAAAACTGAGCATCTCTCTTTAGTCCTGTGAGCATAGAACCTAGCTTAACATTTCTCCACTAGTTGGAGAAATGTGGGCCTCCTCCTCCGCTTACAGCCCTCCTTCCTCCCACCGAGTGAGCCGTCTGCGGCAATTGCTACATTTGCCACCTATCAGAACTCGCTTATTAAAAACATATGCCATTGCAAATTATATCTCATTTCGTAAAACATTATTCGCAGTTGTTCCTTTTGGGATGTAGAGTTGATCGTCGGTTCGAAGTATCTTGATGATTCCGAATGTTAACGCAATGAATGTCTGATACAAGGAAAAGAACGTAGTACCATTTATGTATCAGAAATATATTAGAATGCGTATTTACATCGCAGAGTTTGTAAGATGCGTAATTTTAATTGTCAGCTGTCATATAAAACTGAGCATCTCTCTTTAGTCCTGTGAGCATAGATCCTAGCTTAACATTTCTCCACTAGTTGGAGAAATGTGGGCCTCCTCCTCCGCTTACAGCCCTCCTTCCTCCCACCGAGTGAGCCGTCTGCGGCAATTGCTACATTTGACACCTATCAGAACTCGCTTATTAAAAACATATGCCATTGCAAATTATATCTTATTTCGTAAAACATTATTCGCAGTTGTTCCTTTTGGGATGTAGAGTTGATCGTCGGTTATAAGTATCTTGATGATTCCGAATGTTAACGCAATGAATGTCTGATACAAGGAAAAGAACGTAGTACCATTTATGTATCAGAAATATATTAGAATGCGTATTTACATCGCAGAGTTTGCAAGATGCGTAAATTTAATTGTCAGCTGTCATATAAAACTGAGCATCTCTCTTTAGTCCTGTGAGCATAGAACCTAGCTTAACATTTCTCCACTAGTTGGAGAAATGTGGGCCTCCTCCTCCGCTTACAGCCCTCCTTCCTCTCACCGAGTGAGCCGTCTGCGGCAATTGCTACATTTGACACCTATCAGAACTCGCTTATTAAAAACATATGCCATTGCAAATTATATCTCATTTCGTAAAACATTATTCGCAGTTGTTCCTTTTGGGATGTAGAGTTGATCGTCGGTTCGAAGTATTTTGATTATTCCGAATGTTATCGCAATGAATGTCTGATACAAGGAAAAGAACGTAGTACCATTTATGTATCAGAAATATATTAGAATGCGTATTTACATCGCAGAGTTTGCAAGAAGCGTAAATTTAATTGTCATCTGTCATATAAAATTGAGCATCTCTCTTTAGTCCTGTGAGCATAGAACCTAGCTTAACATTTCTCCACTAGTTGGAGAAATGTGGGCCTCCTCCTCCGCTTACAGCCCTCCTTCCTCCCACCGAGTGAGCCGTCTGCGGCAATTGCTACATTTGCCACCTATCAGAACTCGCTTATTAAAAACATATGCCATTGCAAATTATATCTCTATTCGTAAAACATTATTCGCAGTTGTTCTTTTTGGGATGTAGAGTTGATCGTCGGTTCGAAGTATCTTGATGATTCCGAATGTTAACGCATTGAATGTCTGATACAAGGAAAAGAACGTAGTACCATTTATGTATCAGAAATATATTAGAATGCGTATTTACATCGCAGAGTTTGCAAGATGCGTAAATTTAATTGTCAGCTGTCATATAAAACTGAGCATCTCTCTTTAGTCCTGTGAGCATAGAACCTAGCTTAACATTTCTCCACTAGTTGGAGAAATGTGGGCCTCCTCCTCCGCTTACAGCCCTCCTTCCTCCCACCGAGTGAGCCGTCTGCGGCAATTGCTACATCTGCCACCTATCAGAACTCGCTTATTAAAAACATATGCCATTGCAAATTATATCTCATTTCGTAAAACATTATTCGCAGTTGTTCCTTTTGGGATGTAGAGTTGATCGTCGGTTCGAAGTATTTTGATTTTTCCGAATGTTATCGCAATGAATGTCTGATACAAGGAAAAGAACGTAGTACCATTTATGTATCAGAAATGTAATAGAATGCGTATTTACATCGCAGAGTTTGCAAGATGCGTATATATAATTGTCAGCTGTCATATAAAACTGAGCATCTCTGTTTAGTCCTGTGAGCATAGAACCTAGCTTAACATTTCTCCACTAGTTGGAGAAATGTGGGCCTCCTCCTCCGCTTACAGCCCTCCTTCCTCCCACCGAGTGAGCCGTCTGCGGCAATTGCTACATTTGACACCTATCAGAACTCGCGTATTAAAAACATATGCCATTGCAAATTATATCTCATTTCGTAAAACATTATTCGCAGTTGTTCCTTTTGGGATGTAGAGTTGATCGTCGGTTCGAAGTATCTTGATGATTCCGAATGTTAACGCAATGAATGTCTGATACAAGGAAAAGAACGTAGTACCATTTATGTATCAGAAATATATTAGAATGCGTATTTACATCGCAGAGTTTGCAAGATGCGTAAATTTAATTGTCAGCTGTCATATAAAACTGAGCATCTCTCTTTAGTCCTGTGAGCATAGAACCTAGCTTAACATTTCTCCACTAGTTGGAGAAATGTGGGCCTCCTCCTCCGCTTACAGCCCTCCTTCCTCCCACCGAGTGAGCCGTCTGCGGCAATTGCTACATTTGCCACCTATCAGAACTCGCTTATTAAAAACATATGCCATTGCAAATTATATCTCATTTCGTAAAACATTATTCGCAGTTGTTCCTTTTGGGATGTAGAGTTGATCGTCGGTTCGAAGTATCTTGATGATTCCGAATGTTAACGCAATGAATGTCTGATAAAAGGAAAAGAACGTAGTACCATTTATGTATCAGAAATATATTAGAATGCGTATTTACATCGCAGAGTTTGTAAGATGCGTAATTTTAATTGTCAGCTGTCATATAAAACTGAGCATCTCTCTTTAGTCCTGTGAGCATAGATCCTAGCTTAACATTTCTCCACTAGTTGGAGAAATGTGGGCCTCCTCCTCCGCTTACAGCCCTCCTTCCTCCCACCGAGTGAGCCGTCTGCGGCAATTGCTACATTTGACACCTATCAGAACTCGCTTATTAAAAACATATGCCATTGCAAATTATATCTCATTTCGTAAAACATTATTCGCGGTTGTTCCTTTTGGGATGTAGAGTTGATCGTCGGTTATAAGTATCTTGATGATTCCGAATGTTAACGCAATGAATGTCTGATACAAGGAAAAGAACGTAGTACCATTTATGTATCAGAAATATATTAGAATGCGTATTTACATCGCAGAGTTTGCAAGATGCGTAAATTTAATTGTCAGCTGTCATATAAAACTGAGCATCTCTCTTTAGTCCTGTGAGCATAGAACCTAGCTTAACATTTCTCCACTAGTTGGAGAAATGTGGGCCTCCTCCTCCGCTTACAGCCCTCCTTCCTCTCACCGAGTGAGCCGTCTGCGGCAATTGCTACATTTGACACCTATCAGAACTCGCTTATTAAAAACATATGCCATTGCAAATTATATCTCATTTCAAAAAACATTATTCGCAGTTGTTCCTTTTGGGATGTAGAGTTGATCATCGGTTATAAGTATCTTGATGATTCCGAATGTTAACGCAATGAATGTCTGATACAAGGAAAAGAATGTAGTACCATTTATGTATCAGAAATATATTAGAATGCGTATTTACATCGCAGAGTTTGCAAGATGCGTAAATTTAATTGTCAGCTGTCATATAAAACTGAGCATCTCTCTTTAGTCCTGTGAGCATAGAACCTAGCTTAACATTTCTCCACTAGTTGGAGAAATGTGGGCCTCCTCCTCCGCTTACAGCCCTCCTTCCTCCCACCGAGTGAGCCGTCTGCGGCAATTGCTACATTTGCCACCTATCAGAACTCGCTTATTAAAAACATATGCCATTGCAAATTATATCTCATTTCGTAAAACATTATTCGCAGTTGTTCCTTTTGGGATGTAAAGTTGATCGTCGGTTCGAAGTATTTTGATTATTCCGAATGTTATCGCAATGAATGTCTGATACAAGGAAAAGAACGTAGTACCATTTATGTATCAGAAATATATTAGAATGCGTATTTACATCGCAGAGTTTGCAAGAAGCGTAAATTTAATTGTCAGCTGTCATATAAAATTGAGCATCTCTCTTTAGTCCTGTGAGCATAGAACCTAGCTTAACATTTCTCCACTAGTTGGAGAAATGTGGGCCTCCTCCT
This sequence comes from Schistocerca cancellata, assembly GCF_023864275.1. Taxonomy (NCBI): domain Eukaryota; kingdom Metazoa; phylum Arthropoda; class Insecta; order Orthoptera; family Acrididae; genus Schistocerca; species Schistocerca cancellata. The sequence goes on from NC_064626.1 coordinate 138,369,618, forward strand.
CCGCTTACAGCCCTCCTTCCTCTCACCGAGTGAGCCGTCTGCGGCAATTGCTACATTTGACACCTATCAGAACTCGCTTATTAAAAACATATGCCATTGCAAATTATATCTCATTTCGTAAAACATTATTCGCAGTTGTTCCTTTTGGGATGTAGAGTTGATCGTCGGTTCGAAGTATCTTGATGATTCCGAATGTTAACGCAATGAATGTCTGATACAAGGAAAAGAACGTAGTACCATTTATGTATCAGAAATATATTAGAATGCGTATTTACATCGCAGAGTTTGTAAGATGCGTAATTTTAATTGTCAGCTGTCATATAAAACTGAGCATCTCTCTTTAGTCCTGTGAGCATAGATCCTAGCTTAACATTTCTCCACTAGTTGGAGAAATGTGGGCCTCCTCCTCCGCTTACAGCCCTCCTTCCTCCCACCGAGTGAGCCGTCTGCGGCAATTGCTACATTTGACACCTATCAGAACTCGCTTATTAAAAACATATGCCATTGCAAATTATATCTTATTTCGTAAAACATTATTCGCAGTTGTTCCTTTTGGGATGTAGAGTTGATCGTCGGTTATAAGTATCTTGATGATTCCGAATGTTAACGCAATGAATGTCTGATACAAGGAAAAGAACGTAGTACCATTTATGTATCAGAAATATATTAGAATGCGTATTTACATCGCAGAGTTTGCAAGATGCGTAAATTTAATTGTCAGCTGTCATATAAAACTGAGCATCTCTCTTTAGTCCTGTGAGCATAGAACCTAGCTTAACATTTCTCCACTAGTTGGAGAAATGTGGGCCTCCTCCTCCGCTTACAGCCCTCCTTCCTCTCACCGAGTGAGCCGTCTGCGGCAATTGCTACATTTGACACCTATCAGAACTCGCTTATTAAAAACATATGCCATTGCAAATTATATCTCATTTCGTAAAACATTATTCGCAGTTGTTCCTTTTGGGATGTAGAGTTGATCGTCGGTTCGAAGTATTTTGATTATTCCGAATGTTATCGCAATGAATGTCTGATACAAGGAAAAGAACGTAGTACCATTTATGTATCAGAAATATATTAGAATGCGTATTTACATCGCAGAGTTTGCAAGAAGCGTAAATTTAATTGTCATCTGTCATATAAAATTGAGCATCTCTCTTTAGTCCTGTGAGCATAGAACCTAGCTTAACATTTCTCCACTAGTTGGAGAAATGTGGGCCTCCTCCTCCGCTTACAGCCCTCCTTCCTCCCACCGAGTGAGCCGTCTGCGGCAATTGCTACATTTGACACCTATCAGAACTCGCTTATTAAAAACATATGCCATTGCAAATTATATCTCTATTCGTAAAACATTATTCGCAGTTGTTCTTTTTGGGATGTAGAGTTGATCGTCGGTTCGAAGTATCTTGATGATTCCGAATGTTAACGCAATGAATGTCTGATACAAGGAAAAGAACGTAGTACCATTTATGTATCAGAAATATATTAGAATGCGTATTTAGATCGCAGAGTTTGCAAGATGCGTAAATTTAATTGTCAGCTGTCATATAAAACTGAGCATCTCTCTTTAGTCCTGTGAGCATAGAACCTAGCTTAACATTTCTCCACTAGTTGGAGAAATGTGGGCCTCCTCCTCCGCTTACAGCCCTCCTTCCTCCCACCGAGTGAGCCGTCTGCGGCAATTGCTACATCTGCCACCTATCAGAACTCGCTTATTAAAAACATATGCCATTGCAAATTATATCTCATTTCGTAAAACATTATTCGCAGTTGTTCCTTTTGGGATGTAGAGTTGATCGTCGGTTCGAAGTATTTTGATTTTTCCGAATGTTATCGCAATGAATGTCTGATACAAGGAAAAGAACGTAGTACCATTTATGTATCAGAAATGTAATAGAATGCGTATTTACATCGCAGAGTTTGCAAGATGCGTATATATAATTGTCAGCTGTCATATAAAACTGAGCATCTCTGTTTAGTCCTGTGAGCATAGAACCTAGCTTAACATTTCTCCACTAGTTGGAGAAATGTGGGCCTCCTCCTCCGCTTACAGCCCTCCTTCCTCCCACCGAGTGAGCCGTCTGCGGCAATTGCTACATTTGCCACCTATCAGAACTCGCGTATTAAAAACATATGCCATTGCAAATTATATCTCATTTCGTAAAACATTATTCGCAGTTGTTCCTTTTGGGATGTAGAGTTGATCGTCGGTTCGAAGTATCTTGATGATTCCGAATGTTAACGCAATGAATGTCTGATAAAAGGAAAAGAACGTAGTACCATTTATGTATCAGAAATGTAATAGAATGCGTATTTACATCGCAGAGTTTGCAAGATGCGTATATATAATTGTCAGCTGTCATATAAAACTGAGCATCTCTGTTTAGTCCTGTGAGCATAGAACCTAGCTTAACATTTCTCCACTAGTTGGAGAAATGTGGGCCTCCTCCTCCGCTTACAGCCCTCCTTCCTCCCACCGAGTGAGCCGTCTGCGGCAATTGCTACATTTGCCACCTATCAGAACTCGCGTATTAAAAACATATGCCATTGCAAATTATATCTCATTTCGTAAAACATTATTCGCAGTTGTTCCTTTTGGGATGTAGAGTTGATCGTCGGTTCGAAGTATTTTGATTTTTCCGAATGTTATCGCAATGAATGTCTGATACAAGGAAAAGAACGTAGTACCATTTATGTATCAGAAATGTAATAGAATGCGTATTTACATCGCAGAGTTTGCAAGATGCGTATATATAATTGTCAGCTGTCATATAAAACTGAGCATCTCTGTTTAGTCCTGTGAGCATAGAACCTAGCTTAACATTTCTCCACTAGTTGGAGAAATGTGGGCCTCCTCCTCCGCTTACAGCCCTCCTTCCTCCCACCGAGTGAGCCGTCTGCGGCAATTGCTACATTTGACACCTATCAGAACTCGCGTATTAAAAACATATGCCATTGCAAATTATATCTCATTTCGTAAAACATTATTCGCAGTTGTTCCTTTTGGGATGTAGAGTTGATCGTCGGTTCGAAGTATCTTGATGATTCCGAATGTTAACGCAATGAATGTCTGATACAAGGAAAAGAACGTAGTACCATTTATGTATCAGAAATATATTAGAATGCGTATTTACATCGCAGAGTTTGCAAGATGCGTAAATTTAATTGTCAGCTGTCATATAAAACTGAGCATCTCTCTTTAGTCCTGTGAGCATAGAACCTAGCTTAACATTTCTCCACTAGTTGGAGAAATGTGGGCCTCCTCCTCCGCTTACAGCCCTCCTTCCTCCCACCGAGTGAGCCGTCTGCGGCAATTGCTACATTTGCCACCTATCAGAACTCGCTTATTAAAAACATATGCCATTGCAAATTATATCTCATTTCGTAAAACATTATTCGCAGTTGTTCCTTTTGGGATGTAGAGTTGATCGTCGGTTCGAAGTATCTTGATGATTCCGAATGTTAACGCAATGAATGTCTGATAAAAGGAAAAGAACGTAGTACCATTTATGTATCAGAAATATATTAGAATGCGTATTTACATCGCAGAGTTTGTAAGATGCGTAATTTTAATTGTCAGCTGTCATATAAAACTGAGCATCTCTCTTTAGTCCTGTGAGCATAGATCCCAGCTTAACATTTCTCCACTAGTTGGAGAAATGTGGGCCTCCTCCTCCGCTTACAGCCCTCCTTCCTCCCACCGAGTGAGCCGTCTGCGGCAATTGCTACATTTGACACCTATCAGAACTCGCTTATTAAAAACATATGCCATTGCAAATTATATCTCATTTCGTAAAACATTATTCGCAGTTGTTCCTTTTGGGATGTAGAGTTGATCGTCGGTTATAAGTATCTTGATGATTCCGAATGTTAACGCAATGAATGTCTGATACAAGGAAAAGAACGTAGTACCATTTATGTATCAGAAATATATTAGAATGCGTATTTACATCGCAGAGTTTGCAAGATGCGTAAATTTAATTGTCAGCTGTCATATAAAACTGAGCATCTCTCTTTAGTCCTGTGAGCATAGAACCTAGCTTAACATTTCTCCACTAGTTGGAGAAATGTGGGCCTCCTCCTCCGCTTACAGCCCTCCTTCCTCTCACCGAGTGAGCCGTCTGCGGCAATTGCTACATTTGACACCTATCAGAACTCGCTTATTAAAAACATATGCCATTGCAAATTATATCTCATTTCAAAAAACATTATTCGCAGTTGTTCCTTTTGGGATGTAGAGTTGATCATCGGTTATAAGTATCTTGATGATTCCGAATGTTAACGCAATGAATGTCTGATACAAGGAAAAGAATGTAGTACCATTTATGTATCAGAAATATATTAGAATGCGTATTTACATCGCAGAGTTTGCAAGATGCGTAAATTTAATTGTCAGCTGTCATATAAAACTGAGCATCTCTCTTTAGTCCTGTGAGCATAGAACCTAGCTTAACATTTCTCCACTAGTTGGAGAAATGTGGGCCTCCTCCTCCGCTTACAGCCCTCCTTCCTCCCACCGAGTGAGCCGTCTGCGGCAATTGCTACATTTGCCACCTATCAGAACTCGCTTATTAAAAACATATGCCATTGCAAATTATATCTCATTTCGTAAAACATTATTCGCAGTTGTTCCTTTTGGGATGTAAAGTTGATCGTCGGTTCGAAGTATTTTGATTATTCCGAATGTTATCGCAATGAATGTCTGATACAAGGAAAAGAACGTAGTACCATTTATGTATCAGAAATATATTAGAATGCGTATTTACATCGCAGAGTTTGCAAGAAGCGTAAATTTAATTGTCAGCTGTCATATAAAATTGAGCATCTCTCTTTAGTCCTGTGAGCATAGAACCTAGCTTAACATTTCTCCACTAGTTGGAGAAATGTGGGCCTCCTCCTCCGCTTACAGCCCTCCTTCCTCCCACCGAGTGAGCCGTCTGCGGCAATTGCTACATTTGACACCTATCAGAACTCGCTTATTAAAAACATATGCCATTGCAAATTATATCTCAATTCGTAAAACATTATTCGCAGTTGTTCTTTTTGGGATGTAGAGTTGATCGTCGGTTCGAAGTATCTTGATGATTCCGAATGTTAACGCAATGAATGTCTGATACAAGGAAAAGAACGTAGTACCATTTATGTATCAGAAATATATTAGAATGCGTATTTACATCGCAGAGTTTGCAAGATGCGTAAATTTAATTGTCAGCTGTCATATAAAACTGAGCATCTCTCTTTAGTCCTGTGAGCATAGAACCTAGCTTAACATTTCTCCACTAGTTGGAGAAATGTGGGCCTCCTCCTCCGCTTACAGCCCTCCTTCCTCCCACCGAGTGAGCCGTCTGCGGCAATTGCTACATTTGCCACCTATCAGAACTCGCTTATTAAAAACATATGACATTGCAAATTATATCTCATTTCGAAAAACATTATTCGCAGTTGTTCCTTTTGGGATGTAGAGTTGATCGTCGGTTCGAAGTATTTTGATTATTCCGAATGTTATCGCAATGAATGTCTGATACAAGGAAAAGAACGTAGTACCATTTATGTATCAGAAATATAATAGAATGCGTATTTACATCGCAGAGTTTGCAAGATGCGTATATATAATTGTCAGCTGTCATATAAAACTGAGCATCTCTCTTTAGTCCTGTGAGCATAGAACCTAGCTTAACATTTCTCCACTAGTTGGAGAAATGTGGGCCTCCTCCTCCGCTTACAGCCCTCCTTCCTCCCACCGAGTGAGCCGTCTGCGGCAATTGCTACATTTGACACCTATCAGAACTCGCTTATTAAAAACATATGCCATTGCAAATTATATCTCATTTCGTAAAACATTATTCGCAGTTGTTCCTTTTGGGATGTAGAGTTGATCGTCGGTTTGAAGTATCTTGATGATTCCGAATGTTAACGCAATGAATGTCTGATACAAGGAAAAGAACGTAGTACCATTTATGTATCAGAAATATATTAGAATGCGTATTTACATCGCAGAGTTTGCAAGATGCGTAAATTTAATTGTCAGCTGTCATATAAAACTGAGCATCTCTCTTTAGTCGTGTGAGCATAGAACCTAGCTTAACATTTCTCCACTAGTTGGAGAAATGTGGGCCTCCTCCTCCGCTTACAGCCCTCCTTCCTCTCACCGAGTGAGCCGTCTGCGGCAATTGCTACATTTGACACCTATCAGAACTCGCTTATTAAAAACATATACCATTGCAAATTATATCTCATTTCGTAAAACATTATTCGCAGTTGTTCCTTTTGGGATGTAGAGTTGATCGTCGGTTATAAGTATCTTGATGATTCCGAATGTTAACGCAATGAATGTCTGATACAAGGAAAAGAACGTAGTACCATTTATGTATGAGAAATATATTAGAATGCGTATTTACATCGCAGAGTTTGCAAGATGCGTAAATTTAATTGTCAGCTGTCATATAAAACTGAGCATCTCTCTTTAGTCCTGTGAGCATAGAACCTAGCTTAACATTTCTCCACTAGTTGGAGAAATGTGGGCCTCCTCCTCCGCTTACAGCCCTCCTTCCTCCCACCGAGTGAGCCGTCTGCGGCAATTGCTACATTTGCCACCTATCAGAACTCGCTTATTAAAAACATATGCCATTGCAAATTATATCTCATTTCGTAAAACATTATTCGCAGTTGTTCCTTTTGGGATGTAGAGTTGATCGTCGGTTCGAAGTATTTTGATTATTCCGAATGTTATCGCAATGAATGTCTGATACAAGGAAAAGAACGTAGTACCATTTATGTATCAGAAATATAATAGAATGCGTATTTACATCGCAGAGTTTGCAAGATGCGTATATATAATTGTCAGCTGTCATATAAAACTGAGCATCTCTGTTTAGTCCTGTGAGCATAGAACCTAGCTTAACATTTCTCCACTAGTTGGAGAAATGTGGGCCTCCTCCTCCGCTTACAGCCCTCCTTCCTCCCACCGAGTGAGCCGTCTGCGGCAATTGCTACATTTGACACCTATCAGAACTCGCTTATTAAAAACATATGCCATTGCAAATTATATCTCATTTCGTAAAACATTATTCGCAGTTGTTCCTTTTGGGATGTAGAGTTGATCGTCGGTTCGAAGTATCTTGATGATTCCGAATGTTAACGCAATGAATGTCTGATACAAGGAAAAGAACGTAGTACCATTTATGTATCAGAAATATATTAGAATGCGTATTTACATCGCAGAGTTTGCAAGATGCGTAAATTTAATTGTCAGCTGTCATATAAAACTGAGCATCTCTCTTTAGTCCTGTGAGCATAGAACCTAGCTTAACATTTCTCCACTAGTTGGAGAAATGTGGGCCTCCTCCTCCGCTTACAGCCCTCCTTCCTCCCACCGAGTGAGCCGTCTGCGGCAATTGCTACATTTGCCACCTATCAGAACTGGCTTATTAAAAACATATGCCATTGCAAATTATATCTCATTTCGTAAAACATTATTCGCAGTTGTTCCTTTTGGGATGTAGAGTTGATCGTCGGTTCGAAGTATCTTGATGATTCCGAATGTTAACGCAATGAATGTCTGATACAAGGAAAAGAACGTAGTACCATTTATGTATCAGAAATATATTAGAATGCGTATTTACATCGCAGAGTTTGTAAGATGCGTAATTTTAATTGTCAGCTGTCATATAAAACTGAGCATCTCTCTTTAGTCCTGTGAGCATAGATCCTAGCTTAACATTTCTCCACTAGTTGGAGAAATGTGGGCCTCCTCCTCCGCTTACAGCCCTCCTTCCTCCCACCGAGTGAGCCGTCTGCGGCAATTGCTACATTTGACACCTATCAGAACTCGCTTATTAAAAACATATGCCATTGCAAATTATATCTCATTTCGTAAAACATTATTCGCAGTTGTTCCTTTTGGGATGTAGAGTTGATCGTCGGTTCGAAGTATCTTGATGATTCCGAATGTTAACGCAATGAATGTCTGATACAAGGAAAAGAACGTAGTACCATTTATGTATCAGAAATATATTAGAATGCGTATTTACATCGCAGAGTTTGCAAGATGCGTAAATTTAATTGTCAGCTGTCATATAAAACTGAGCATCTCTCTTTAGTCCTGTGAGCATAGAACCTAGCTTAACATTTCTCCACTAGTTGGAGAAATGTGGGCCTCCTCCTCCGCTTACAGCCCTCCTTCCTCCCACCGAGTGAGCCGTCTGCGGCAATTGCTACATTTGCCACCTATCAGAACTGGCTTATTAAAAACATATGCCATTGCAAATTATATCTCATTTCGTAAAACATTATTCGCAGTTGTTCCTTTTGGGATGTAGAGTTGATCGTCGGTTCGAAGTACTTTGATTATTCCGAATGTTATCGCAATGAATGTCTGATACAAGGAAAAGAACGTAGTACCATTTATGTATCAGAAATATAATAGAATGCGTATTTACATCGCAGAGTTTGCAAGATGCGTATATATAATTGTCAGCTGTCATATAAAACTGAGCATCTCTGTTTAGTCCTGTGAGCATAGAACCTAGCTTAACATTTCTCCACTAGTTGGAGAAATGTGGGCCTCCTCCTCCGCTTACAGCCCTCCTTCCTCCCACCGAGTGAGCCGTCTGCGGCAATTGCTACATTTGCCACCTATCAGAACTGGCTTATTAAAAACATATGCCATTGCAAATTATATCTCATTTCGTAAAACATTATTCGCAGTTGTTCCTTTTGGGATGTAGAGTTGATCGTCGGTTCGAAGTATCTTGATGATTCCGAATGTTAACGCAATGAATGTCTGATACAAGGAAAAGAACGTAGTACCATTTATGTATCAGAAATATATTAGAATGCGTATTTACATCGCAGAGTTTGTAAGATGCGTAATTTTAATTGTCAGCTGTCATATAAAACTGAGCATCTCTCTTTAGTCCTGTGAGCATAGATCCTAGCTTAACATTTCTCCACTAGTTGGAGAAATGTGGGCCTCCTCCTCCGCTTACAGCCCTCCTTCCTCCCACCGAGTGAGCCGTCTGCGGCAATTGCTACATTTGCCACCTATCAGAACTGGCTTATTAAAAACATATGCCATTGCAAATTATATCTCATTTCGTAAAACATTATTCGCAGTTGTTCCTTTTGGGATGTAGAGTTGATCGTCGGTTCGAAGTATCTTGATGATTCCGAATGTTAACGCAATGAATGTCTGATACAAGGAAAAGAACGTAGTACCATTTATGTATCAGAAATATATTAGAATGCGTATTTACATCGCAGAGTTTGTAAGATGCGTAATTTTAATTGTCAGCTGTCATATAAAACTGAGCATCTCTCTTTAGTCCTATGAGCATAGATCCTAGCTTAACATTTCTCCACTAGTTGGAGAAATGTGGGCCTCCTCCTCCGCTTACAGCCCTCCTTCCTCCCACCGAGTGAGCCGTCTGCGGCAATTGCTACATTTGCCACCTATCAGAACTGGCTTATTAAAAACATATGCCATTGCAAATTATATCTCATTTCGTAAAACATTATTCGCAGTTGTTCCTTTTGGGATGTAGAGTTGATCGTCGGTTCGAAGTACTTTGATTATTCCGAATGTTATCGCAATGAATGTCTGATACAAGGAAAAGAACGTAGTACCATTTATGTATCAGAAATATAATAGAATGCGTATTTACATCGCAGAGTTTGCAAGATGCGTATATATAATTGTCAGCTGTCATATAAAACTGAGCATCTCTGTTTAGTCCTGTGAGCATAGAACCTAGCTTAACATTTCTCCACTAGTTGGAGAAATGTGGGCCTCCTCCTCCGCTTACAGCCCTCCTTCCTCCCACCGAGTGAGCCGTCTGCGGCAATTGCTACATTTGACACCTATCAGAACTCGCTTATTAAAAACATATGCCATTGCAAATTATATCTCATTTCGTAAAACATTATTCGCAGTTGTTCCTTTTGGGATGTAGAGTTGATCGTCGGTTCGAAGTATCTTGATGATTCCGAATGTTAACGCAATGAATGTCTGATACAAGGAAAAGAACGTAGTACCATTTATGTATCAGAAATATATTAGAATGCGTATTTACATCGCAGAGTTTGTAAGATGCGTAATTTTAATTGTCAGCTGTCATATAAAACTGAGCATCTCTCTTTAGTCCTGTGAGCATAGATCCTAGCTTAACATTTCTCCACTAGTTGGAGAAATGTGGGCCTCCTCCTCCGCTTACAGCCCTCCTTCCTCCCACCGAGTGAGCCGTCTGCGGCAATTGCTACATTTGCCACCTATCAGAACTCGCTTATTAAAAACATATGCCATTGCAAATTATATCTCATTTCGTAAAACATTATTCGCAGTTGTTCCTTTTGGGATGTAGAGTTGATCGTCGGTTCGAAGTATCTTGATGATTCCGAATGTTAACGCAATGAATGTCTGATACAAGGAAAAGAACGTAGTACCATTTATGTATCAGAAATATATTAGAATGCGTATTTACATCGCAGAGTTTGTAAGATGCGTAATTTTAATTGTCAGCTGTCATATAAAACTGAGCATCTCTCTTTAGTCCTGTGAGCATAGATCCTAGCTTAACATTTCTCCACTAGTTGGAGAAATGTGGGCCTCCTCCTCCGCTTACAGCCCTCCTTCCTCCCACCGAGTGAGCCGTCTGCGGCAATTGCTACATTTGCCACCTATCAGAACTGGCTTATTAAAAACATATGCCATTGCAAATTATATCTCATTTCGTAAAACATTATTCGCAGTTGTTCCTTTTGGGATGTAGAGTTGATCGTCGGTTCGAAGTATCTTGATGATTCCGAATGTTAACGCAATGAATGTCTGATACAAGGAAAAGAACGTAGTACCATTTATGTATCAGAAATATATTAGAATGCGTATTTACATCGCAGAGTTTGTAAGATGCGTAATTTTAATTGTCAGCTGTCATATAAAACTGAGCATCTCTCTTTAGTCCTGTGAGCATAGATCCTAGCTTAACATTTCTCCACTAGTTGGAGAAATGTGGGCCTCCTCCTCCGCTTACAGCCCTCCTTCCTCCCACCGAGTGAGCCGTCTGCGGCAATTGCTACATTTGCCACCTATCAGAACTGGCTTATTAAAAACATATGCCATTGCAAATTATATCTCATTTCGTAAAACATTATTCGCAGTTGTTCCTTTTGGGATGTAGAGTTGATCGTCGGTTCGAAGTATCTTGATGATTCCGAATGTTATCGCAATGAATGTCTGATACAAGGAAAAGAACGTAGTACCATTTATGTATCAGAAATATAATAGAATGCGTATTTACATCGCAGAGTTTGCAAGATGCGTATATATAATTGTCAGCTGTCATATAAAACTGAGCATCTCTGTTTAGTCCTGTGAGCATAGAACCTAGCTTAACATTTCTCCACTAGTTGGAGAAATGTGGGCCTCCTCCTCCGCTTACAGCCCTCCTTCCTCCCACCGAGTGAGCCGTCTGCGGCAATTGCTACATTTGCCACCTATCAGAACTGGCTTATTAAAAACATATGCCATTGCAAATTATATCTCATTTCGTAAAACATTATTCGCAGTTGTTCCTTTTGGGATGTAGAGTTGATCGTCGGTTCGAAGTATCTTGATGATTCCGAATGTTAACGCAATGAATGTCTGATACAAGGAAAAGAACGTAGTACCATTTATGTATCAGAAATATATTAGAATGCGTATTTACATCGCAGAGTTTGTAAGATGCGTAATTTTAATTGTCAGCTGTCATATAAAACTGAGCATCTCTCTTTAGTCCTGTGAGCATAGATCCTAGCTTAACATTTCTCCACTAGTTGGAGAAATGTGGGCCTCCTCCTCCGCTTACAGCCCTCCTTCCTCCCACCGAGTGAGCCGTCTGCGGCAATTGCTACATTTGCCACCTATCAGAACTCGCTTATTAAAAACATATGCCATTGCAAATTATATCTCATTTCGTAAAACATTATTCGCAGTTGTTCCTTTTGGGATGTAGAGTTGATCGTCGGTTCGAAGTATCTTGATGATTCCGAATGTTAACGCAATGAATGTCTGATACAAGGAAAAGAACGTAGTACCATTTATGTATCAGAAATATATTAGAATGCGTATTTACATCGCAGAGTTTGTAAGATGCGTAATTTTAATTGTCAGCTGTCATATAAAACTGAGCATCTCTCTTTAGTCCTGTGAGCATAGATCCTAGCTTAACATTTCTCCACTAGTTGGAGAAATGTGGGCCTCCTCCTCCGCTTACAGCCCTCCTTCCTCCCACCGAGTGAGCCGTCTGCGGCAATTGCTACATTTGCCACCTATCAGAACTGGCTTATTAAAAACATATGCCATTGCAAATTATATCTCATTTCGTAAAACATTATTCGCAGTTGTTCCTTTTGGGATGTAGAGTTGATCGTCGGTTCGAAGTACTTTGATTATTCCGAATGTTATCGCAATGAATGTCTGATACAAGGAAAAGAACGTAGTACCATTTATGTATCAGAAATATAATAGAATGCGTATTTACATCGCAGAGTTTGCAAGATGCGTATATATAATTGTCAGCTGTCATATAAAACTGAGCATCTCTGTTTAGTCCTGTGAGCATAGAACCTAGCTTAACATTTCTCCACTAGTTGGAGAAATGTGGGCCTCCTCCTCCGCTTACAGCCCTCCTTCCTCCCACCGAGTGAGCCGTCTGCGGCAATTGCTACATTTGACACCTATCAGAACTCGCTTATTAAAAACATATGCCATTGCAAATTATATCTCATTTCGTAAAACATTATTCGCAGTTGTTCCTTTTGGGATGTAGAGTTGATCGTCGGTTCGAAGTATCTTGATGATTCCGAATGTTAACGCAATGAATGTCTGATACAAGGAAAAGAACGTAGTACCATTTATGTATCAGAAATATATTAGAATGCGTATTTACATCGCAGAGTTTGCAAGATGCGTAAATTTAATTGTCAGCTGTCATATAAAACTGAGCATCTCTCTTTAGTCCTGTGAGCATAGAACCTAGCTTAACATTTCTCCACTAGTTGGAGAAATGTGGGCCTCCTCCTCCGCTTACAGCCCTCCTTCCTCCCACCGAGTGAGCCGTCTGCGGCAATTGCTACATTTGCCACCTATCAGAACTGGCTTATTAAAAACATATGCCATTGCAAATTATATCTCATTTCGTAAAACATTATTCGCAGTTGTTCCTTTTGGGATGTAGAGTTGATCGTCGGTTCGAAGTATCTTGATGATTCCGAATGTTAACGCAATGAATGTCTGATACAAGGAAAAGAACGTAGTACCATTTATGTATCAGAAATATATTAGAATGCGTATTTACATCGCAGAGTTTGTAAGATGCGTAATTTTAATTGTCAGCTGTCATATAAAACTGAGCATCTCTCTTTAGTCCTGTGAGCATAGATCCTAGCTTAACATTTCTCCACTAGTTGGAGAAATGTGGGCCTCCTCCTCCGCTTACAGCCCTCCTTCCTCCCACCGAGTGAGCCGTCTGCGGCAATTGCTACATTTGACACCTATCAGAACTCGCTTATTAAAAACATATGCCATTGCAAATTATATCTCGTTTCGTAAAACATTATTCGCAGTTGTTCCTTTTGGGATGTAGAGTTGATCGTCGGTTCGAAGTATCTTGATGATTCCGAATGTTAACGCAATGAATGTCTGATACAAGGAAAAGAACGTAGTACCATTTATGTATCAGAAATATATTAGAATGCGTATTTACATCGCAGAGTTTGCAAGATGCGTAAATTTAATTGTCAGCTGTCATATAAAACTGAGCATCTCTCTTTAGTCCTGTGAGCATAGAACCTAGCTTAGCATTTCTCCACTAGTTGGAGAAATGTGGGCCTCCTCCTCCGCTTACAGCCCTCCTTCCTCTCACCGAGTGAGCCGTCTGCGGCAATTGCTACATTTGACACCTATCAGAACTCGCTTATTAAAAACATATGCCATTGCAAATTATATCTCATTTCGTAAAACATTATTCGCAGTTGTTCCTTTTGGGATGTAGAGTTGATCGTCGGTTCGAAGTATCTTGATGATTCCGAATGTTAACGCAATGAATGTCTGATACAAGGAAAAGAACGTAGTACCATTTATGTATCAGAAATATATTAGAATGCGTATTTACATCGCAGAGTTTGCAAGATGCGTAAATTTAATTGTCAGCTGTCATATAAAACTGAGCATCTCTCTTTAGTCCTGTGAGCATAGAACCTAGCTTAACATTTCTCCACTAGTTGGAGAAATGTGGGCCTCCTCCTCCGCTTACAGACCTCCTTCCTCCCACCGAGTGAGCCGTCTGCGGCAATTGCTACATTTGCCACCTATCAGAACTCGCTTATTAAAATCATATGCCATTGCAAATTATATCTCATTTCGTAAAACATTATTCGCAATTGTTCCTTTTGGGATGTAGAGTTGATCGTCGGTTCGAAGTATCTTGATGATTCCGAATGTTAACGCAATGAATGTCTGATACAAGGAAAAGAACGAAGTACCATTTATGTATCAGAAATATATTAGAATGCGTATTTACATCGCAGAGTTTGCAAGATGCGTAAATTTAATTGTCAGCTGTCATATAAAACTGAGCATCTCTCTTTAGTCCTGTGAGCATAGAACCTAGCTTAACATTTCTCCACTAGTTGGAGAAATGTGGGCCTCCTCCTCCGCTTACAGCCCTCCTTCTTCTCACCGAGTGAGCCGTCTGCGGCAATTGCTACATTTGACACCTATCAGAACTCGCTTATTAAAAACATATGCCATTGCAAATTATATCTCATTTCGTAAAACATTATTCGCAGTTGTTCCTTTTGGGATGTAGAGTTGATCGTCGGTTATAAGTATCTTGATGATTCCGAATGTTAACGCAATGAATGTCTGATACAAGGAAAAGAACGTAGTACCATTTATGTATCAGAAATATATTAGAATGCGTATTTACATCGCAGAGTTTGCAAGATGCGTAAATTTAATTGTCAGCTGTCATATAAAACTGAGCATCTCTGTTTAGTCCTGTGAGCATAGAACCTAGCTTAACATTTCTCCACTAGTTGGAGAAATGTGGGCCTCCTCCTCCGCTTACAGCCCTCCTTCCTCCCACCGAGTGAGCCGTCTGCGGCAATTGCTACATTTGACACCTATCAGAACTCGCTTATTAAAATCATATGCCATTGCAAATTATATCTCATTTCGTAAAACATTATTCGCAATTGTTCCTTTTGGGATGTAGAGTTGATCGTCGGTTCGAAGTATCTTGATGATTCCGAATGTTAACGCAATGAATGTCTGATACAAGGAAAAGAACGTAGTACCATTTATGTATCAGAAATATATTAGAATGCGTATTTACATCGCAGAGTTTGCAAGATGCGTAAATTTAATTGTCAGCTGTCATATAAAACTGAGCATCTCTCTTTAGTCCTGTGAGCATAGATCCTAGCTTAACATTTCTCCACTAGTTGGAGAAATGTGGGCCTCCTCCTCCGCTTACAGCCCTCCTTCCTCCCACCGAGTGAGCCGTCTGCGGCAATTGCTACATTTGACACCTATCAGAACTCGCTTATTAAAAACATATGCCATTGCAAATTATATCTCATTTCGTAAAACATTATTCGCAGTTGTTCCTTTTGGGATGTAGAGTTGATCGTCGGTTATAAGTATCTTGATGATTCCGAATGTTAACGCAATGAATGTCTGATACAAGGAAAAGAACGTAGTACCATTTATGTATCAGAAATATATTAGAATGCGTATTTACATCGCAGAGTTTGCATGATGCGTAAATTTAATTGTCAGCTGTCATATAAAACTGAGCATCTCTCTTTAGTCCTGTTAGCATAGAACCTAGCTTAACATTTCACCACTAGTTGGAGAAATGTGGGCCTCCTCCTCCGCTTACAGCCCTCCTTCCTCTCACCGAGTGAGCCGTCTGCGGCAATTGCTACATTTGACACCTATCAGAACTCGCTTATTAAAAACATATGCCATTGCAAATTATATCTCATTTCGTAAAACATTATTCGCAGTTGTTTCTTTTGGGATGTAGAGTTGATCGTCGGTTATAAGTATCTTGATTAATCCGAATGTTAACGCAATGAATGTCTGATACAAGGAAAAGAACGTAGCACCATTTATGTATCAGAAATATATTAGAATGCGTATTTACATCGCAGAGTTTGCAAGATGCGTAAATTTAATTGTCAGCTGTCATATAAAACTGAGCATCTCTGTTTAGTCCTGTGAGCATAGAACCTAGCTTAACATTTCTCCACTAGTTGGAGAAATGTGGGCCTCCTCCTCCGTTTACAGCCCTCCTTCCTCCCACCGAGTGAGCCGTCTGCGGCAATTGCTACATTTGCCACCTATCAGAACTCGCTTATTAAAATCATATGCCATTGCAAATTATATCTCATTTCGTAAAACATTATTCGCAGTTGTTCCTTTTGGGATGTAGAGTTGATCGTCGGTTCGAAGTATCTTGATGATTCCGAATGTTAACGCAATGAATGTCTGATACAAGGAAAAGAACGTAGTACCATTTATGTATCAGAAATATATTAGAATGCGTATTTACATCGCAGAGTTTGCAAGATGCGTAAATTTAATTGTCAGCTGTCATATAAAACTGAGCATCTCTCTTTAGTCCTGTGAGCATAGAACCTAGCTTAACATTTCTCCACTAGTTGGAGAAATGTGGGCCTCCTCCTCCGCTTACGGCCCTCCTTCCTCCCACCGAGTGAGCCGTCTTCGGCAATTGCTACATTTGACACCTATCAGAACTCGCTTTGTAAAAACATATGCCATTGCAAATTATATCTCATTTCGTAAAACATTATTCGCAGTTGTTCCTTTTGGGATGTAGAGTTGATCGTCGGTTCGAAGTATCTTGATTAATCCGAATGTTAACGCAATGAATGTCTGATACAAGGAAAAGAACGTAGTACCATTTATGTATCAGAAATATATTAGAATGCGTATTTGTATCGCAGAGTTTGCAAGGAGCGTAAATTTAATTGTCAGCTGTCATATAAAACTGAGCATCTCTGTTTAGTCCTGTGAGCAGAGAAGCTAGCTTAACATTTCTCCACTAGTTGGAGAAATGTGGGCCTCCTCCTCCGCTTACAGCCCTCCTTCCTCCCACCGAGTGAGCCGTCTGCGGCAATTGCTACATTTGACACCTATCAGAACTCGCTTATTAAAAACATATGCCATTGCAAATTATATCTCATTTCGTAAATTATTATTCGCAGTTGTTCCTTTTGGGATGTAGAGTTGATCGTCGGTTCGAAGTATTTTGATTATTCCGAATGTTATCGCAATGAATGTCTGATACAAGGAAAAGAACGTAGTACCATTTATGTATCAAAAATATATTAGAATGCGTATTTACATCGCAGAGTTTGCAAGAAGCGTAAATTTAATTGTCAGCTGTCATATAAAACTTAGCATCTCTCTTTAGTCCTGTGAGCATAGAACCTAGCTTAACATTTCTCCACTAGTTGGAGAAATGTGGGCCTCCTCCTCCGCTTACAGCCCTCCTTCCTCCCACCGAGTGAGCCGTATGCGGCAATTGCTACATTTGACACCTATCAGAACTCGCTTATTAAAAACAAATGCCATTGCAAATTATATCTCATTTCGTGAAACATTATTCGCAGTTGTTCCTTTTGGGATGTAGAGTTGATCGTCGGTTCGAAGTATCTTGATGATTTCGAATGTTAACGCAATGAATGTCTGATACAAGGAAAAGAACGTAGTACCATTTATGTATCAGAAATATATTAGAATGCGTATTTACATCGCAGAGTTTGCAAGATGCGTAAATTTAATTGTCAGCTGTCATATAAAACTGAGCATCTCTCTTTAGTCCTGTGAGCATAGAACCTAGCTTAACATTTCTCCACTAGTTGGAGAAATGTGGGCCTCCTCCTCCGCTTACAGCCCTCCTTCCTCCCACCGAGTGAGCCGTCTGCGGCAATTGCTACATTTGACACCTATCAGAACTCGCTTATTAAAAACATATGCCATTGCAAATTGTATCTCATTTCGTAAAACATTATTCGCAGTTGTTCCTTTTGGGATGTAGAGTTGATCGTCGGTTATAAGTATCTTGATGATTCCGAATGTTAACGCAATGAATGTCTGATACAAGGAAAAGAACGTAGTACCATTTATGTATCAGAAATATATTAGAATCCGTATTTACATCGCAGAGTTTGCAAGATGCGTAAATTTAATTGTCAGCTGTCATATAAAACTGAGCATCTCTGTTTAGTCCTGTGAGCATAGAACCTAGCTTAACATTTCTCCACTAGTTGGAGAAATGTGGGCCTCCTCCTCCGCTTACGGCCCTCCTTCCTCCCACCGAGTGAGCCGTCTTCGGCAATTGCTACATTTGACACCTATCAGAACTCGCTTTGTAAAAACATATGCCATTGCAAATTATATCTCATTTCGTAAAACATTATTCGCAGTTGTTCCTTTTGGGATGTAGAGTTGATCGTCGGTTCGAAGTATCTTGATTAATCCGAATGTTAACGCAATGAATGTCTGATACAAGGAAAAGAACGTAGTACCATTTATGTATCAGAAATATATTAGAATGCGTATTTGTATCGCAGAGTTTGCAAGGAGCGTAAATTTAATTGTCAGCTGTCATATAAAACTGAGCATCTCTCTTTAGTCCTGTGAGCAGAGAAGCTAGCTTAACATTTCTCCACTAGTTGGAGAAATGTGGGCCTCCTCCTCCGCTTACAGCCCTCCTTCCTCCCACCGAGTGAGCCGTCTGCGGCAATTGCTACATTTGACACCTATCAGAACTCGCTTATTAAAAACATATGCCATTGCAAATTATATCTCATTTCGTAAATTATTATTCGCAGTTGTTCCTTTTGGGATGTAGAGTTGATCGTCGGTTCGAAGTATTTTGATTATTCCGAATGTTATCGCAATGAATGTCTGATACAAGGAAAAGAACGTAGTACCATTTATGTATCAAAAATATATTAGAATGCGTATTTACATCGCAGAGTTTGCAAGAAGCGTAAATTTAATTGTCAGCTGTCATATAAAACTTAGCATCTCTCTTTAGTCCTGTGAGCATAGAACCTAGCTTAACATTTCTCCACTAGTTGGAGAAATGTGGGCCTCCTCCTCCGCTTACAGCCCTCCTTCCTCCCACCGAGTGAGCCGTATGCGGCAATTGCTACATTTGACACCTATCAGAACTCGCTTATTAAAAACAAATGCCATTGCAAATTATATCTCATTTCGTGAAACATTATTCGCAGTTGTTCCTTTTGGGATGTAGAGTTGATCGTCGGTTCGAAGTATCTTGATGATTTCGAATGTTAACGCAATGAATGTCTGATACAAGGAAAAGAACGTAGTACCATTTATGTATCAGAAATATATTAGAATGCGTATTTACATCGCAGAGTTTGCAAGATGCGTAAATTTAATTGTCAGCTGTCATATAAAACTGAGCATCTCTCTTTAGTCCTGTGAGCATAGAACCTAGCTTAACATTTCTCCACTAGTTGGAGAAATGTGGGCCTCCTCCTCCGCTTACAGCCCTCCTTCCTCCCACCGAGTGAGCCGTCTGCGGCAATTGCTACATTTGACACCTATCAGAACTCGCTTATTAAAAACATATGCCATTGCAAATTGTATCTCATTTCGTAAAACATTATTCGCAGTTGTTCCTTTTGGGATGTAGAGTTGATCGTCGGTTATAAGTATCTTGATGATTCCGAATGTTAACGCAATGAATGTCTGATACAAGGAAAAGAACGTAGTACCATTTATGTATCAGAAATATATTAGAATCCGTATTTACATCGCAGAGTTTGCAAGATGCGTAAATTTAATTGTCAGCTGTCATATAAAACTGAGCATCTCTGTTTAGTCCTGTGAGCATAGAACCTAGCTTAACATTTCTCCACTAGTTGGAGAAATGTGGGCCTCCTCCTCCGCTTACAGCCCTCCTTCCTCCCACCGAGTGAGCCGTCTGCGGCAATTGCTACATTTGACACCTATCAGAACAAGCTTATTAAAAACATATGCCATTGCAAATTATATCTCGTTTCGTAAAACATTATTCGCAGTTGTTCCTATTGGGATGTAGAGTTGATCGTCGGTTATAAGTATCTTGATGATTCCGAATGTTAACGCAATGAATGTCTGATACAAGGAAAAGAACGTAGTACCATTTATGTATCAGAAATATATTAGAATGCGTATTTACATCGCGGAGTTTGCAAGATGCGTCAATTTAATTGTCAGCTGTCATATAATACTGAGCATCTCTGTTTAGTCCTGTGAGCATAGAACCTAGCTTAACATTTCTCCACTAGTTGGAGAAATGTGGGCCTCCTCCTCCGCTTACAGCCCTCCTTCCTCTCACCGAGTGAGCCGTCTGCGGCAATTGCTACATTTGACACCTATCAGAACTCGCTTATTAAAAACATATGCCATTGCAAATTATATCTTATTTCGTAAAACATTATTCGCAGTTGTTCCTTTTGGGATGTAGGGTTGATCGTCGGTTATAAGTATCTTGATGATTCCGAATGTTAACGCAATGAATGTCTGATACAAGGAAAAGAACGTAGTACCATTTATGTATCAGAAATATATTAGAATGCGTATTTACATCGCAGAGTTTGCAAGATGCGTAAATTTAATTGTCAGCTGTCATATAAAACTGAGCATCTCTCTTTAGTCCTGTGAGCATAGAACCTAGCTTAACATTTCTCCACTAGTTGGAGAAATGTGGGCCTCCTCCTCTGCTTACGGCCCTCCTTCCTCCCAGCGAGTGAATCGTCTGCGGCAATTGCTACATTTGACGCGTATCAGAACTCGCTTATTAAAAACATATGCCATTGCAAATTATATCTCATTTCGTAAAACATTATTCGCAGTTGTTCCTTTTGGGATGTAGAGTTGATCGTCGGTTCGAAGTATCTTGATGATTCCGAATGTTAACGCAATGAATGTCTGATACAAGGAAAAGAACGTAGTACCATTTATGTATCAGAAATATATTAGAATGCGTATTTACATCGCAGAGTTTGTAAGATGCGTAATTTTAATTGTCAGCTGTCATATAAAACTGAGCATCTCTCTTTAGTCCTGTGAGCATAGAACCTAGCTTAACATTTCTCCACTAGTTGGAGAAATGTGGGCCTCCTCCTCCGCTTACAGCCCTCCTTCCTCCCACCGAGTGAGCCGTCTGCGGCAATTGCTACATTTGCCACCTATCAGAACTCGCTTATTAAAAACATATGCCATTGCAAATTATATCTCATTTCGTAAAACATTATTCGCAGTTGTTTCTTTTGGGATGTAGAGTTGATCGTCGGTTATAAGTATCTTGATGATTCCGAATGTTAACGCAATGAATGTCTGATACAAGGAAAAGAACGTAGTACCATTTATGTATCAGAAAAATATTAGAATGCGTATTTACATCGCAGAGTTTGCAAGATGCGTAAATTTAATTGTCAGCTGTCATATAAAACTGAGCATCTCTCTTTAGTCCTGTGAGCATAGAACCTAGCTTAACATTTCTCCACTAGTTGGAGAAATGTGGGCCTCCTCCTCCGCTTACAGCCCTCCTTCCTCCCACCGAGTGAGCCGTCTGCGGCAATTGCTACATTTGCCACCTATCAGAACTCGCTTAATAAAAACATATGCCATTGCAAATTATATCTCATTTCGTAAAACATTATTCGCAGTTGTTCCTTTTGGGATGTAGAGTTGATCGTCGATTCGAAGTATCTTGATGATTCCGAATGTTAACGCAATGAATGTCTGATACAAGGAAAAGAACGTAGTACCATTTATGTATCAGAAATATATTAGAATGCGTATTTACATCGCAGAGTTTGCAAGATGCGTAATTTTAATTGTCAGCTGTCATATAAAACTGAGCATCTCTCTATAGTCCTGTGAGCATAGAACCTAGCTTAACATTTCTCCACTAGTTGGAGAAATGTGGGCCTCCTCCTCCGCTTACAGCCCTCCTTCCTCCCACCGAGTGAGCCGTCTGTGGCAATTGCTACATTTGCCACCTATCAGAACTCGCTTAATAAAAACATATGCCATTGCAAATTATATCTCATTTCGTAAAACATTATTCGCAGTTGTTCCTTTTGGGATGTAGAGTTGATCGTCGGTTCGAAGTATCTTGATGATTCCGAATGTTAACGCAATGAATGTCTGATACAAGGAAAAGAACGTAGTACCATTTATGTATCAGAAATATATTAGAATGCGTATTTACATCGCAGAGTTTGCAAGATGCGTAAATTTAATTGTCAGCTGTCATATAAAACTGAGCATCTCTCTTTAGTCCTGTGAGCATAGAACCTAGCTTAACATTTCTCCACTAGTTGGAGAAATGTGGGCCTCCTCCTCCGCTTACAGCCCTCCTTCCTCCCACCGAGTGAGCCGTCTGCGGCAATTGCTACATTTGACACCTATCAGAACTCGCTTATTAAAAACATATGCCATTGCAAATTATATCTCATTTCGTAAAACATTATTCGCAGTTGTTCCTTTTGGGATGTAGAGTTGATCGTCGGTTATAAGTATCTTGATGATTCCGAATGTTAACGCAATGAATGTCTGATACAAGGAAAAGAACGTAGTACCATTTATGTATCAGAAATATATTAGAATGCGTATTTACATCGCAGAGTTTGCAAGATGCGTAAATTTAATTGTCAGCTGTCATATAAAACTGAGCATCTCTCTTTAGTCCTGTGAGCATAGAACCTAGCTTAACATTTCTCCACTAGTTGGAGAAATGTGGGCCTCCTCCTCCGCTTACAGCCCTCCTTCCTCTCACCGAGTGAGCCGTCTGCGGCAATTGCTACATTTGACACCTATCAGAACTCGCTTATTAAAAACATATGCCATTGCAAATTATATCTCATTTCGTAAAACATTATTCGCAGTTGTTCCTTTTGGGATGTAGAGTTGATCGTCGGTTATAAGTATCTTGATGATTCCGAATGTTAACGCAATGAATGTCTGATACAAGGAAAAGAACGTAGTACCATTTATGTATCAGAAATATATTAGAATGCGTATTTACATCGCAGAGTTTGCAAGATGCGTAAATTTCATTGTCAGCTGTCATATAAAACTGAGCATCTCTGTTTAGTCCTGTGAGCATAGAACCTAGCTTAACATTTCTCCACTAGTTGGAGAAATGTGGGCCTCCTCCTCCGCTTACAGCCCTCCTTCCTCCCACCGAGTGAGCCGTCTGCGGCAATTGCTACATTTGCCACCTATCAGAACTCGCTTAATAAAAACATATGCCATTGCAAATTATATCTCATTTCGTAAAACATTATTCGCAGTTGTTCCTTTTGGGATGTAGAGTTGATCGTCGATTCGAAGTATCTTGATGATTCCGATTGTTAACGCAATGAATGTCTGATACAAGGAAAAGAACGTAGTACCATTTATGTATCAGAAATATATTAGAATGCGTATTTACATCGCAGAGTTTGCAAGATGCGTAATTTTAATTGTCAGCTGTCATATAAAACTGAGCATCTCTCTATAGTCCTGTGAGCATAGAACCTAGCTTAACATTTCTCCACTAGTTGGAGAAATGTGGGCCTCCTCCTCCGCTTACAGCCCTCCTTCCTCCCACCGAGTGAGCCGTCTGCGGCAATTGCTACATTTGCCACCTATCAGAACTCGCTTAATAAAAACATATGCCATTGCAAATTATATCTCATTTCGTGAAACATTATTCGCAGTTGTTCCTTTTGGGATGTAGAGTTGATCGTCGGTTCGAAGTATCTTGATGATTCCGAATGTTAACGCAATGAATGTCTGATACAAGGAAAAGAACGTAGTACCATTTATGTATCAGAAATATATTAGAATGCGTATTTACATCGCAGAGTTTGCAAGATGCGTAAATTTAATTGTCAGCTGTCATATAAAACTGAGCATCTCTCTTTAGTCCTGTGAGCATAGAACCTAGCTTAACATTTCTCCACTAGTTGGAGAAATGTGGGCCTCCTCCTCCGCTTACAGCCCTCCTTCCTCCCACCGAGTGAGCCGTCTGCGGCAATTGCTACATTTGCCACCTATCAGAACTCGCTTAATAAAAACATATGCCATTGCAAATTATATCTCATTTCGTAAAACATTATTCGCTTTTGTTCCTTTTGGGATGTAGAGTTGATCGTCGATTCGAAGTATCTTGATGATTCCGATTGTTAACGCAATGAATGTCTGATACAAGGAAAAGAACGTAGTACCATTTATGTATCAGAAATATATTAGAATGCGTATTTACATCGCAGAGTTTGCAAGATGCGTAAATTTAATTGTCAGCTGTCATATAAAACTGAGCATCTCTCTTTAGTCCTGTGAGCATAGAACCTAGCTTAACATTTCTCCACTAGTTGGAGAAATGTGGGCCTCCTCCTCCGCTTACGGCCCTCCTTCCTCCCACCGAGTGAGCCGTCTTCGGCAATTGCTACATTTGACACCTATCAGAACTCGCTTTGTAAAAACATATGCCATTGCAAATTATATCTCATTTCGTAAAACATTATTCGCAGTTGTTCCTTTTGGGATGTAGAGTTGATCGTCGGTTCGAAGTATCTTGATTAATCCGAATGTTAACGCAATGAATGTCTGATACAAGGAAAAGAACGTAGTACCGTTTATGTATCAGAAATATATTAGAATGCGTATTTGTATCGCAGAGTTTGCAAGGAGCGTAAATTTAATTGTCAGCTGTCATATAAAACTGAGCATCTCTCTTTAGTCCTGTGAGCAGAGAAGCTAGCTTAACATTTCTCCACTAGTTGGAGAAATGTGGGCCTCCTCCTCCGCTTACAGCCCTCCTTCCTCCCACCGAGTGAGCCGTCTGCGGCAATTGCTACATTTGACACCTATCAGAACTCGCTTATTAAAAACATATGCCATTGCAAATTATATCTCATTTCGTAAATTATTATTCGCAGTTGTTCCTTTTGGGATGTAGAGTTGATCGTCGGTTCGAAGTATTTTGATTATTCCGAATGTTATCGCAATGAATGTCTGATACAAGGAAAAGAACGTAGTACCATTTATGTATCAAAAATATATTAGAATGCGTATTTACATCGCAGAGTTTGCAAGAAGCGTAAATTTAATTGTCAGCTGTCATATAAAACTGAGCATCTCTCTTTAGTCCTGTGAGCATAGAACCTAGCTTAACATTTCTCCACTAGTTGGAGAAATGTGGGCCTCCTCCTCCGCTTACAGCCCTCCTTCCTCCCACCGAGTGAGCCGTATGCGGCAATTGCTACATTTGACACCTATCAGAACTCGCTTATTAAAAACAAATGCCATTGCAAATTATATCTCATTTCGTGAAACATTATTCGCAGTTGTTCCTTTTGGGATGTAGAGTTGATCGTCGGTTCGAAGTATCTTGATGATTTCGAATGTTAACGCAATGAATGTCTGATACAAGGAAAAGAACGTAGTACCATTTATGTATCAGAAATATATTAGAATGCGTATTTACATCGCAGAGTTTGCAAGATGCGTAAATTTAATTGTCAGCTGTCATATAAAACTGAGCATCTCTCTTTAGTCCTGTGAGCATAGAACCTAGCTTAACATTTCTCCACTAGTTGGAGAAATGTGGGCCTCCTCCTCCGCTTACAGCCCTCCTTCCTCCCACCGAGTGAGCCGTCTGCGGCAATTGCTACATTTGACACCTATCAGAACTCGCTTATTAAAAACATATGCCATTGCAAATTGTATCTCATTTCGTAAAACATTATTCGCAGTTGTTCCTTTTGGGATGTAGAGTTGATCGTCGGTTATAAGTATCTTGATGATTCCGAATGTTAACGCAATGAATGTCTGATACAAGGAAAAGAACGTAGTACCATTTATGTATCAGAAATATATTAGAATCCGTATTTACATCGCAGAGTTTGCAAGATGCGTAAATTTAATTGTCAGCTGTCATATAAAACTGAGCATCTCTGTTTAGTCCTGTGAGCATAGAACCTAACTTAACATTTCTCCACTAGTTGGAGAAATGTGGGCCTCCTCCTCCGCTTACAGCCCTCCTTCCTCCCACCGAGTGAGCCGTCTGCGGCAATTGCTACATTTGACACCTATCAGAACAAGCTTATTAAAAACATATGCCATTGCAAATTATATCTCGTTTCGTAAAACATTATTCGCAGTTGTTCCTATTGGGATGTAGAGTTGATCGTCGGTTATAAGTATCTTGATGATTCCGAATGTTAACGCAATGAATGTCTGATACAAGGAAAAGAACGTAGTACCATTTATGTATCAGAAATATATTAGAATGCGTATTTACATCGCGGAGTTTGCAAGATGCGTCAATTTAATTGTCAGCTGTCATATAATACTGAGCATCTCTGTTTAGTCCTGTGAGCATAGAACCTAGCTTAACATTTCTCCACTAGTTGGAGAAATGTGGGCCTCCTCCTCCGCTTACAGCCCTCCTTCCTCTCACCGAGTGTGCCGTCTGCGGCAATTGCTACATTTGACACCTATCAGAACTCGCTTATTAAAAACATATGCCATTGCAAATTATATCTTATTTCGTAAAACATTATTCGCAGTTGTTCCTTTTGGGATGTAGGGTTGATCGTCGGTTATAAGTATCTTGATGATTCCGAATGTTAACGCAATGAATGTCTGATACAAGGAAAAGAACGTAGTACCATTTATGTATCAGAAATATATTAGAATGCGTATTTACATCGCAGAGTTTGCAAGATGCGTAAATTTAATTGTCAGCTGTCATATAAAACTGAGCATCTCTCTTTAGTCCTGTGAGCATAGAACCTAGCTTAACATTTCTCCACTAGTTGGAGAAATGTGGGCCTCCTCCTCTGCTTACGGCCCTCCTTCCTCCCAGCGAGTGAATCGTCTGCGGCAATTGCTACATTTGACGCGTATCAGAACTCGCTTATTAAAAACATATGCCATTGCAAATTATATCTCATTTCGTAAAACATTATTCGCAGTTGTTCCTTTTGGGATGTAGAGTTGATCGTCGGTTCGAAGTATCTTGATGATTCCGAATGTTAACGCAATGAATGTCTGATACAAGGAAAAGAACGTAGTACCATTTATGTATCAGAAATATATTAGAATGCGTATTTACATCGCAGAGTTTGTAAGATGCGTAATTTTAATTGTCAGCTGTCATATAAAACTGAGCATCTCTCTTTAGTCCTGTGAGCATAGAACCTAGCTTAACATTTCTCCACTAGTTGGAGAAATGTGGGCCTCCTCCTCCGCTTACAGCCCTCCTTCCTCCCACCGAGTGAGCCGTCTGCGGCAATTGCTACATTTGCCACCTATCAGAACTCGCTTATTAAAAACATATGCCATTGCAAATTATATCTCATTTCGTAAAACATTATTCGCAGTTGTTTCTTTTGGGATGTAGAGTTGATCGTCGGTTATAAGTATCTTGATGATTCCGAATGTTAACGCAATGAATGTCTGATACAAGGAAAAGAACGTAGTACCATTTATGTATCAGAAAAATATTAGAATGCGTATTTACATCGCAGAGTTTGCAAGATGCGTAAATTTAATTGTCAGCTGTCATATAAAACTGAGCATCTCTCTTTAGTCCTGTGAGCATAGAACCTAGCTTAACATTTCTCCACTAGTTGGAGAAATGTGGGCCTCCTCCTCCGCTTACAGCCCTCCTTCCTCCCACCGAGTGAGCCGTCTGCGGCAATTGCTACATTTGCCACCTATCAGAACTCGCTTAATAAAAACATATGCCATTGCAAATTATATCTCATTTCGTAAAACATTATTCGCAGTTGTTCCTTTTGGGATGTAGAGTTGATCGTCGATTCGAAGTATCTTGATGATTCCGAATGTTAACGCAATGAATGTCTGATACAAGGAAAAGAACGTAGTACCATTTATGTATCAGAAATATATTAGAATGCGTATTTACATCGCAGAGTTTGCAAGATGCGTAATTTTAATTGTCAGCTGTCATATAAAACTGAGCATCTCTCTATAGTCCTGTGAGCATAGAACCTAGCTTAACATTTCTCCACTAGTTGGAGAAATGTGGGCCTCCTCCTCCGCTTACAGCCCTCCTTCCTCCCACCGAGTGAGCCGTCTGTGGCAATTGCTACATTTGCCACCTATCAGAACTCGCTTAATAAAAACATATGCCATTGCAAATTATATCTCATTTCGTAAAACATTATTCGCAGTTGTTCCTTTTGGGATGTAGAGTTGATCGTCGGTTCGAAGTATCTTGATGATTCCGAATGTTAACGCAATGAATGTCTGATACAAGGAAAAGAACGTAGTACCATTTATGTATCAGAAATATATTAGAATGCGTATTTACATCGCAGAGTTTGCAAGATGCGTAAATTTAATTGTCAGCTGTCATATAAAACTGAGCATCTCTCTTTAGTCCTGTGAGCATAGAACCTAGCTTAACATTTCTCCACTAGTTGGAGAAATGTGGGCCTCCTCCTCCGCTTACAGCCCTCCTTCCTCCCACCGAGTGAGCCGTCTGCGGCAATTGCTACATTTGACACCTATCAGAACTCGCTTATTAAAAACATATGCCATTGCAAATTATATCTCATTTCGTAAAACATTATTCGCAGTTGTTCCTTTTGGGATGTAGAGTTGATCGTCGGTTATAAGTATCTTGATGATTCCGAATGTTAACGCAATGAATGTCTGATACAAGGAAAAGAACGTAGTACCATTTATGTATCAGAAATATATTAGAATGCGTATTTACATCGCAGAGTTTGCAAGATGCGTAAATTTAATTGTCAGCTGTCATATAAAACTGAGCATCTCTCTTTAGTCCTGTGAGCATAGAACCTAGCTTAACATTTCTCCACTAGTTGGAGAAATGTGGGCCTCCTCCTCCGCTTACAGCCCTCCTTCCTCTCACCGAGTGAGCCGTCTGCGGCAATTGCTACATTTGACACCTATCAGAACTCGCTTATTAAAAACATATGCCATTGCAAATTATATCTCATTTCGTAAAACATTATTCGCAGTTGTTCCTTTTGGGATGTAGAGTTGATCGTCGGTTATAAGTATCTTGATGATTCCGAATGTTAACGCAATGAATGTCTGATACAAGGAAAAGAACTTAGTACCATTTATGTATCAGAAATATATTAGAATGCGTATTTACATCGCAGAGTTTGCAAGATGCGTAAATTTCATTGTCAGCTGTCATATAAAACTGAGCATCTCTGTTTAGTCCTGTGAGCATAGAACCTAGCTTAACATTTCTCCACTAGTTGGAGAAATGTGGGCCTCCTCCTCCGCTTACAGCCCTCCTTCCTCCCACCGAGTGAGCCGTCTGCGGCAATTGCTACATTTGCCACCTATCAGAACTCGCTTAATAAAAACATATGCCATTGCAAATTATATCTCATTTCGTAAAACATTATTCGCAGTTGTTCCTTTTGGGATGTAGAGTTGATCGTCGATTCGAAGTATCTTGATGATTCCGATTGTTAACGCAATGAATGTCTGATACAAGGAAAAGAACGTAGTACCATTTATGTATCAGAAATATATTAGAATGCGTATTTACATCGCAGAGTTTGCAAGATGCGTAATTTTAATTGTCAGCTGTCATATAAAACTGAGCAACTCTCTATAGTCCTGTGAGCATAGAACCTAGCTTAACATTTCTCCACTAGTTGGAGAAATGTGGGCCTCCTCCTCCGCTTACAGCCCTCCTTCCTCCCACCGAGTGAGCCGTCTGCGGCAATTGCTACATTTGCCACCTATCAGAACTCGCTTAATAAAAACATATGCCATTGCAAATTATATCTCATTTCGTGAAACATTATTCGCAGTTGTTCCTTTTGGGATGTAGAGTTGATCGTCGGTTCGAAGTATCTTGATGATTCCGAATGTTAACGCAATGAATGTCTGATACAAGGAAAAGAACGTAGTACCATTTATGTATCAGAAATATATTAGAATGCGTATTTGCATCGCAGAGTTTGCAAGATGCGTAAATTTAATTGTCAGCTGTCATATAAAACTGAGCATCTCTCTTTAGTCCTGTGAGCATAGAACCTAGCTTAACATTTCTCCACTAGTTGGAGAAATGTGGGCCTCCTCCTCCGCTTACAGCCCTCCTTCCTCTCACCGAGTGAGCCGTCTGCGGCAATTGCTACATTTGACACCTATCAGAACTCGCTTATTAAAAACATATGCCATTGCAAATTATATCTCATTTCGTAAAACATTATTCGCAGTTGTTCCTTTTGGGATGTAGAGTTGATCGTCGGTTCGAAGTATCTTGATGATTCCGAATGTTAAGGCAATGAATGTCTGATACAAGGAAAAGAACGTAGTACCATTTATGTATCAGAAATATATTAGAATGCGTATTTACATCGCAGAGTTTGCAAGATGCGTAATTTTAATTGTCAGCTGTCATATAAAACTGAGCATCTCTCTTTAGTCCTGTGAGCATAGAACCTAGCTTAACATTTCTCCACTAGTTGGAGAAATGTGGGCCTCCTCCTCCGCTTACAGCCCTCCTTCCTCCCACCGAGTGAGCCGTCTGCGGCAATTGCTACATTTGCCACCTATCAGAACTCGCTTAATAAAAACATATGCCATTGCAAATTATATCTCATTTCGTAAAACATTATTCGCAGTTGTTCCTTTTGGGATGTAGAGTTGATCGTCGATTCGAAGTATCTTGATGATTCCGAATGTTAACGCAATGAATGTCTGATACAAGGAAAAGAACGTAGTACCATTTATGTATCAGAAATATATTAGAATGCGTATTTGCATCGCAGAGTTTGCAAGATGCGTAATTTTAATTGTCAGCTGTCATATAAAACTGAGCATCTCTCTATAGTCCTGTGAGCATAGAACCTAGCTTAACATTTCTCCACTAGTTGGAGAAATGTGGGCCTCCTCCTCCGCTTACAGCCCTCCTTCCTCCCACCGAGTGAGCCGTCTGCGGCAATTGCTACATTTGCCACCTATCACAACTCGCTTAATAAAAACATATGCCATTGCAAATTATATCTCATTTCGTAAAACATTATTCGCAGTTGTTCCTTTTGGGATGTAGAGTTGATCGTCGGTTCGAAGTATCTTGATGATTCCGAATGTTAACGCAATGAATGTCTGATACAAGGAAAAGAACGTAGTACCATTTATGTATCAGAAATATATTAGAATGCGTATTTACATCGCAGAGTTTGCAAGATGCGTAATTTTAATTGTCAGCTGTCATATAAAACTGAGCATCTCTGTTTAGTCCTGTGAGCATAGAACCTAGCTTAACATTTCTCCACTAGTTGGAGAAATGTGGGCCTCCTCCTCCGCTTACAGCCCTCCTTCCTCTCACCGAGTGAGCCGTCTGCGGCAATTGCTACATTTGACACCTATCAGAACTCGCTTATTAAAAACATATGCCATTGCAAATTATATCTCATTTCGTAAAACATTATTCGCAGTTGTTCCTTTTGGGATGTAGAGTTGATCGTCGGTTATAAGTATCTTGATGATTCCGAATGTTAACGCAATGAATGTCTGATACAAGGAAAAGAACGTAGTACCATTTATGTATCAGAAATATATTAGAATGCGTATTTACATCGCAGAGTTTGCAAGATGCGTAAATTTAATTGTCAGCTGTCATATAAAACTGAGCATCTCTCTTTAGTCCTGTGAGCATAGAACCTAGCTTAACATTTCTCCACTAGTTGGAGAAATGTGGGCCTCCTCCTCCGCTTACAGCCCTCCTTCCTCCCACCGAGTGAGCCGTCTGCGGCAATTGCTACATTTGCCACCTATCAGAACTCGCTTAATAAAAACATATGCCATTGCAAATTATATCTCATTTCGTAAAACATTATTCGCAGTTGTTCCTTTTGGGATGTAGAGTTGATCGTCGGTTATAAGTATCTTGATGATTCCGAATGTTAACGCAATGAATGTCTGATACAAGGAAAAGAACGTAGTACCATTTATGTATCAGAAATATATTAGAATGCGTATTTACATCGCACAGTTTGAAGAAGCGTAATTTTAATTGTCAGCTGTCATATAAAACTGAGCATCTCTCTTTAGTCCTGTGAGCATAGAACCTAGCTTAACATTTCTCCACTAGTTGGAGAAATGTGGGCTCCTCCTCCGCTTACAGCCCTCCTTCCTCCCACCGAGTGAGCCGTCTGCGGCAATTGCTACATTGGCCTCCTATCAGAACTCGCTTATTAAAAACATATGCCATTGCAAATTATATCACATTTCGTAAAACATTATTCGCAGTTGTACCTTTTGGGATGTAGAGTTGATCGTCGGTTCGAAGTATCTTGATGATTCCGAATGTTAACGCAATGAATGTCTGATACAAGGAAAAGAACGTAGTACCATTTATGTATCAGAAATATATTAGAATGCGTATTTACATCGCAGAGTTTCCAAGATGCGTAAATTTAATTGTCAGCTGTCATATAAAACTGAGCATCTCTCTTTAGTCCTGTGAGCATAGAACCTAGCTTAACATTTCTCCACTAGTTGGAGAAATGTGGGCCTCCTCCTCCGCTTACAGCCCTCCTCCCTCCCACCGAGTGAGCCGTCTGCGGCAATTGCTACATTTGACACCTATCAGAACTCGCTTATTAAAAACATATGCCATTGCAAATTATATCTCATTTCGTAAAACATTATTCGCAGTTGTTCCTTTTGGGATGTAGAGTTGATCGTCGGTTCGAAGTATCTTGATGATTCCGAATGTTAACGCAATGAATGTCTGATACAAGGAAAAGAACGTAGTACCATTTATGTATCAGAAATATATTAGAATGCGTATTTACATCGCAGAGTTTGCAAGAAGCGTAAATTTAATTGTCAGCTGTCATATCAAACTGAGCATCTCTCTTTAGTCCTGTGAGCATAGAACCTAGCTTAACATTTCTCCACTAGTTGGAGAAATGTGGGCCTCCTCCTCCGCTTACAGCCCTCCTTCCTCCCACCGAGTGAGCCGTCTGCGGCAATTGCTACATTTGCCACCTATCAGAACTCGCTTAATAAAAACATATGCCATTGCAAATTATATCTCATTTCGTAAAACATTATTCGCAGTTGTTCCTTTTGGGATGTAGAGTTGATCGTCGATTCGAAGAATCTTGATGATTCCGAATGTTAACGCAATGAATGTCTGATACAAGGAAAAGAACGTAGTACCATTTATGTATCAGAAATATATTAGAATGCGTATTTACATCGCAGAGTTTGCAAGATGCGTAATTTTAATTGTCAGCTGTCATATAAAACTGAGCATCTCTCTATAGTCCTGTGAGCATAGAACCTAGCTTAACATTTCTCCACTAGTTGGAGAAATGTGGGCCTCCTCCTCCGCTTACAGCCCTCCTTCCTCCCACCGAGTGAGCCGTCTGCGGCAATTGCTACATTTGCCACCTATCAGAACTCGTTTAATAAAAACATATGCCATTGCAAATTATATCTCATTTCGTAAAACATTATTCGCAGTTGTTCCTTTTGGGATGTAGAGTTGATCGTCGGTTCGAAGTATCTTGATGATTCCGAATGTTAACGCAATGAATGTCTGATACAAGGAAAAGAACGTAGTACCATTTATGTATCAGAAATATATTAGAATGCGTATTTACATCGCAGAGTTTGCAAGATGCGTAAATTTAATTGTCAGCTGTCATATAAAACTGAGCATCTCTCTTTAGTCCTGTGAGCATAGAACCTAGCTTAACATTTCTCCACTAGTTGGAGAAATGTGGGCCTCCTCCTCCGCTTACAGCCCTCCTTCCTCTCACCGAGTGAGCCGTCTGCGGCAATTGCTACATTTGACACCTATCAGAACTCGCTTATTAAAAACATATGCCATTGCAAATTATATCTCATTTCGTAAAACATTATTCGCAGTTGTTCCTTTTGGGATGTAGAGTTGATCGTCGGTTCGAAGTATCTTGATGATTCCGAATGTTAACGCAATGAATGTCTGATACAAGGAAAAGAACGTAGTACCATTTATGTATCAGAAATATATTAGAATGCGTATTTACATCGCAGAGTTTGCAAGATGCGTAAATTTCATTGTCAGCTGTCATATAAAACTGAGCATCTCTCTTTAGTCCTGTGAGCATAGAACCTAGCTTAACATTTCTCCACTAGTTGGAGAAATGTGGGCCTCCTCCTCCGCTTACAGCCCTCCTTCCTCCCACCGAGTGAGCCGTCTGCGGCAATTGCTACATTTGCCACCTATCAGAACTCGCTTAATAAAAACATATGCCATTGCAAATTATATCTCATTTCGTAAAACATTATTCGCAGTTGTTCCTTTTGGGATGTAGAGTTGATCGTCGATTCGAAGTATCTTGATGATTCCGAATGTTAACGCAATGAATGTCTGATACAAGGAAAAGAACGTAGTACCATTTATGTATCAGAAATATATTAGAATGCGTATTTGCATCGCAGAGTTTGCAAGATGCGTAATTTTAATTGTCAGCTGTCATATAAAACTGAGCATCTCTCTATAGTCCTGTGAGCATAGAACCTAGCTTAACATTTCTCCACTAGTTGGAGAAATGTGGGCCTCCTCCTCCGCTTACAGCCCTCCTTCCTCCCACCGAGTGAGCCGTCTGCGGCAATTGCTACATTTGCCACCTATCAGAACTCGCTTAATAAAAACATATGCCATTGCAAATTATATCTCATTTCGTAAAACATTATTCGCAGTTGTTCCTTTTGGGATGTAGAGTTGATCGTCGGTTCGAAGTATCTTGATGATTCCGAATGTTAACGCAATGAATGTCTGATACAAGGAAAAGAACGTAGTACCATTTATGTATCAGAAATATATTATAATGCGTATTTACATCGCAGAGTTTGCAAGTTGCGTAAATTTAATTGTCAGCTGTCATATAAAACTGAGCATCTCTGTTTAGTCCTGTGAGCATAGAACCTAGCTTAACATTTCTCCACTAGTTGGAGAAATGTGGGCCTCCTCCTCCGCTTACAGCCCTCCTTCCTCCCACCGAGTGAGCCGTCTGCGGCAATTGCTACATTTGACACCTATCAGAACTCGCTTATTAAAAACATATGCCATTGCAAATTATATCTCATTTCGTAAAACATTATTCGCAGTTGTTCCTTTTGGGATGTAGAGTTGATCGTCGGTTCGAAGTATCTTGATGATTCCGAATGTTAACGCAATGAATGTCTGATACAAGGAAAAGAACGTAGTACCATTTATGTATCAGAAATATATTAGAATGCGTATTTACATCGCAGAGTTTGCAAGATGCGTAATTTTAATTGTCAGCTGTCATATAAAACTGAGCATCTCTCTTTAGTCCTGTGAGCATAGAACCTAGCTTAACATTTCTCCACTAGTTGGAGAAATGTGGGCCTCCTCCTCCGCTTACAGCCCTCCTTCCTCTCACCGAGTGAGCCGTCTGCGGCAATTGCTACATTTGACACCTATCAGAACTCGCTTATTAAAAACATATGCCATTGCAAATTATATCTCATTTCGTAAAACATTATTCGCAGTTGTTCCTTTTGGGATGTAGAGTTGATCGTCGGTTATAAGTATCTTGATGATTCCGAATGTTAACGCAATGAATGTCTGATACAAGGAAAAGAACGTAGTACCATTTATGTATCAGAAATATATTATAATGCGTATTTACATCGCAGAGTTTGCAAGTTGCGTAAATTTAATTGTCAGCTGTCATATAAAACTGAGCATCTCTGTTTAGTCCTGTGAGCATAGAACCTAGCTTAACATTTCTCCACTAGTTGGAGAAATGTGGGCCTCCTCCTCCGCTTACAGCCCTCCTTCCTCTCACCGAGTGAGCCGTCTGCGGCAATTGCTACATTTGACACCTATCAGAACTCGCTTATTAAAAACATATGCCATTGCAAATTATATCTCATTTCGTAAAACATTATTCGCAGTTGTTCCTTTTGGGATGTAGAGTTGATCGTCGGTTATAAGTATCTTGATGATTCCGAATGTTAACGCAATGAATGTCTGATACAAGGAAAAGAACGTAGTACCATTTATGTATCAGAAATATATTATAATGCGTATTTACATCGCAGAGTTTGCAAGTTGCGTAAATTTAATTGTCAGCTGTCATATAAAACTGAGCATCTCTGTTTAGTCCTGTGAGCATAGAACCTAGCTTAACATTTCTCCACTAGTTGGAGAAATGTGGGCCTCCTCCTCCGCTTACAGCCCTCCTTCCTCTCACCGAGTGAGCCGTCTGCGGCAATTGCTACATTTGACACCTATCAGAACTCGCTTATTAAAAACATATGCCATTGCAAATTATATCTCATTTCGTAAAACATTATTCGCAGTTGTTCCTTTTGGGATGTAGAGTTGATCGTCGGTTCGAAGTATCTTGATGATTCCGAATGTTAACGCAATGAATGTCTGATACAAGGAAAAGAACGTAGTACCATTTATGTATCAGAAATATATTAGAATGCGTATTTACATCGCAGAGTTTGCAAGATGCGTAATTTTAATTGTCAGCTGTCATATAAAACTGAGCATCTCTCTTTAGTCCTGTGAGCATAGAACCTAGCTTAACATTTCTCCACTAGTTGGAGAAATGTGGGCCTCCTCCTCCGCTTACAGCCCTCCTTCCTCTCACCGAGTGAGCCGTCTGCGGCAATTGCTACATTTGACACCTATCAGAACTCGCTTATTAAAAACATATGCCATTGCAAATTATATCTCATTTCGTAAAACATTATTCGCAGTTGTTCCTTTTGGGATGTAGAGTTGATCGTCGGTTATAAGTATCTTGATGATTCCGAATGTTAACGCAATGAATGTCTGATACAAGGAAAAGAACGTAGTACCATTTATGTATCAGAAATATATTAGAATGCGTATTTACATCGCAGAGTTTGCAAGATGCGTAAATTTAATTGTCAGCTGTCATATAAAACTGAGCATCTCTCTTTAGTCCTGTGAGCATAGAACCTAGCTTAACATTTCTCCACTAGTTGGAGAAATGTGGGCCTCCTCCTCCGCTTACAGCCCTCCTTCCTCCCACCGAGTGAGCCGTCTGCGGCAATTGCTACATTTGCCACCTATCAGAACTCGCTTAATAAAAACATATGCCATTGCAAATTATATCTCATTTCGTAAAACATTATTCGCAGTTGTTCCTTTTGGGATGTAGAGTTGATCGTCGGTTATAAGTATCTTGATGATTCCGAATGTTAACGCAATGAATGTCTGATACAAGGAAAAGAACGTAGTACCATTTATGTATCAGAAATATATTAGAATGCGTATTTACATCGCACAGTTTGAAGAAGCGTAATTTTAATTGTCAGCTGTCATATAAAACTGAGCATCTCTCTTTAGTCCTGTGAGCATAGAACCTAGCTTAACATTTCTCCACTAGTTGGAGAAATGTGGGCCTCCTCCTCCGCTTACAGCCCTCCTTCCTCTCACCGAGTGAGCCGTCTGCGGCAATTGCTACATTGGCCTCCTATCAGAACTCGCTTATTAAAAACATATGCCATTGCAAATTATATCACATTTCGTAAAACATTATTCGCAGTTGTACCTTTTGGGATGTAGAGTTGATCGTCGGTTCGAAGTATCTTGATGATTCCGAATGTTAACGCAATGAATGTCTGATACAAGGAAAAGAACGTAGTACCATTTATGTATCAGAAATATATTAGAGTGCGTATTTACATCGCAGAGTTTCCAAGATGCGTAAATTTCATTGTCAGCTGTCATATAAAACTGAGCATCTCTCTTTAGTCCTGTGAGCATAGAACCTAGCTTAACATTTCTCCACTAGTTGGAGAAATGTGGGCCTCCTCCTCCGCTTACAGCCCTCCTCCCTCCCACCGAGTGAGCCGTCTGCGGCAATTGCTACATTTGACACCTATCAGAACTCGCTTATTAAAAACATATGCCATTGCAAATTATATCTCATTTCGTAAAACATTATTCGCAGTTGTTCCTTTTGGGATGTAGAGTTGATCGTCGGTTATAAGTATCTTGATGATTCCGAATGTTAACGCAATGAATGTCTGATACAAGGAAAAGAACGTAGTACCATTTATGTATCAGAAATATATTAGAATGCGTATTTACATCGCAGAGTTTGCAAGAAGCGTAAATTTAATTGTCAGCTGTCATATCAAACTGAGCATCTCTCTTTAGTCCTGTGAGCATAGAACCTAGCTTAACATTTCTCCACTAGTTGGAGAAATGTGGGCCTCCTCCTCCGCTTACAGCCCTCCTTCCTCCCACCG
Organism: Schistocerca cancellata; assembly: GCF_023864275.1. Taxonomy (NCBI): domain Eukaryota; kingdom Metazoa; phylum Arthropoda; class Insecta; order Orthoptera; family Acrididae; genus Schistocerca; species Schistocerca cancellata. The sequence continues at coordinate 138,407,995 of NC_064626.1, forward strand.
AGTGAGCCGTCTGCGGCAATTGCTACATTTGACACCTATCAGAACTCGCTTATTAAAAACAAATGCCATTGCAAATTATATCTCATTTCGTAAAACATTATTCGCAGTTGTTCCTTTTGGGATGTAGAGTTGATCGTCGGTTATAAGTATCTTGATGATTCCGAATGTTAACGCAATGAATGTCTGATACAAGGAAAAGAACGTAGTACCATTTATGTATCAGAAATATATTAGAATGCGTATTTACATCGCAGAGTTTGCAAGATGCGTAAATTTCATTGTCAGCTGTCATATAAAACTGAGCATCTCTCTTTAGTCCTGTGAGCATAGAACCTAGCTTAACATTTCTCCACTAGTTGGAGAAATGTGGGCCTCATCCTCCGCTTACAGCCCTCCTCCCTCCCACCGAGTGAGCCGTCTGCGGCAATTGCTACATTTGACACCTATCAGAACTCGCTTATTAAAAACATATGCCATTGCAAATTATATCTCATTTCGTAAAACATTATTCGCAGTTGTTCCTTTTGGGATGTAGAGTTGATCGTCGGTTCGAAGTATCTTGATGATTCCGAATGTTAACGCAATGAATGTCTGATACAAGGAAAAGAACGTAGTACCATTTATGTATCAGAAATATATTAGAATGCGTATTTACATCGCAGAGTTTGCAAGATGCGTAAATTTAATTGTCAGCTGTCATATAAAACTGAGCATCACTCTTTAGTCCTGTGAGCATAGAACCTAGCTTAACATTTCACCACTAGTTGGAGAAATGTGGGCCTCCTCCTCCGCTTACAGCCCTCCTTCCTCCCACCGAGTGAGCCGTCTGCGGCAATTGTTACATTTGACACCTATCAGAACTCGCTTATTAAAAACAAATGCCATTTCAAATTATATCTCATTTCGTAAAACATTATTCGCAGTTGTTCCTTTTGGGATGTAGAGTTGATCGTCGGTTATAAGTATCTTGATGATTCCGAATGTTAACGCAATGAATGTCTGATACAAGGAAAAGAACGTAGTACCATTTATGTATCAGAAATATATTAGAATGCGTATTTACATCGCAGAGTTTGCAAGATGCGTAAATTTCATTGTCAGCTGTCATATAAAACTGAGCATCTCTGTTTAGTCCTGTGAGCATAGAACCTAGCTTAACATTTCTCCACTAGTTGGAGAAATGTGGGCCTCCTCCTCCGCTTACAGCCCTCCTTCCTCCCACCGAGTGAGCCGTCTGCGGCAATTGCTACATTTGCCACCTATCAGAACTCGCTTAATAAAAACATATGCCATTGCAAATTATATCTCATTTCGTAAACCATTATTCGCAGTTGTTCCTTTTGGGATGTAGAGTTGATCGTCGATTCGAAGTATCTTGATGATTCCGAATGTTAACGCAATGAATGTCTGATACAAGGAAAAGAACGTAGTACCATTTATGTATCAGAAATATATTAGAATGCGTATTTACATCGCAGAGTTTGCAAGATGCGTAATTTTAATTGTCAGCTGTCATATAAAACTGAGCATCTCTCTATAGTCCTGTGAGCATAGAACCTAGCTTAACATTTCTCCACTAGTTGGAGAAATGTGGGCCTCCTCCTCCGCTTACAGCCCTCCTTCCTCCCACCGAGTGAGCCGTCTGTGGCAATTGCTACATTTGCCACCTATCAGAACTCGCTTAATAAAAACATATGCCATTGCAAATTATATCTCATTTCGTAAAACATTATTCGCAGTTGTTCCTTTTGGGATGTAGAGTTGATCGTCGGTTCGAAGTATCTTGATGATTCCGAATGTTAACGCAATGAATGTCTGATACAAGGAAAAGAACGTAGTACCATTTATGTATCAGAAATATATTAGAATGCGTATTTACATCGCAGAGTTTGCAAGATGCGTAAATTTAATTGTCAGCTGTCATATAAAACTGAGCATCTCTCTTTAGTCCTGTGAGCATAGAACCTAGCTTAACATTTCTCCACTAGTTGGAGAAATGTGGGCCTCCTCCTCCGCTTACAGCCCTCCTTCCTCTCACCAAGTGAGCCGTCTGCGGCAATTGCTACATTTGACACCTATCAGAACTCGCTTATTAAAAACATATGCCATTGCAAATTATATCTCATTTCGTAAAACATTATTCGCAGTTGTTCCTTTTGGGATGTAGAGTTGATCGTCGGTTATAAGTATCTTGATGATTCCGAATGTTAACGCAATGAATGTCTGATACAAGGAAAAGAACGTAGTACCATTTATGTATCAGAAATATATTAGAATGCGTATTTACATCGCAGAGTTTGCAAGATGCGTAAATTTAATTGTCAGCTGTCATATAAAACAGAGCATCTCTCTTTAGTCCTGTGAGCATAGAACCTAGCTTAACATTTCTCCACTAGTTGGAGAAATGTGGGCCTCCTCCTCCGCTTACAGCCCTCCTTCCTCCCACCGAGTGAGCCGTCTGCGGCAATTGCTACATTTGACACCTATCAGAACTCGCTTATTAAAAACATATGCCATTGCAAATTATATCTCATTTCGTAAAACATTATTCGCAGTTGTTCCTTTTGGGATGTAGAGTTGATCGTCGGTTCGAAGTATCTTGATGATTCCGAATGTTAACGCAATGAATGTCTGATACAAGGAAAAGAACGTAGTACCATTTATGTATCAGAAATATATTAGAATGCGTATTTACATCGCAGAGTTTGCAAGATGCGTAAATTTCATTGTCAGCTGTCATATAAAACTGAGCATCTCTCTATAGTCCTGTGAGCATAGAACCTAGCTTAACATTTCTCCACTAGTTGGAGAAATGTGGGCCTCCTCCTCCGCTTACAGCCCTCCTTCCTCCCACCGAGTGAGCCGTCTGCGGCAATTGCTACATTTGACACCTATCAGAACTCGCTTAATAAAAACATATGCCATTGCAAATTATATCTCATTTCGTAAAACATTGTTCGCAGTTGTTCCTTTTGGGATGTAGAGTTGATCGTCGATTCGAAGTATCTTGATGATTCCGAATGTTAACGCAATGAATGTCTGATACAAGGAAAAGAACGTAGTACCATTTATGTATCAGAAATATATTAGAATGCGTATTTACATCGCAGAGTTTGCAAGATGCGTAATTTTAATTGTCAGCTGTCATATAAAACTGAGCATCTCTCTATAGTCCTGTGAGCATAGAACCTAGCTTAACATTTCTCCACTAGTTGGAGAAATGTGGGCCTCCTCCTCCGCTTACAGCCCTCCTTCCTCCCACCGAGTGAGCCGTCTGCGGCAATTGCTACATTTGCCACCTATCAGAACTCGCTTAATAAAAACATATGCCATTGCAAATTATATCTCATTTCGTAAAACATTATTCGCAGTTGTTCCTTTTGGGATGTAGAGTTGATCGTCGGTTCGAAGTATCTTGATGATTCCGAATGTTAACGCAATGAATGTCTGATACAAGGAAAAGAACGTAGTACCATTTATGTATCAGAAATATATTAGAATGCGTATTTACATCGCAGAGTTTGCAAGATGCGTAAATTTAATTGTCAGCTGTCATATAAAACTGAGCATCTCTGTTTAGTCCTGTGAGCATAGAACCTAGCTTAACATTTCTCCACTAGTTGGAGAAATGTGGGCCTCCTCCTCCGCTTACAGCCCTCCTTCCTCTCACCGAGTGAGCCGTCTGCGGCAATTGCTACATTTGACACCTATCAGAACTCGCTTATTAAAAACATATGCCATTGCAAATTATATCTCATTTCGTAAAACATTATTCGCAGTTGTTCCTTTTGGGATGTAGAGTTGATCGTCGGTTCGAAGTATCTTGATGATTCCGAATGTTAACGCAATGAATGTCTGATACAAGGAAAAGAACGTAGTACCATTTATGTATCAGAAATATATTAGAATGCGTATTTACATCGCAGAGTTTGCAAGATGCGTAATTTTAATTGTCAGCTGTCATATAAAACTGAGCATCTCTCTATAGTCCTGTGAGCATAGAACCTAGCTTAACATTTCTCCACTAGTTGGAGAAATGTGGGCCTCCTCCTCCGCTTACAGCCCTCCTTCCTCCCACCGAGTGAGCCGTCTGTGGCAATTGCTACATTTGCCACCTATCAGAACTCGCTTAATAAAAACATATGCCATTGCAAATTATATCTCATTTCGTAAAACATTATTCGCAGTTGTTCCTTTTGGGATGTAGAGTTGATCGTCGGTTCGAAGTATCTTGATGATTCCGAATGTTAACGCAATGAATGTCTGATACAAGGAAAAGAACGTAGTACCATTTATGTATCAGAAATATATTAGAATGCGTATTTACATCGCAGAGTTTGCAAGATGCGTAAATTTAATTGTCAGCTGTCATATAAAACTGAGCATCTCTCTTTAGTCCTGTGAGCATAGAACCTAGCTTAACATTTCTCCACTAGTTGGAGAAATGTGGGCCTCCTCCTCCGCTTACAGCCCTCCTTCCTCTCACCGAGTGAGCCGTCTGCGGCAATTGCTACATTTGACACCTATCAGAACTCGCTTATTAAAAACATATGCCATTGCAAATTATATCTCATTTCGTAAAACATTATTCGCAGTTGTTCCTTTTGGGATGTAGAGTTGATCGTCGGTTATAAGTATCTTGATGATTCCGAATGTTAACGCAATGAATGTCTGATACAAGGAAAAGAACGTAGTACCATTTATGTATCAGAAATATATTAGAATGCGTATTTACATCACAGAGTTTGCAAGATGCGTAAATTTAATTGTCAGCTGTCATATAAAACTGAGCATCTCTCTTTAGTCCTGTGAGCATAGAACCTAGCTTAACATTTCTCCACTAGTTGGAGAAATGTGGGCCTCCTCCTCCGCTTACAGCCCTCCTTCCTCTCACCGAGTGAGCCGTCTGCGGCAATTGCTACATTTGACACCTATCAGAACTCGCTTATTAAAAACATATGCCATTGCAAATTATATCTCATTTCGTAAAACATTATTCGCAGTTGTTCCTTTTGGGATGTAGAGTTGATCGTCGGTTATAAGTATCTTGATGATTCCGAATGTTAACGCAATGAATGTCTGATACAAGGAAAAGAACGTAGTACCATTTATGTATCAGAAATATATTAGAATGCGTATTTACATCGCAGAGTTTGCAAGATGCGTAAATTTCATTGTCAGCTGTCATATAAAACTGAGCATCTCTGTTTAGTCCTGTGAGCATAGAACCTAGCTTAACATTTCTCCACTAGTTGGAGAAATGAGGGCCTCCTCCTCCGCTTACAGCCCTCCTTCCTCCCACCGAGTGAGCCGTCTGCGGCAATTGCTACATTTGCCACCTATCAGAACTCGCTTAATAAAAACATATGCCATTGCAAATTATATCTCATTTCGTAAAACATTATTCGCAGTTGTTCCTTTTGGGATGTAGAGTTGATCGTCGGTTCGAAGTATCTTGATGATTCCGAATGTTAACGCAATGAATGTCTGATACAAGGAAAAGAACGTAGTACCATTTATGTATCAGAAATATATTATAATGCGTATTTACATCGCAGAGTTTGCAAGTTGCGTAAATTTAATTGTCAGCTGTCATATAAAACTGAGCATCTCTGTTTAGTCCTGTGAGCATAGAACCTAGCTTAACATTTCTCCACTAGTTGGAGAAATGTGGGCCTCCTCCTCCGCTTACAGCCCTCCTTCCTCTCACCGAGTGAGCCGTCTGCGGCAATTGCTACATTTGACACCTATCAGAACTCGCTTATTAAAAACATATGCCATTGCAAATTATATCTCATTTCGTAAAACATTATTCGCAGTTGTTCCTTTTGGGATGTAGAGTTGATCGTCGGTTCGAAGTATCTTGATGATTCCGAATGTTAACGCAATGAATGTCTGATACAAGGAAAAGAACGTAGTACCATTTATGTATCAGAAATATATTAGAATGCGTATTTACATCGCAGAGTTTGCAAGATGCGTAATTTTAATTGTCAGCTGTCATATAAAACTGAGCATCTCTCTTTAGTCCTGTGAGCATAGAACCTAGCTTAACATTTCTCCACTAGTTGGAGAAATGTGGGCCTCCTCCTCCGCTTACAGCCCTCCTTCCTCTCACCGAGTGAGCCGTCTGCGGCAATTGCTACATTTGACACCTATCAGAACTCGCTTATTAAAAACATATGCCATTGCAAATTATATCTCATTTCGTAAAACATTATTCGCAGTTGTTCCTTTTGGGATGTAGAGTTGATCGACGGTTATAAGTATCTTGATGATTCCGAATGTTAACGCAATGAATGTCTGATACAAGGAAAAGAACGTAGTACCATTTATGTATCAGAAATATATTAGAATGCGTATTTACATCGCAGAGTTTGCAAGATGCGTAAATTTAATTGTCAGCTGTCATATAAAACTGAGCATCTCTCTTTAGTCCTGTGAGCATAGAACCTAGCTTAACATTTCTCCACTAGTTGGAGAAATATGGGCCTCCTCCTCCGCTTACAGCCCTCCTTCCTCCCACCGAGTGAGCCGTCTGCGGCAATTGCTACATTTGCCACCTATCAGAACTCGCTTAATAAAAACATATGCCATTGCAAATTATATCTCATTTCGTAAAACATTATTCGCAGTTGTTCCTTTTGGGATGTAGAGTTGATCGTCGGTTCGAAGTATCTTGATGATTCCGAATGTTAACGCAATGAATGTCTGATACAAGGAAAAGAACGTAGTACCATTTATGTATCAGAAATATATTAGAATGCGTATTTACATCGCACAGTTTGAAGAAGCGTAATTTTAATTGTCAGCTGTCATATAAAACTGAGCATCTCTCTTTAGTCCTGTGAGCATAGAACCTAGCTTAACATTTCTCCACTAGTTGGAGAAATGTGGGCTCCTCCTCCGCTTACAGCCCTCCTTCCTCCCACCGAGTGAGCCGTCTGCGGCAATTGCTACATTGGCCTCCTATCAGAACTCGCTTATTAAAAACATATGCCATTGCAAATTATATCACATTTCGTAAAACATTATTCGCAGTTGTACCTTTTGGGATGTAGAGTTGATCGTCGGTTCGAAGTATCTTGATGATTCCGAATGTTAACGCAATGAATGTCTGATACAAGGAAAAGAACGTAGTACCATTTATGTATCAGAAATATATTAGAATGCGTATTTACATCGCAGAGTTTCCAAGATGCGTAAATTTAATTGTCAGCTGTCATATAAAACTGAGCATCTCTCTTTAGTCCTGTGAGCATAGAACCTAGCTTAACATTTCTCCACTAGTTGGAGAAATGTGGGCCTCCTCCTCCGCTTACAGCCCTCCTCCCTCCCACCGAGTGAGCCGTCTGCGGCAATTGCTACATTTGACACCTATCAGAACTCGCTTATTAAAAACATATGCCATTGCAAATTATATCTCATTTCGTAAAACATTATTCGCAGTTGTTCCTTTTGGGATGTAGAGTTGATCGTCGGTTCGAAGTATCTTGATGATTCCGAATGTTAACGCAATGAATGTCTGATACAAGGAAAAGAACGTAGTACCATTTATGTATCAGAAATATATTAGAATGCGTATTTACATCGCAGAGTTTGCAAGAAGCGTAAATTTAATTGTCAGCTGTCATATCAAACTGAGCATCTCTCTTTAGTCCTGTGAGCATAGAACCTAGCTTAACATTTCTCCACTAGTTGGAGAAATGTGGGCCTCCTCCTCCGCTTACAGCCCTCCTTCCTCCCACCGAGTGAGCCGTCTGCGGCAATTGCTACATTTGACACCTATCAGAACTCGCTTATTAAAAACATGTGACACTGCAAATTATATCTCATTTCGTAAAACATTATTCGGAGTTGTTCCTTTTGGGATGTAGAGTTGATCGTCGGTTCGAAGTATTTTGATTATTCCGAATGTTATCGCAATGAATGTCTGATACAAGGAAAAGAACGTAGTACCATTTATGTATCAGAAATATATTAGAATGCGTATTTACATCGCAGAGTTTGCAAGATGCGTAAATTTAATTGTCAGCTGTCATATAAAACTGAGCATCTCTCTTTAGTCCTGTGAGCATAGAACCTAGCTTAACATTTCTCCACTAGTTGGAGAAATGTGGGCCTCCTCCTCCGCTTACAGCCCTCCTTCCTCCCACCGAGTGAGCCGTCTGCGGCAATTGCTACATTTGACACCTATCAGAACTCGCTTATTAAAAACATGTGCCACTGCAAATTATATCTCATTTCGTAAAACATTATTCGCAGTTGTACCTTTTGGGATGTAGAGTTGATCGTCGGTTCGAAGTATCTTGATTATTCCGAATGTTAACGCAATGAATGTCTGATACAAGGAAAAGAACGTAGTACCATTTATGTATCAGAAATATATTAGAATGCGTATTTACATCGCAGAGTTTGCAAGATGCGTAAATTTAATTGTCAGCTGTCATATAAAACTGAGCATCTCTCTTTAGTCTTGTGAGCATAGAACCTAGCTTAACATTTCTCCACTAGTTGGAGAAATGTGGGCCTCCTCCTCCGCTTACGGCCCTCCTTCCTCCCACCGAGTGAGCCGTCTGCGGCAATTGCTACATTTGACACCTATCAGAACTCGCTTATTAAAAACATATGCCATTGCAAATTATATCACATTTCGTAAAACATTATTCGCAGTTGTACCTTTTGGGATGTAGAGTTGATCGTCGGTTCGAAGTATCTTGATGATTCCGAATGTTAACGCAATGAATGTCTGATACAAGGAAAAGAACGTAGTACCATTTATGTATCAGAAATATATTAGAATGCGTATTTACATCGCAGAGTTTGCATGATGCGTAAATTTAATTGTCAGCTGTCATATAAAACTGAGCATCTCTCTTTAGTCCTGTGAGCATAGAACCTAGCTTAACATTTCTCCACTAGTTGGAGAAATGTGGGCTCCTCCTCCGCTTACAGCCCTCCTTCCTCCCACCGAGTGAGCCGTCTGCGGCAATTGCTACATTTGCCTCCTATCAGAACTCGCTTATTAAAAACATATGCCATTGCAAATTATATCTCATTTCGTAAAACATTATTCGCAGTTGTACCTTTTGGGATGTAGAGTTGATCGTCGGTTCGAAGTATCTTGATGATTCCGAATGTTAACGCAATGAATGTCTGATACAAGGAAAAGAACGTAGTACCATTTATGTATCAGAAATATATTAGAATGCGTATTTACATCGCAGAGTTTGCAAGATGCGTAAATTTAATTGTCAGCTGTCATATAAAACTGAGCATCTCTCTTTAGTCCTGTGAGCATAGAACCTAGCTTAACATTTCTCCACTAGTTGGAGAAATGTGGGCCTCCTCCTCCGCTTACAGCCCTCCTTCCTCCCACCGAGTGAGCCGTCTGCGGCAATTGCTACATTTGACACCTATCAGAACTCGCTTATTAAAAACAAATGCCATTGCAAATTATATCTCATTTCGTAAAACATTATTCGCAGTTGTTCCTTTTGGTATGTAGAGTTGATCGTCGGTTGGAAGTATCTTGATGACTCCGAATGTTAACGCAATGAATGTCTGATACAAGGAAAAGAACGTAGTACCATTTATGTATCAGAAATATATTAGAATGCGTATTTACATCGCAGAGTTTGCAAGATGCGTAAATTTAAATGTCAGCTGTCATATCAAACTGAGCATCTCTCTTTAGTCCTGTGAGCATAGAACCTAGCTTAACATTTCTCCACTAGTTGGAGAAATGTGGGCTCCTCCTCCGCTTACAGCCCTCCTTCCTCCCACCGAGTGAGCCGTCTGCGGCAAATGCTTCATTTGACACCTATCAGAACTCGCTTATTAAAAACATATGCCATTGCAAATTATATCTCATTTCCTAAGACATTATTCGCAGTTGTTCCTTTTGGGATGTAGAGTTGATCGTCGGTTCGAAGTATCTTGATGATTCCGAATGTTAACGCAATGAATGTCTGATACAAGGAAAAGAACGTAGTACCATTTATGTATCAGAAATATATTAGAATGCGTATTTACATCGCAGAGTTTGCAAGATGCGTAAATTTAATTGTCAGCTGTCATATCAAACTGAGCATCTCTCTTTAGTCCTGTGAGCATAGAACCTAGCTTAACATTTCTCCACTAGTTGGAGAAATGTGGGCCTCCTCCTCCGCTTACAGCCCTCCTTCCTCCCACCGAGTGAGCCGTCTGCGGCAATTGCTACATTTGACACCTATCAGAACTCGCTTATTAAAAACAAATGCCATTGCAAATTATATCTCATTTCGTAAAACATTATTCGCAGTTGTTCCTTTTGGTATGTAGAGTTGATCGTCGGTTGGAAGTATCTTGATGACTCCGAATGTTAACGCAATGAATGTCTGATACAAGGAAAAGAACGTAGTACCATTTATGTATCAGAAATATATTAGAATGCGTATTTACATCGCAGAATTTGCAAGATGCGTAAATTTAATTGTCAGCTGTCATATCAAACTGAGCATCTCTCTTTAGTCCTGTGAGCATAGAACCTAGCTTAACATTTCTCCACTAGTTGGAGAAATGTGGGCTCCTCCTCCGCTTACAGCCCTCCTTCCTCCCACCGAGTGAGCCGTCTGCGGCAAATGCTTCATTTGACACCTATCAGAACTCGCTAATTAAAAACATATGCCATTGCAAATTATATCTCATTTCGTAAAACATTATTCGCAGTTGTACCTTTTGGGATGTAGAGTTGATCGTCGGTTCGAAGTATCTTGATGATTCCGAATGTTAACGCAATGAATGTCTGATACAAGGAAAAGAATGTAGTACCATTTATGTATCAGAAATATATTAGAATGCGTATTTACATCGCAGAGTTTGCAAGATGCGTAAATTTAATTGTCAGCTGTCATATAAAACTGAGCATCTCTCTTTAGTCCTGTGAGCATAGAACCTAGCTTAACATTTCTCCACTAGTTGGAAAAATGTGGGCCTCCTCCTCCGCTTACAGCCCTCCTTCCTGCCACCGAGTGAGCCGTCTGCGGCAATTGCTACATTTGACACCTATCAGAACTCGCTTATTAAAAACATATGCCATTGCAAATTATATCTCATTTCGTAAAACATTAACCGCAGTTGTTCCTTTTGGGATGTAGAGTTGATCGTCGGTTGGAAGTATCTTGATGATTCCGAATGTTATCGCAATGAATGTCTGATACAAGGAAAAGAACGTAGTACCATTTATGTATCAGAAATATATTAGAATGCGTATTTACATCGCAGAGTTTGCAAGATGCGGAAATTTAATTGTCAGCTGTCATATAAAACTGAGCATCTATCTTTAGTCCTGTGAGCAGAGAAGCTAGCTTAACATTTCTCCACTAGTTGGAGAAATGTGGGCCTCCTCCTCCGCTTACAGCCCTCCTTCCTCCCATCGAGTGAACCGTCTGCGGCAATTGCTACATTAGCCACCTATCAGAACTCGCTGATTAAAAACATATGCCATTGCAAATTATATCTCATTTCGTAAAACATTATTCGCAGTTGTTCCTTTTGGGATGTAGAGTTGATCGTCGGTTCGAAGTATCTTGATGATTCCGAATGTTAACGCAATGAATGTCTGATACAAGGAAAAGAACGTAGTACCATTTATGTATCAGAAATATATTAGAATGCATATTTACATCGCAGAGTTTGCAAGATGCGTAAATTTAATTGTCAGCTGTCATATAAAACTGAGCATCTCTCTTTAGTCCTGTGAGCAGAGAACCTAGCTTAACATTTCTCCACTAGTTGGAGAAATGTGGGCCCCCTCCTCCGCTTACAGCCCTCCTTCCTCCCACCGAGTGAGCCGTCTGCGGCAATAGCTACATTTGACACCTATCAGAACTCGCTTATTAAAAACATATGCCATTGCAAATTATATCTCATTTCGTAAAACATTATTCGCAGTTGTTCCTTTGGGATGTAGAGTTGATCGTCGGTTGGAAGTATCTTGATGATTCCGAATGTTAACGCAATGAATGTCCGATACAAGGAAAAGAACGTAGTACCATTTATGTATCAGAAATATATTAGAATGCGTATTTACATCGCAGAGTTTGCAAGATGCGTAAATTTAATTGTCAGCTGTCATATCAAACTGAGCATCTCTCTTTAGTCCTGTGAGCATACAACCTAGCTTAACATTTCTCCACTAGTTGGAGAAATGTGGGCCTCCTCCTCCGCTTGCAGACCTCCTTCCTCCCACCGAGTGAGCCGTCTGCGGCAATTGCTACATTTGACACCTATCAGAACTCGCTTACTAAAAACATATGCCATTGCAAAGAATATCTCATTTCGTAAAACATTATTCGCAGTTGTTCCTTTTGGGATGTAGAGTTGATCGTCGGTTCGAAGTAATTTGATGATTCCGAATGTTAACGCAATGAATGTCTGATACAAGGAAAAGAACGTAGTACCATTTATGTATCAGAAATATATTAGAATGCGTATTTACATCGCAGAGTTTGCAAGATGCATAAATTTAATTGTCAGCTGTCATATAAAACTGAGCATCTCTCTTTAGTCCTGTGAGCATAGAACCTAGCTTAACATTTCTCCACTAGTTGGAGAAATGTGGGCGTCCTCCTCCACTTACAGCCCTCCTTCCTCCCACCGAGTGAGCCGTCTGCGGCAATTGCTACATTTGACACCTATCAGAACTCGCTGATTAAAAACATATGCCATTGCAAATTATATCTCATTTCGTAAAACATTATTCGCAGTTGTTCCTTTTGGGATGTAGAGTTGATCGTCGGTTCGAAGTATCTTGATGATTCCGAATGTTAACGCAATGAATGTCTAATACAAGGAAAAGAACGTAGTACCATTTATGTATCAGAAATATATTAGCATGCGTATTTACATCGCAGAGTTTGCAAGATGCATAAATTTAATTGTCAGCTGTCATATAAAACTGAGCATCTCTCTTTAGTCCTGTGAGCATAGAACCTAGCTTAACATTTCTCCACTAGTTGGAGAAATGTGGGCCTCCTCCTCCGCTTACAGCCCTCCTTCCTCCCACCGAGTGAGCCGTCTGCGGCAATTGCTACATTTGACACCTATCAGAACTCGCTGATTAAAAACATATGCCATTGCAAATTATATCTCATTTCGTAAAACATTATTCGCAGTTGTTCCTTTTGGGATGTAGAGTTGATCGTCGGTTCGAAGTATCTTGATTATTCCGAATGTTATCGCAATGAATGTCTGATACAAGGAAAAGAACGTAGTACCATTTATGTATCAGAAATATATTAGAATGCGTATTTACATCGCAGAGTTTGCAAGATGCATAAATTTAATTGTCAGCTGTCATATAAAACTGAGCATCTCTCTTTAGTCCTGTGAGCATAGAACCTAGCTTAACATTTCTCCACTAGTTGGAGAAATGTGGGCGTCCTCCTCCACTTACAGCCCTCCTTCCTCCCACCGAGTGAGCCGTCTGCGGCAATTGCTACATTTGACACCTATCAGAACTCGCTGATTAAAAACATATGCCATTGCAAATTATATCTCATTTCGTAAAACATTATTCGCAGTTGTTCCTTTTGGGATGTAGAGTTGATCGTCGGTTGGAAGTATCTTGATTATTCCGAATGTTATCGCAATGAATGTCTGATACAAGGAAAAGAACGTAGTACCATTTATGTATCAGAAATATATTAGAATGCGTATTTACATCGCAGAGTTTGCAAGATGCATAAATTTAATTGTCAGCTGTCATATAAAACTGAGCATCTCTCTTTAGTCCTGTGAGCATAGAACCTAGCTTAACATTTCTCCACTAGTTGGAGAAATGTGGGCGTCCTCCTCCACTTACAGCCCTCCTTCCTCCCACCGAGTGAGCCGTCTGCGGCAATTGCTACATTTGACACCTATCAGAACTCGCTGATTAAAAACATATGCCATTGCAAATTATATCTCATTTCGTAAAACATTATTCGCAGTTGTTCCTTTTGGGATGTAGAGTTGATCGTCGGTTCGAAGTAATTTGATGATTCCGAATGTTAACGCAATGAATGTCTAATACAAGGAAAAGAACGTAGTACCATTTATGTATCAGAAATATATTAGAATGCGTATTTACATCGCAGAGTTTGCAAGATGCATAAATTTAATTGTCAGCTGTTATATAAAACTGAGCATCTCTCTTTAGTCCTGTGAGCATAGAACCTAGCTTAACATTTCTCCACTAGTTGGAGAAATGTGGGCGTCCTCCTCCACTTACAGCCCTCCTTCCTCCCACCGAGTGAGCCGTCTGCGGCAATTGCTACATTTGACACCTATCAGAACTCGCTGATTAAAAACATATGCCATTGCAAATTATATCTCATTTCGTAAAACATTATTCGCAGTTGTACCTTTTGGGATGTAGAGTTGATCGTCGGTTGGAAGTATCTTGATTATTCCGAATGTTATCGCAATGAATGTCTGATACAAGGAAAAGAACGTAGTACCATTTATGTATCAGAAATATATTAGAATGCGTATTTACATCGCAGAGTTTGCAAGATGCGTAAATTTAATTGTCAGCTGTCATATAAAACTGAGCATCTCTCTTTAGTCCTGTGAGCATAGAACCTAGCTTAACATTTCTCCACTAGTTGGAGAAATGTGGGCGTCCTCCTCCACTTACAGCCCTCCTTCCTCCCACCGAGTGAGCCGTCTGCGGCAATTGCTACATTTGACACCTATCAGAACTCGCTGATTAAAAACATATGCCATTGCAAATTATATCTCATTTCGTAAAACATTATTCGCAGTTGTACCTTTTGGGATGTAGAGTTGATCGTCGGTTGGAAGTATCTTGATTATTCCGAATGTTATCGCAATGAATGTCTGATACAAGGAAAAGAACGTAGTACCATTTATGTATCAGAAATATATTAGAATGCGTATTTACATCGCAGAGTTTGCAAGATGCATAAATTTAATTGTCAGCTGTCATATAAAACTGAGCATCTCTCTTTAGTCCTGTGAGCATAGAACCTAGCTTAACATTTCTCCACTAGTTGGAGAAATGTGGGCGTCCTCCTCCACTTACAGCCCTCCTTCCTCCCACCGAGTGAGCCGTCTGCGGCAATTGCTACATTTGACACCTATCAGAACTCGCTGATTAAAAACATATGCCATTGCAAATTATATCTCATTTCGTAAAACATTATTCGCAGTTGTTCCTTTTGGGATGTAGAGTTGATCGTCGGTTGGAAGTATCTTGATTATTCCGAATGTTATCGCAATGAATGTCTGATACAAGGAAAAGAACGTAGTACCATTTATGTATCAGAAATATATTAGAATGCGTATTTACATCGCAGAGTTTGCAAGATGCATAAAATTAATTGTCAGCTGTCATATAAAACTGAGCATCTCTCTTTAGTCCTGTGAGCATAGAACCTAGCTTAACATTTCTCCACTAGTTGGAGAAATGTGGGCGTCCTCCTCCACTTACAGCCCTCCTTCCTCCCACCGAGTGAGCCGTCTGCGGCAATTGCTACATTTGACACCTATCAGAACTCGCTGATTAAAAACATATGCCATTGCAAATTATATCTCATTTCGTAAAACATTATTCGCAGTTGTTCCTTTTGGGATGTAGAGTTGATCGTCGGTTGGAAGTATCTTGATTATTCCGAATGTTATCGCAATGAATGTCTGATACAAGGAAAAGAACGTAGTACCATTTATGTATCAGAAATATATTAGAATGCGTATTTACATCGCAGAGTTTGCAAGATGCATAAATTTAATTGTCAGCTGTCATATAAAACTGAGCATCTCTCTTTAGTCCTGTGAGCATAGAACCTAGCTTAACATTTCTCCACTAGTTGGAGAAATGTGGGCGTCCTCCTCCACTTACAGCCCTCCTTCCTCCCACCGAGTGAGCCGTCTGCGGCAATTGCTACATTTGACACCTATCAGAACTCGCTGATTAAAAACATATGCCATTGCAAATTATATCTCATTTCGTAAAACATTATTCGCAGTTGTACCTTTTGGGATGTAGAGTTGATCGTCGGTTGGAAGTATCTTGATTATTCCGAATGTTATCGCAATGAATGTCTGATACAAGGAAAAGAACGTAGTACCATTTATGTATCAGAAATATATTAGAATGCGTATTTACATCGCAGAGTTTGCAAGATGCATAAAATTAATTGTCAGCTGTCATATAAAACTGAGCATCTCTCTTTAGTCCTGTGAGCATAGAACCTAGCTTAACATTTCTCCACTAGTTGGAGAAATGTGGGCGTCCTCCTCCACTTACAGCCCTCCTTCCTCCCACCGAGTGAGCCGTCTGCGGCAATTGCTACATTTGACACCTATCAGAACTCGCTGATTAAAAACATATGCCATTGCAAATTATATCTCATTTCGTAAAACATTATTCGCAGTTGTTCCTTTTGGGATGTAGAGTTGATCGTCGGTTGGAAGTATCTTGATTATTCCGAATGTTATCGCAATGAATGTCTGATACAAGGAAAAGAACGTAGTACCATTTATGTATCAGAAATATATTAGAATGCGTATTTACATCGCAGAGTTTGCAAGATGCATAAAATTAATTGTCAGCTGTCATATAAAACTGAGCATCTGTCTTTACTCCTGTGAGCATAGAACCTAGCTTAACATTTCTCCACTAGTTGGAGAAATGTGGGCCTCCTCCTCCGCTTACAGCCCTCCTTCCTCCCACCGAGTGAGCCGTCTGCGGCAATTGCTACATTTGACACCTATCAGAACTCGCTGATTAAAAACATATGCCATTGCAAATTATATCTCATTTCGTAAAACATTATTCGCAGTTGTTCCTTTTGGGATGTAGAGTTGATCGTCGGTTGGAAGTATCTTGATTATTCCGAATGTTATCGCAATGAATGTCTGATACAAGGAAAAGAACGTAGTACCATTTATGTATCAGAAATATATTAGAATGCGTATTTACATCGCAGAGTTTGCAAGATGCGTAAATTTAATTGTCAGCTGTCATATAAAACTGAGCATCTCTCTTTAGTCCTGTGAGCATAGAACCTAACTTAACATTTCTCCACTAGTTGGAGAAATGTTTGCCACCTCCTCCGCTTACAGCCCTCCTTCCTCCCACCGAGTGATCCGTCTGCGGCAATTGCTACATTTGCCACCTATCAGAACTCGCTTATTAAAAACATATGCCATTGCAAATTATATCTCATTTCCTAAAACATTATTCGCAGTTGTTCCTTTTGGGATGTAGAGTTGATCGTCGGTTCGAAGTATCTTGATGATTCCGAATGTTATCGCAATGAATGTCTGATACAAGAAAAAGAACGTAGTACCATTTATCTATCAGAAATATATCAGTATGAGTTTTTACATCGCAGAGTTTTCAAGATGCGTAAATTTAATTGTCAGCTGTCATATAAAACTGAGCATCTCTCTTTAGTCCTGTGAGCATAGAACCTAGCTTAACATTTCTCCACTAGTTGGAGAAATGTGGGCCTCCTCCTCCGCTTACAGCCCTCCTTCCTCCCACCGAGTGAGCCGTCTGCGGCAATTGCTACATTTGCCACCTATCAGAACTCGCTTATTAAAAACATATGCCATTGCAAATTATATCTCATTTCGTAAATCATTATTCGCAGTTGTTCCTTTTGGGATGTAGAGTTGATCGTCGGTTCGAAGTATCTTGATGATTCCGAATTTTAACGCAATGAATGTCTGATACAAGGAAAAGAACGTAGTACCATTTATGTATCAGAAATATATTAGAATGAGTATTTACATCGCAGAGTTTGCAAGATGCGTAAATTTAATTGTCAGCTGTCATATAAAACTGAGCATCTCTCTTTAGTCCTGTGAGCATAGAACCTAGCTTAACATTTCTCCACTAGTTGGAGAAATGTGGGCCTCCTCCTCCGCTTACAGCCCTCCTTCCTCCCACCGAGTGAGCCGTCTGCGGCAATTGCTACATTTGCCACCTATCAGAACTCGCTTATTAAAAACATATGCCATTGCAAATTATATCTCATTTCCTAAAACATTATTCGCAGTTGTTCCTTTTGGGATGTAGAGTTGATCGTCGGTTCGAAGTATCTTGATGATTCCGAATGTTATCGCAATGAATGTCTGATACAAGAAAAAGAACGTAGTACCATTTATCTATCAGAAATATATCAGAATGAGTTTTTACATCGCAGAGTTTTCAAGATGCGTAAATTTAATTGTCAGCTGTCATATAAAACTGAGCATCTCTCTTTAGTCCTGTGAGCATAGAACCTAGCTTAACATTTCTCCACTAGTTGGAGAAATGTGGGCCTCCTCCTCCGCTTACAGCCCTCCTTCCTCCCACCGAGTGAGCCGTCTGCGGCAATTGCTACATTTGCCACCTATCAGAACTCGCTTATTAAAAACATATGCCATTGCAAATTATATCTCATTTCGTAAATCATTATTCGCAGTTGTTCCTTTTGGGATGTAGAGTTGATCGTCGGTTCGAAGTATCTTGATGATTCCGAATTTTAACGCAATGAATGTCTGATACAAGGAAAAGAACGTAGTACCATTTATGTATCAGAAATATATTAGAATGAGTATTTACATCGCAGAGTTTGCAAGATGCGTAAATTTAATTGTCAGCTGTCATATAAAACTGAGCATCTCTCTTTAGTCCTGTGAGCATAGAACCTAGCTTAACATTTCTCCACTAGTTGGAGAAATGTGGGCCTCCTCCTCCGCTTACAGCCCTCCTTCCTCCCACCGAGTGAGCCGTCTGCGGCAATTGCTACATTTGCCACCTATCAGAACTCGCTTATTAAAAACATATGCCATTTAAAATTATATCTCATTTCGTAAATCATTATTCGCAGTTGTTCCTTTTGGGATATAGAATTGATCGTCGGTTCGAAGTATCTTGATGATTCCGAATTTTAACGCAATGAATGTCTGATACAAGGAAAAGAACGTAGTACCATTTATGTATCAGAAATATATTAGAATGAGTATTTACATCGCAGAGTTTGCAAGATGCGTAAATTTAATTGTCAGCTGTCATATAAAACTGAGCATCTCTCTTTAGTCCTGTGAGCAGAGAACCTTGCTTAACATTTCTCCACTAGTTGGAGAAATGTGGGCCTCCTCCTCCGCTTACAGCCCTCCTTCCTCCCACCGAGTGAGCCGTCCTCGGCAATTGCTACATTTGCCACCTATCAGAACACGCTTATTAAAAACATATGCCATTGCAAATTATATCTCATTTCGTAAATCATTATTCGCAGTTGTTCCTTTTGGGATGTAGAGTTGATCGTCGGTTCGAAGTATCTTGATTATTCCGAATGTTATCGCAATGAATGTCTGATACAAGGAAAAGAACGTAGTACCATTTATGTATCAGAAATATATTAGAATGCGTATTTACATCGCAGAGTTTGCAAGATGCGTAAATTTAATTGTCAGCTGTCATATCAAACTGAGCATCTCTCTTTAGTCCTGTGAGCATAGAACCTAGCTTAACATTTCTCCACTAGTTGGAGAAATGTGGGCTCCTCCTCCGCTTACAGCCCTCCTTCCTCCCACCGAGTGAGCCGTCTGCGGCAAATGCTTCATTTGACACCTATCAGAACTCGCTAATTAAAAACATATGCCATTGCAAATTATTTCTCATTTCGTAAAACATTATTCGCAAATGTACCTTTTGGGATGTAGAGTTGATCGTCGGTTCGAAGTATCTTGATGATTCCGAATGTTAACGCAATGAATGTCTGATACAAGGAAAAGAACGTAGTACCATTTATGTATCAGAAATATATTAGAATGCGTATTTACATCGCAGAGTTTGCAAGATGCGTAAATTTAATTGTCAGCTGTCATATAAAACTGAGCATCTCTCTTTAGTCCTGTGAGCATAGAACCTAGCTTAACATTTCTCCACTAGTTGGAGAAATGTGGGCGTCCTCCTCCACTTACAGCCCTCCTTCCTCCCACCGAGTGAGCCGTCTGCGGCAATTGCTACATTTGACACCTATCAGAACTCGCTGATTAAAAACATATGCCATTGCAAATTATATCTCATTTCGTAAAACATTATTCGCAGTTGTTTCTTTTGGGATGTAGAGTTGATCGTCGGTTCGAAGTATCTTGATGATTCCGAATGTTAACGCAATGAATGTCTGATACAAGGAAAAGAACGTAGTACCATTTATGTATCAGAAATATATTAGAATGCGTATTTACATCGCAGAGTTTGCAAGATGCGTAAATTTAATTGTCAGCTGTCATATAAAACTGAGCATCTCTCTTTAGTCCTGTGAGCATAGAACCTAGCTTAACATTTCTCCACTAGTTGGAGAAATGTGGGCGTCCTCCTCCACTTACAGCCCTCCTTCCTCCCACCGAGTGAGCCGTCTGCGGCAATTGCTACATTTGACACCTATCAGAACTCGCTGATTAAAAACATATGCCATTGCAAATTATATCTCATTTCGTAAAACATTATTCGCAGTTGTTCCTTTTGGGATGTAGAGTTGATCGTCGGTTGGAAGTATCTTGATTATTCCGAATGTTATCGCAATGAATGTCTGATACAAGGAAAAGAACGTAGTACCATTTATGTATCAGAAATATATTAGAATGCGTATTTACATCGCAGAGTTTGCAAGATGCATAAATTTAATTGTCAGCTGTCATATAAAACTGAGCATCTCTCTTTAGTCCTGTGAGCATAGAACCTAGCTTAACATTTCTCCACTAGTTGGAGAAATGTGGGCGTCCTCCTCCACTTACAGCCCTCCTTCCTCCCACCGAGTGAGCCGTCTGCGGCAATTGCTACATTTGACACCTATCAGAACTCGCTGATTAAAAACATATGCCATTGCAAATTATATCTCATTTCGTAAAACATTATTCGCAGTTGTTTCTTTTGGGATGTAGAGTTGATCGTCGGTTGGAAGTATCTTGATTATTCCGAATGTTATCGCAATGAATGTCTGATACAAGGAAAAGAACGTAGTACCATTTATGTATCAGAAATATATTAGAATGCGTATTTACATCGCAGAGTTTGCAAGATGCGTAAATTTAATTGTCAGCTGTCATATAAAACTTAGCATCTCTCTTTAGTCCTGTGAGCATAGAACCTAGCTTAACATTTCTCCACTAGTTGGAGAAATGTGGGCGTCCTCCTCCACTTACAGCCCTCCTTCCTCCCACCGAGTGAGCCGTCTGCGGCAATTGCTACATTTGACACCTATCAGAACTCGCTGATTAAAAACATATGCCATTGCAAATTATATCTCATTTCGTAAAACATTATTCGCAGTTGTTCCTTTTGGGATGTAGAGTTGATCGTCGGTTGGAAGTATCTTGATTATTCCGAATGTTATCGCAATGAATGTCTGATACAAGGAAAAGAACGTAGTACCATTTATGTATCAGAAATATATTAGAATGCGTATTTACATCGCAGAGTTTGCAAGATGCATAAATTTAATTGTCAGCTGTCATATAAAACTGAGCATCTCTCTTTAGTCCTGTGAGCATAGAACCTAGCTTAACATTTCTCCACTAGTTGGAGAAATGTGGGCGTCCTCCTCCACTTACAGCCCTCCTTCCTCCCACCGAGTGAGCCGTCTGCGGCAATTGCTACATTTGACACCTATCAGAACTCGCTTATTAAAAACATATGCCATTGCAAATTATATCTCATTTCGTAAAACATTATTCGCAGTTGTTCCTTTTGGGATGTAGAGTTGATCGTCGGTTGGAAGTATCTTGATTATTCCGAATGTTATCGCAATGAATGTCTGATACAAGGAAAAGAACGTAGTACCATTTATGTATCAGAAATATATTAGAATGCGTATTTACATCGCAGAGTTTGCAAGATGCATAAATTTAATTGTCAGCTGTCATATAAAACTGAGCATCTCTCTTTAGTCCTGTGAGCATAGAACCTAGCTTAACATTTCTCCACTAGTTGGAGAAATGTGGGCGTCCTCCTCCACTTACAGCCCTCCTTCCTCCCACCGAGTGAGCCGTCTGCGGCAATTGCTACATTTGACACCTATCAGAACTCGCTGATTAAAAACATATGCCATTGCAAATTATATCTCATTTCGTAAAACATTATTCGCAGGTGTTCCTTTTGGGATGTAGAGTTGATCGTCGGTTGGAAGTATCTTGATTATTCCGAATGTTATCGCAATGAATGTCTGATACAAGGAAAAGAACGTAGTACCATTTATGTATCAGAAATATATTAGAATGCGTATTTACATCGCAGAGTTTGCAAGATGCATAAATTTAATTGTCAGCTGTCATATAAAACTGAGCATCTCTCTTTAGTCCTGTGAGCATAGAACCTAGCTTAACATTTCTCCACTAGTTGGAGAAATGTGGGCGTCCTCCTCCACTTACAGCCCTCCTTCCTCCCACCGAGTGAGCCGTCTGCGGCAATTGCTACATTTGACACCTATCAGAACTCGCTGATTAAAAACATATGCCATTGCAAATTATATCTCATTTCGTAAAACATTATTCGCAGTTGTTCCTTTTGGGATGTAGAGTTGATCGTCGGTTGGAAGTATCTTGATTATTCCGAATGTTATCGCAATGAATGTCTGATACAAGGAAAAGAACGTAGTACCATTTATGTATCAGAAATATATTAGAATGCGTATTTACATCGCAGAGTTTGCAAGATGCGTAAATTTAATTGTCAGCTGTCATATAAAACTGAGCATCTCTCTTTAGTCCTGTGAGCATAGAACCTAACTTAACATTTCTCCACTAGTTGGAGAAATGTTTGCCACCTCCTCCGCTTACAGCCCTCCTTCCTCCCACCGAGTGATCCGTCTGCGGCAATTGCTACATTTGCCACCTATCAGAACTCGCTTATTAAAAACATATGCCATTGCAAATTATATCTCATTTCCTAAAACATTATTCGCAGTTGTTCCTTTTGGGATGTAGAGTTGATCGTCGGTTCGAAGTATCTTGATGATTCCGAATGTTATCGCAATGAATGTCTGATACAAGAAAAAGAACGTAGTACCATTTATCTATCAGAAATATATCAGAATGAGTTTTTACATCGCAGAGTTTTCAAGATGCGTAAATTTAATTGTCAGCTGTCATATAAAACTGAGCATCTCTCTTTAGTCCTGTGAGCATAGAACCTAGCTTAACATTTCTCCACTAGTTGGAGAAATGTGGGCCTCCTCCTCCGCTTACAGCCCTCCTTCCTCCCACCGAGTGAGCCGTCTGCGGCAATTGCTACATTTGCCACCTATCAGAACTCGCTTATTAAAAACATATGCCATTGCAAATTATATCTCATTTCGTAAATCATTATTCGCAGTTGTTCCTTTTGGGATGTAGAGTTGATCGTCGGTTCGAAGTATCTTGATGATTCCGAATTTTAACGCAATGAATGTCTGATACAAGGAAAAGAACGTAGTACCATTTATGTATCAGAAATATATTAGAATGAGTATTTACATCGCAGAGTTTGCAAGATGCGTAAATTTAATTGTCAGCTGTCATATAAAACTGAGCATCTCTCTTTAGTCCTGTGAGCATAGAACCTAGCTTAACATTTCTCCACTAGTTGGAGAAATGTGGGCCTCCTCCTCTGCTTACAGCCCTCCTTCCTCCCACCGAGTGAGCCGTCTGCGGCAATTGCTACATTTGCCACCTATCAGAACTCGCTTATTAAAAACATATGCCATTGCAAATTATATCTCATTCCGTAAATCATTATTCGCAGTTGTTCCTTTTGGGATGTAGAGTTGATCGTCGGTTCGAAGTATCTTGATGATTCCGAATTTTAACGTAATGAATGTCTGATACAAGGAAAAGAACGTAGTACCATTTATGTATCAGAAATATATTAGAATGAGTATTTACATCGCAGAGTTTGCAAGATGCGTAAATTTAATTGTCAGCTGTCATATAAAACTGAGCATCTCTCTTTAGTCCTGTGAGCATAGAACCTAGCTTAACATTTCTCCACTAGTTGGAGAAATGTGGGCCTCCTCCTCCGCTTACAGCCCTCCTTCCTCCCACCGAGTGAGCCGTCTGCGGCAATTGCTACATTTGCCACCTATCAGAACTCGCTTATTAAAAACATATGCCATTGCAAATTATATCTCATTTCGTAAATCATTATTCGCAGTTGTTCCTTTTGGGATGTAGAGTTGATCGTCGGTTCGAAGTATCTTGATGATTCCGAATTTTAACGCAATGAATGTCTGATACAAGGAAAAGAACGTAGTACCATTTATGTATCAGAAATATATTAGAATGAGTATTTACATCGCAGAGTTTGCAAGATGCGTAAATTTAATTGTCAGCTGTCATATAAAACTGAGCATCTCTCTTTAGTCCTGTGAGCATAGAACCTAGCTTAACATTTCTCCACTAGTTGGAGAAATGTGGGCCTCCTCCTCCGCTTACAGCCCTCCTTCCTCCCACCGAGTGAGCCGTCTGCGGCAATTGCTACATTTGCCACCTATCAGAACTCGCTTATTAAAAACATATGCCATTTAAAATTATATCTCATTTCGTAAATCATTATTCGCAGTTGTTCCTTTTGGGATATAGAGTTGATCGTCGGTTCGAAGTATCTTGATGATTCCGAATTTTAACGCAATGAATGTCTGATACAAGGAAAAGAACGTAGTACCATTTATGTATCAGAAATATATTAGAATGAGTATTTACATCGCAGAGTTTGCAAGATGCGTAAATTTAATTGTCAGCTGTCATATAAAACTGAGCATCTCTCTTTAGTCCTGTGAGCAGAGAACCTTGCTTAACATTTCTCCACTAGTTGGAGAAATGTGGGCCTCCTCCTCCGCTTACAGCCCTCCTTCCTCCCACCGAGTGAGCCGTCCTCGGCAATTGCCACATTTGCCACCTATCAGAACACGCTTATTAAAAACATATGCCATTGCAAATTATATCTCATTTCGTAAATCATTATTCGCAGTTGTTCCTTTTGGGATGTAGAGTTGATCGTCGGTTCGAAGTATCTTGATTATTCCGAATGTTATCGCAATGAATGTCTGATACAAGGAAAAGAACGTAGTACCATTTATGTATCAGAAATATATTAGAATGAGTATTTACATCGCAGAGTTTGCAAGATGCGTAAATTTAATTGTCAGCTGTCATATCAAACTGAGCATCTCTCTTTAGTCCTGTGAGCATAGAACCTAGCTTAACATTTCTCCACTAGTTGGAGAAATGTGGGCTCCTCCTCCGCTTACAGCCCTCCTTCCTCCCACCGAGTGAGCCGTCTGCGGCAAATGCTTCATTTGACACCTATCAGAACTCGCTAATTAAAAACATATGCCATTGCAAATTATATCTCATTTCGTAAAACATTATTCGCAGTTGTACCTTTTGGGATGTAGAGTTGATCGTCGGTTCGAAGTATCTTGATGATTCCGAATGTTAACGCAATGAATGTCTGATACAAGGAAAAGAACGTAGTACCATTTATGTATCAGAAATATATTAGAATGCGTATTTACATCGCAGAGTTTGCAAGATGCGTAAATTTAATTGTCAGCTGTCATATAAAACTGAGCATCTCTCTTTAGTCCTGTGAGCATAGAACCTAGCTTAACATTTCTCCACTAGTTGGAGAAATGTGGGCCTCCTCCTCCGCTTACAGCCCTCCTTCCTCCCACCGAGTGAGCCGTCTGCGGCAATTGCTACATTTGACACCTATCAGAACTCGCTTATTAAAAACATGTGCCATTGCAAATTATATCTCATTTCGTAAAACATTATTCGCAGTTGTTAACTTTTGGGATGTAGAGTTGATCGTCGGTTATAAGTATCTTGATGATTCCGAATGTTATCGCAATGAATGTCTGATACAAGGAAAAGAACGTAGTACCATTTATGTATCAGAAATATATTAGAATGCGTAATTACATCGCAGAGTTTGCAAGAAACGTAAATTTAATTGTCAGCTGTCATATAAAACTGAGCATCGCTCTTTAGGCCTGTGAGCATAGAACCTAGCTTAACATTTCTCCACTAGTTGGAAAAATGTGGGCCTCCTCCTCCGCTTACAGCCCTCCTTCCTGCCACCGAGTGAGCCGTCTGCGGCAATTGCTACATTTGACCCCTATCAGAACTCGCTTATTAAAAACATATGCCATTGCAAATTATATCTCATTTCGTAAAACATTAACCGCAGTTGTTCCTTTTGGGATGTAGAGTTGATCGTCGGTTGGAAGTATCTTGATGATTCCGAATGTTATCGCAATGAATGTCTGATACAAGGAAAAGAACGTAGTACCATTTATGTATCAGAAATATATTAGAATGCGTATTTACATCGCAGAGTTTGCAAGATGCGTAAATTTAATTGTCAGCTGTCATATAAAACTAAGCATCTCTCTTTAGTCCTGTGAGCATACAACCTAGCTTAACATTTCTCCACTAGTTGGAGAAATGTGGGCCTCCTCCTCCGCTTACAGACCTCCTTCCTCCCACCGAGTGAGCCGTCTGCGGCAATTGCTACATTTGACACCTATCAGAACTCGCTTACTAAAAACATATGCCATTGCAAAGAATATCTCATTTCGTAAAACATTATTCGCAGTTGTTCCTTTTGGGATGTAGAGTTGATCGTCGGTTCGAAGTAATTTGATGATTCCGAATGTTAACGCAATGAATGTCTGAAACAAGGAAAAGAACGTAGTACCATTTATGTATCAGAAATATATTAGAATGCGTATTTACATCGCAGAGTTTGCAAGATGCATAAATTTAATTGTCAGCTGTCATATAAAACTGAGCATCTCTCTTTAGTCCTGTGAGCATAGAACCTAGCTTAACATTTCTCCACTAGTTGGAGAAATGTGGGCGTCCTCCTCCACTTACAGCCCTCCTTCCTCCCACCGAGTGAGCCGTCTGCGGCAATTGCTACATTTGACACCTATCAGAACTCGCTAATTAAAAACATATGCCATTGCAAATTATATCTCATTTCGTAAAACATTATTCGCAGTTGTTCCTTTTGGGATGTAGAGTTGATCGTCGGTTCGAAGTATCTTGATGATTCCGAATGTTAACGCAATGAATGTCTGATACAAGGAAAAGAACGTAGTACCATTTATGTATCAGAAATATATTAGAATGCGTATTTACATCGCAGAGTTTGCAAGATGCATAAATTTAATTGTCAGCTGTCATATAAAACTGAGCATCTCTCTTTAGTCCTGTGAGCATAGAACCTAGCTTAACATTTCTCCACTAGTTGGAGAAATGTGGGCCTCCTCCTCCACTTACAGCCCTCCTTCCTCCCACCGAGTGAGCCGTCTGCGGCAATTGCTACATTTGACACCTATCAGAACTCGCTGATTAAAAACATATGCCATTGCAAATTATATCTCATTTCGTAAAACATTATTCGCAGTTGTTCCTTTTGGGATGTAGAGTTGATCGTCGGTTCGAAGTATCTTGATGATTCCGAATGTTAACGCAATGAATGTCTGATACAAGGAAAAGAACGTAGTACCATTTATGTATCAGAAATATATTAGAATGCGTATTTACATCGCAGAGTTTGCAAGATGCATAAATTTAATTGTCAGCTGTCATATAAAACTGAGCATCTCTCTTTAGTCCTGTGAGCATAGAACGTAGCTTAACATTTCTTCACTAGTTGGAGAAATGTGGGCCTCCTCCTCCGCTTACAGCCCTCCTTCCTCCCACCGAGTGAGCCGTCTGCGGCAATTGCTACATTTGACACCTATCAGAACTCGCTGATTAAAAACATATGCCATTGCAAATTATATCTCATTTCGTAAAACATTATTCGCAGTTGTTCCTTTTGGGATGTAGAGTTGATCGTCGGTTGGAAGTATCTTGATTATTCCGAATGTTATCGCAATGAATGTCTGATACAAGGAAAAGAACGTAGTACCATTTATGTATCAGAAATATATTAGAATGCGTATTTACATCGCAGAGTTTGCAAGATGCGTAAATTTAATTGTCAGCTGTCATATAAAACTGAGCATCTCTCTTTAGTCCTGTGAGCATAGAACCTAACTTAACATTTCTCCACTAGTTGGAGAAATGTGGGACTCCTCCTCCGCTTACAGCCCTCCTTCCTCCCACCGAGTGATCCGTCTGCGGCAATTGCTACATTTGCCACCTATCAGAACTCGCTTATTAAAAACATATGCCATTGCAAATTATATCTCATTTCCTAAAACAATATTCGCAGTTGTTCCTTTTGGGATGTAGAGTTGATCGTCGGTTCGAAGTATCTTGATGATTCCGAATGTTATCGCAATGAATGTCTGATACAAGAAAAAGAACGTAGTACCATTTATCTATCAGAAATATATCAGAATGAGTTTTTACATCGCAGAGTTTTCAAGATGCGTAAATTTAATTGTCAGCTGTCATATAAAACTGAGCATCTCTCTTTAGTCCTGTGAGCATAGAACCTAGCTTAACATTTCTCCACTAGTTGGAGAAATGTGGGCCTCCTCCTCCGCTTACAGCCCTCCTTCCTCCCACCGAGTGAGCCGTCTGCGGCAATTGCTACATTAGCCACCTATCAGAACTCGCTTATTAAAAACATATGCCATTGCAAATTATATCTCATTTCGTAAATCATTATTCGCAGTTGTTCCTTTTGGGATGTAGAGTTGATCGTCGGTTCGAAGTATCTTGATGATTCCGAATTTTAACGCAATGAATGTCTGATACAAGGAAAAGAACGTAGTACCATTTATGTATCAGAAATATATTAGAATGAGTATTTACATCGCAGAGTTTGCAAGATGCGTAAATTTAATTGTCAGCTGTCATATAAAACTGAGCATCTCTCCTTAGTCCTGTGAGCATAGAACCTAGCTTAACATTTCTCCACTAGTTGGAGAAATGTGGGCCTCCTCCTCCGCTTACAGCCCTCCTTCCTCCCACCGAGTGAGCCGTCTGCGGCAATAGCTACATTTGCCACCTATCAGAACTCGCTTATTAAAAACATATGCCATTGCAAATTATATCTCATTCCGTAAATCATTATTCGCAGTTGTTCCTTTTGGGATGTATAGTTGATCGTCGGTTCGAAGTATCTTGATGATTCCGAATTTTAACGCAATGAATGTCTGATACAAGGAAAAGTACGTAGTACCATTTATGTATCAGAAATATATTAGAATGAGTATTTACATCGCAGAGTTTGCAAGATGCGTAAATTTAATTGTCAGCTGTCATATAAAACTGAGCATCTCTCTTTAGTCCTGTGAGCATAGAACCTAGCTTAACATTTCTCCACTAGTTGGAGAAATGTGGGCCTCCTCCTCCGCTTACAGCCCTCCTTCCTCCCACTGAGTGAGCCGTCTGCGGCAATTGCTACATTTGCCACCTATCAGAACTCGCTTATTAAAAACATATGCCATTGCAAATTATATCTCATTTCGTAAATCATTATTCGCAGTTTTTCCTTTTGGGATGTAGAGTTGATCGTCGGTTCGAAGTATCTTGATGATTCCGAATTTTAACGCAATGAATGTCTGATACAAGGAAAAGAACGTAGTACCATTTATTTATCAGAAATATATTAGAATGAGTATTTACATCGCAGAGTTTGCAAGATGCGTAAATTTAATTGTCAGCTGTCATATAAAACTGAGCATCTCTCTTTAGTCCTGTGAGCATAGAATCTAGCTTAACATTTCTCCACTAGTTGGAGAAATGTGGGCCTCCTCCTCCGCTTACAGCCCTCCTTCCTCCCACCGAGTGAGCCGTCTGCGGCAATTGCTACATTTGCCACCTATCAGAACTCGCTTATTAAAAACATATGCCATTTCAAATCATATCTCATTTCGTAAATCATTATTCGCAGTTGTTCCTTTTGGGATATTGAGTTGATCGTCGGTTCGAAGTATCTTGATGATTCCGAATTTTAACGCAATGAATGTCTGATACAAGGAAAAGAACGTAGTACCATTTATGTATCAGAAATATATTAGAATGAGTATTTACATCGCAGAGTTTGCAAGATGCGTAAATTTAATTGTCAGCTGTCATATAAAACTGAGCATCTCTCTTTAGTCCTGTTAGCAGAGAACCTTGCTTAACATTTCTCCACTAGTTGGAGAAATGTGGGCCTCCTCCTCCGCTTACAGCCCTCCTTCCTCCCACCGAGTGAGCCGTCCTCGGCAATTGCTACATTTGCCACCTATCAGAACACGCTTATTAAAAACATATGCCATTGCAAATTATATCTCATTTCGTAAATCATTATTCGCAGTTGTTCCTTTTGGGATGTAGAGTTGATCGTCGGTTCGAAGTATCTTGATGATTCCGAATGTTATCGCAATGAATGTCTGATACAAGAAAAAGAACGTAGTACCATTTATCTATCAGAAATATATTAGAATGAGTATTTACATCGCAGAGTTTTCAAGATGCGTAAATTTAATTGTCAGCTGTCATATAAAACTGAGCATCTGTCTTTACTCCTGTGAGCAGAGAACCTAGCTTAACATTTCTCCACTAGTTGGAGAAATGTGGGCCTCCTCCTCCGCTTACAGTCCTCCTTCCTCCCACCGAGTGAGCCGTCCGCGGCAATTGCTACATTTGACACCTATCAGAACTCGCTGATTAAAAACATATGCCATTGCAAATTATATCTCATTTCGTAAAACATTATTCGCAGTTGTTCCTTTTGGGATGTAGAGTTGATCGTCGGTTCGAAGTATCTTGATTATTCCGAATGTTATCGCAATGAATGTCTAATACAAGGAAAAGAACGTAGTACCATTTATGTATCAGAAATATATTAGAATGCGTATTTACATCGCAGAGTTTGCAAGATGCGTAAATTTAATTGTCAGCTGTCATATAAAACTGAGCATCTCTCTTTAGTCCTGTGAGCATAGAACCTAGCTTAACATTTCTCCACTAGTTGGAGAAATGTGGGCCTCCTCCTCCGCTTACAGCCCTCCTTCCTCCCACCGAGTGAGCCGTCTGCGGCAATTGCTACATTTGACACCTATCAGAAATCGCTGATTAAAAACATATGCCATTGCAAATTATATCTCATTTCGTAAAACATTATTCGCAGTTGTTCCTTTTGGGATGTAGAGTTGATCGTCGGTTGGAAGTATCTTGATGATTCCGAATGTTATCGCGATGAATGTGTGATACAAGGAAAAGAACGTAGTACCATTTATGTATCAGAAATATATTAGAATGAGTATTTACATCGCAGAGTTTGCAAGATGCGTAAATTTAATTGTCAGCTGTCATATAAAACTGAGCATCTCTCTTTAGTCCTGTGAGCATAGAATCTAGCTTAACATTTCTCCACTAGTTGGAGAAATGTGGGCCTCCTCCTCCGCTTACAGCCCTCCTTCCTCCCACCGAGTGAGCCGTCTGCGGCAATTGCTACATTTGCCACCTATCAGAACTCGCTTATTAAAAACATATGCCATTTCAAATTATATCTCATTTCGTAAATCATTATTCGCAGTTGTTCCTTTTGGGATATTGAGTTGATCGTCGGTTCGAAGTATCTTGATGATTCCGAATTTTAACGCAATGAATGTCTGATACAAGGAAAAGAACGTAGTACCATTTATGTATCAGAAATATATTAGAATGAGTATTTACATCGCAGAGTTTGCAAGATGCGTAAATTTAATTGTCAGCTGTCATATAAAACTGAGCATCTCTCTTTAGTCCTGTTAGCAGAGAACCTTGCTTAACATTTCTCCACTAGTTGGAGAAATGTGGGCCTCCTCCTCCGCTTACAGCCCTCCTTCCTCCCACCGAGTGAGCCGTCCTCGGCAATTGCTACATTTGCCACCTATCAGAACACACTTATTAAAAACATATGCCATTGCAAATTATATCTCATTTCGTAAATCATTATTCGCAGTTGTTCCTTTTGGGATGTAGAGTTGATCGTCGGTTCGAAGTATCTTGATTATTCCGAATGTTATCGCAATGAATGTCTGATACAAGAAAAAGAACGTAGTACCATTTATCTATCAGAAATATATTAGAATGAGTATTTACATCGCAGAGTTTTCAAGATGCGTAAATTTAATTGTCAGCTGTCATATAAAACTGAGCATCTGTCTTTACTCCTGTGAGCAGAGAACCTAGCTTAACATTTCTCCACTAGTTGGAGAAATGTGGGCCTCCTCCTCCGCTTACAGTCCTCCTTCCTCCCACCGAGTGAGCCGTCCGCGGCAATTGCTACATTTGACACCTATCAGAACTCGCTGATTAAAAACATATGCCATTGCAAATTATATCTCATTTCGTAAAACATTATTCGCAGTTGTTCCTTTTGGGATGTAGAGTTGATCGTCGGTTCGAAGTATCTTGATTATTCCGAATGTTATCGCAATGAATGTCTAATACAAGGAAAAGAACGTAGTACCATTTATGTATCAGAAATATATTAGAATGCGTATTTACATCGCAGAGTTTGCAAGATGCGTAAATTTAATTGTCAGCTGTCATATAAAACTGAGCATCTCTCTTTAGTCCTGTGAGCATAGAACCTAGCTTAACATTTCTCCACTAGTTGGAGAAATGTGGGCCTCCTCCTCCGCTTACAGCCCTCCTTCCTCCCACCGAGTGAGCCGTCTGCGGCAATTGCTACATTTGACACCTATCAGAAATCGCTGATTAAAAACATATGCCATTGCAAATTATATCTCATTTCGTAAAACATTATTCGCAGTTGTTCCTTTTGGGATGTAGAGTTGATCGTCGGTTGGAAGTATCTTGATGTTTCCGAATGTTATCGCGATGAATGTGTGATACAAGGAAAAGAACGTAGTACCATTTATGTATCAGAAATATATTAGAATGAGTATTTACATCGCAGAGTTTGCAAGATGCGTAAATTTAATTGTCAGCTGTCATATAAAACTGAGCATCTCTCTTTAGTCCTGTGAGCATAGAACCTAGCTTAACATTTCTCCACTAGTTGGAGAAATGTGGGCCTCCTCCTCCGCTTACAGCCCTCCTTCCTCCCACCGAGTGAGCCGTCTGCGGCAATTGCTACATTTGACACCTATCAGAAATCGCTGATTAAAAACATATGCCATTGCAAATTATATCTCATTTCGTAAAACATTATTCGCAGTTGTTCCTTTTGGGATGTAGAGTTGATCGTCGGTTGGAAGTATCTTGATGATTCCGAATGTTATCGCGATGAATGTGTGATACAAGGAAAAGAACGTAGTACCATTTATGTATCAGAAATATATTAGAATGAGTATTTACATCGCAGAGTTTGCAAGATGCGTAAATTTAATTGTCAGCTGTCATATAAAACTGAGCATCTCTCTTTAGTCCTGTGAGCATAGAACCTAGCTTAACATTTCTCCACTAGTTGGAGAAATGTGGGCCTCCTCCTCCGCTTACAGCCCTCCTTCCTCCCACCGAGTGAGCCGTCTGCGGCAATTGCTACATTTGACACCTATCAGAAATCGCTGATTAAAAACATATGCCATTGCAAATTATATCTCATTTCGTAAAACATTATTCGCAGTTGTTCCTTTTGGGATGTAGAGTTGATCGTCGGTTGGAAGTATCTTGATGATTCCGAATGTTATCGCGATGAATGTGTGATACAAGGAAAAGAACGTAGTACCATTTATGTATCAGAAATATATTAGAATGAGTATTTACATCGCAGAGTTTGCAAGATGCGTAAATTTAATTGTCAGCTGTCATATAAAACTGAGCATCTCTCTTTAGTCCTGTGAGCATAGAACCTAGCTTAACATTTCTCCACTAGTTGGAGAAATGTGGGCCTCCTCCTCCGCTTACAGCCCTCCTTCCTCCCACCGAGTGAGCCGTCTGCGGCAATTGCTACATTTGACACCTATCAGAAATCGCTGATTAAAAACATATGCCATTGCAAATTATATCTCATTTCGTAAAACATTAACCGCAGTTGTTCCTTTTGGGATGTAGAGTTGATCGTCGGTTGGAAGTATCTTGATGATTCCGAATGTTATCGCAATGAATGTGTGATACAAGGAAAAGAACGTAGTACCATTTATGTATCAGAAATATATTAGAATGCGTATTTACATCGCAGAGTTTGCAAGATGCATAAATTTAATTGTCAGCTGTCATATAAAACTGAGCATCTATCTTTAGTCCAGTGAGCAGAGAAGCTAGCTTAACATTTCTCCACTAGTTGGAGAAATGTGGGCCTCCTCCTCCGCTTACAGCCCTCCTTCCTCCCATCGAGTGAACCGTCTGCGGCAATTGCTACATTAGCCACCTATCAGAACTCGCTGATTAAAAACATATGCCATTGCAAATTATATCTCATTTCGTAAAACATTATTCGCAGTTGTTCCTTTTGGGATGTAGAGTTGATCGTCGGTTCGAAGTATCTTGATGATTCCGAATGTTATCGCAATGAATGTCTGATACAAGGAAAAGAACGTAGTACCATTTATGAATCAGAAATATATTAGAATGAGTATTTACATCGCAGAGTTTGCAAGATGCGTAAATTTAATTGTCAGCTGTCATATAAAACTGAGCATCTCTCTTTAGTCCTGTGAGCATACAACCTAGCTTAACATTTCTCCACTAGTTGGAGAAATGTGGGCCTCCTCCTCCGCTTACAGCCCTCCTTCCTCCCACCGAGTGAGCCGTCTGCGGCAATTGCTACATTTGCCACCTATCAGAAATCGCTGATTAAAAAAATATGCCATTGCAAATTATATCTCATTTCGTAAAACATTATTCGCAGTTGTTCCTTTTGGGATGTAGAGTTGATCGTCGGTTGGAAGTATCTTGATGATTCCGAATGTTATCGCGATGAATGTGTGATACAAGGAAAAGAACGTAGTACCATTTATGTATCAGAAATATATTAGAATGAGTATTTACATCGCAGAGTTTGTAAGATGCGTAAATTTAATTGTCAGCTGTCATATAAAACTGAGCATCTCTCTTTAGTCCAGAGATAATAGAACCTAGCTTAACATTTCTCCACTAGTTGGAGAAATGTGGGCCTCCTCCTCCGCTTACAGCCCTCCTTCCTCCCACCGAGTGAGCCGTCTGCGGCAATTGCTACATTTGACACCTATCAGAAATCGCTGATTAAAAACATATGCCATTGCAAATTATATCTCATTTCGTAAAACATTATTCGCAGTTGTTCCTTTTAGGATGTAGAGTTGATCGTCGGTTGGAAGTATCTTGATGATTCCGAATGTTATCGCGATGAATGTGTGATACAAGGAAAAGAACGTAGTACCATTTATGTATCAGAAATATATTAGAATGCGTATTTACATCGCAGAGTTTGCAAGATGCGTAAATTTAATTGTCAGCTGTCATATAAAACTGAGCATCTCTCTTTAGTCCTGTGAGCATAGAACCTAGCTTAACATTTCTCCACTAGTTGGAGAAATGTGGGCCTCCTCCTCCGCTTACAGCCCTCCTACCTCCCACCGAGTGAGCCGTCTGCGGCAATTGCTACATTTGCCACCTATCAGAACTCGCTTATTAAAAACATATGCCATTTCAAATTATATCTCATTTCGTAAATCATTATTCGCAGTTGTTCCTTTTGGGATATTGAGTTGATCGTCGGTTCGAAGTATCTTGCTGATTCCGAATTATAACGCAATGAATGTCTGATACAAGGAAAAGAACGTAGTACCATTTATGTATCAGAAATATATTAGAATGAGTATTTACATCGCAGAGTTTGCAAGATGCGTAAATTTAATTGTCAGCTGTCATATAAAACTGAGCATCTCTCTTTAGTCCTGTGAGCAGAGAACCTTGCTTAACATTTCTCCACTAGTTGGAGAAATGTGGGCCTCCGCCTCCGCTTACAGCCCTCCTTCCTCCCACCGAGTGAGCCGTCCTCGGCAATTGCTACATTTGCCACCTATCAGAACACGCTTATTAAAAACATATGCCATTGCAAATTATATCTCATTTCGTAAATCATTATTCGCAGTTGTTCCTTTTGGGATGTAGAGTTGATCGTCGGTTCGAAGTATCTTGATTATTCCGAATGTTATCGCAATGAATGTCTGATACAAGAAAAAGAACGTAGTACCATTTATCTATCAGAAATATATTAGAATGAGTATTTACATCCCAGAGTTTTCAAGATGCGTAAATTTAATTGTCAGCTGTCATATAAAACTGAGCATCTGTCTTTACTCCTGTGAGCAGAGAACCTAGCTTAACATTTCTCCACTAGTTGGAGAAATGTGGGCCTCCTCCTCCGCTTACAGTCCTCCTTCCTCCCACCGAGTGAGCCGTCCGCGGCAATTGCTACATTAGCCACCTATCAGAACTCGCTGATTAAAAACATATGCCATTGCAAATTATATCTCATTTCGTAAAACATTATTCGCAGTTGTTCCTTTTGGGATGTAGAGTTGATCGTCGGTTCGAAGTATCTTGATTATTCCGAATGTTATCGCAATGAATGTCTAATACAAGGAAAAGAACGTAGTACCATTTATGTATCAGAAATATATTAGAATGCGTATTTACATCGCAGAGTTTGCAAGATGCGTAAATTTAATTGTCAGCTGTCATATAAAACTGAGCATCTCTCTTTACTCCTGTGAGCAGAGAACCTTGCTTAACATTTCTCCACTAGTTGGAGAAATGTGGGCCTCCTCCTCCGTTTACAGCCCTCCTTCTTCCCACCGAGTGCGCCGTCTGCGGCAATTGCTACATTAGCCACCTATCAGAACTCGCTGATTAAAAACATATGCCATTGCAAATTATATCTCATTTCGTAAAACATTATTCGCAGTTGTTCCTTTTGGGATGTAGAGTTGATCGTCGGTTCGAAGTATCTTGATTATTCCGAATGTTATCGCAATGAATGTCTAATACAAGGAAAAGAACGTAGTACCATTTATGTATCAGAAATATATTAGAATGAGTATTTACATCGCAGAGTTTTCAAGATGCGTAAATTTAATTGTCAGCTGTCATATAAAACTGAGCATCTGTCTTTACTCCTGTGAGCAGAGAACCTAGCTTAACATTTCTCCACTAGTTGGAGAAATGTGGGCCTCCTCCTCCGCTTACAGTCCTCCTTCCTCCCACCGAGTGAGCCGTCCGCGGCAATTGCTACATTAGCCACCTATCAGAACTCGCTGATTAAAAACATATGCCATTGCAAATTATATCTCATTTCGTAAAACATTATTCGCAGTTGTTCCTTTTGGGATGTAGAGTTGATCGTCGGTTCGAAGTATCTTGATGATTCCGAATTTTAACGCAATGAATGTCTGATACAAGGAAAAGAACGTAGTACCATTTATTTATCAGAAATATATTAGAATGCGTATTTACATCGCAGAGTTTGCAAGATGCGTAAATTTAATTGTCAGCTGTCATATAAAACTGAGCATCTGTCTTTACTCCTGTGAGCAGAGAACCTTGCTTAACATTTCTCCACTAGTTGGAGAAATGTGGGCCTCCTCCTCCGTTTACAGCCCTCCTTCTTCCCACCGAGTGCGCCGTCTGCGGCAATTGCTACATTAGCCACCTATCAGAACTCGCTGATTAAAAACATATGCCATTGCAAATTATATCTCATTTCGTAAAACATTATTCGCAGTTGTTCCTTTTGGGATGTAGAGTTGATCGTCGGTTCGAAGTATCTTGATTATTCCGAATGTTATCGCAATGAATGTCTGATACAAGAAAAAGAACGTAGTACCATTTATCTATCAGAAATATATTAGAATGAGTATTTACATCGCAGAGTTTTCAAGATGCGTAAATTTAATTGTCAGCTGTCATATAAAACTGAGCATCTGTCTTTACTCCTGTGAGCAGAGAACCTAGCTTAACATTTCTCCACTAGTTGGAGAAATGTGGGCCTCCTCCTCCGCTTACAGTCCTCCTTCCTCCCACCGAGTGAGCCGTCCGCGGCAATTGCTACATTAGCCACCTATCAGAACTCGCTGATTAAAAACATATGCCATTGCAAATTATATCTCATTTCGTAAAACATTATTCGCAGTTGTTCCTTTTAGGATGTAGAGTTGATCGTCGGTTCGAAGTATCTTGATTATTCCGAATGTTATCGCAATGAATGTCTAATACAAGGAAAAGAACGTAGTACCATTTATGTATCAGAAATATATTAGAATGCGTATTTACATCGCAGAGTTTGCAAGATGCGTAAATTTAATTGTCAGCTGTCATATAAAACTGAGCATCTCTCTTTACTCCTGTGAGCAGAGAACCTAGCTTAACATTTCTCCACTAGTTGGAGAAATGTGGGCCTCCTCCTCCGCTTACAGTCCTCCTTCCTCTCACCGAGTGCGCCGTCTGCGGCAATTGCTACATTAGCCACCTATCAGAACTCGCTGATTAAAAACATATGCCATTGCAAATTATATCTCATTTCGTAAAACATTATTCGCAGTTGTTCCTTTTGGGATGTAGAGTTGATCGTCGGTTCGAAGTATCTTGATGATTCCGAATTTTAACGCAATGAATGTCTGATACAAGGAAAAGAACGTAGTACCATTTATTTATCAGAAATATATTAGAATGCGTATTTACATCGCAGAGTTTGCAAGATGCGTAAATTTAATTGTCAGCTGTCATATAAAACTGAGCATCTGTCTTTACTCCTGTGAGCAGAGAACCTTGCTTAACATTTCTCCACTAGTTGGAGAAATGTGGGCCTCCTCCTCCGCTTACAGTCCTCCTTCCTCTCACCGAGTGCGCCGTCTGCGGCAATTGCTACATTAGCCACCTATCAGAACTCGCTGATTAAAAACATATGCCATTGCAAATTATATCTCATTTCGTAAAACATTAACCGCAGTTGTTCCTTTTGGGATGTAGAGTTGATCGTCGGTTGGAAGTATCTTGATGATTCCGAATGTTATCGCAATGAATGTGTGATACAAGGAAAAGAACGTAGTACCATTTATTTATCAGAAATATATTAGAATGCGTATTTACATCGCAGAGTTTGCAAGATGCATAAATTTAATTGTCAGCTGTCATATAAAACTGAGCATCTATCTTTAGTCCAGTGAGCAGAGAAGCTAGCTTAACATTTCTCCACTAGTTGGAGAAATGTGGGCCTCCTCCTCCGCTTACAGCCCTCCTTCCTCCCATCGAGTGAACCGTCTGCGGCAATTGCTACATTAGCCACCTATCAGAACTCGCTGATTAAAAACATATGCCATTGCAAATTATATCTCATTTCGTAAAACATTATTCGCAGTTGTTCCTTTTGGGATGTAGAGTTGATCGTCGGTTCGAAGTATCTTGATGATTCCGAATTTTAACGCAATGAATGTCTGATACAAGGAAAAGAACGTAGTACCATTTATGTATCAGAAATATATTAGAATGCGTATTTACATCGCAGAGTTTGCAAGATGCGTAAATTTAATTGTCAGCTGTCATATAAAACTGAGCATCTCTCTTTACTCCTGTGAGCAGAGAACCTAGCTTAACATTTCTCCACTAGTTGGAGAAATGTGGGCCTCCTCCTCCGCTTACAGCCCTCCTTCCTCCCACCGAGTGAGCCGTCCGCGGCAATTGCTACATTAGCCACCTATCAGAACTCGCTGATTAAAAACATATGCCATTGCAAATTATATCTCATTTCGTAAAACATTATTCGCAGTTGTTCCTTTTGGGATGTAGAGTTGATCGTCGGTTCGAAGTATCTTGATGATTCCGAATTTTAACGCAATGAATGTCTGATACAAGGAAAAGAACGTAGTACCATTTATTTATCAGAAATATATTAGAATGCGTATTTACATCGCAGAGTTTGCAAGATGCGTAAATTTAATTGTCAGCTGTCATATAAAACTGAGCATCTGTCTTTACTCCTGTGAGCAGAGAACCTTGCTTAACATTTCTCCACTAGTTGGAGAAATGTGGGCCTCCTCCTCCGCTTACAGTCCTCCTTCCTCTCACCGAGTGCGCCGTCTGCGGCAATTGCTACATTAGCCACCTATCAGAACTCGCTGATTAAAAACATATGCCATTGCAAATTATATCTCATTTCGTAAAACATTAACCGCAGTTGTTCCTTTTGGGATGTAGAGTTGATCGTCGGTTGGAAGTATCTTGATGATTCCGAATGTTATCGCAATGAATGTGTGATACAAGGAAAAGAACGTAGTACCATTTATGTATCAGAAATATATTAGAATGCGTATTTACATCGCAGAGTTTGCAAGATGCATAAATTTAATTGTCAGCTGTCATATAAAACTGAGCATCTATCTTTAGTCCAGTGAGCAGAGAAGCTAGCTTAACATTTCTCCACTAGTTGGAGAAATGTGGGCCTCCTCCTCCGCTTACAGCCCTCCTTCCTCCCATCGAGTGAACCGTCTGCGGCAATTGCTACATTAGCCACCTATCAGAACTCGCTGATTAAAAACATATGCCATTGCAAATTATATCTCATTTCGTAAAACATTATTCGCAGTTGTTCCTTTTGGGATGTAGAGTTGATCGTCGGTTCGAAGTATCTTGATGATTCCGAATGTTATCGCAATGAATGTCTGATACAAGGAAAAGAACGTAGTACCATTTATGTATCAGAAATAAATTAGAATGAGTATTTACATCGCAGAGTTTGCAAGATGCGTAAATTTAATTGTCAGCTGTCATATAAAACTGAGCATCTCTCTTTAGTCCTGTGAGCATAGAACCTAGCTTAACATTTCTCCACTAGTTGGAGAAATGTGGGCCTCCTCCTCCGCTTACAGCCCTCCTTCCTCCCACCGAGTGAGCCGTCTGCGGCAATTGCTACATTTGACACCTATCAGAAATCGCTGATTAAAAACATATGCCATTGCAAATTATATCTCATTTCGTAAAACATTATTCGCAGTTGTTCCTTTTGGGATGTAGAGTTGATCGTCGGTTGGAAGTATCTTGATGATTCCGAATGTTATCGCGATGAATGTGTGATACAAGGAAAAGAACGTAGTACCATTTATGTATCAGAAATATATTAGAATGAGTATTTACATCGCAGAGTTTGCAAGATGCGTAAATTTAATTGTCAGCTGTCATATAAAACTGAGCATCTCTCTTTAGTCCTGAGATAATAGAACCTAGCTTAACATTTCTCCACTAGTTGGAGAAATGTGGGCCTCCTCCTCCGCTTACAGCCCTCCTTCCTCCCACCGAGTGAGCCCTCTGCGGCAATTGCTACATTTGCCACCTATCAAAACTCCCTTTTTAAAAACATATGCCATTGCCAATTATATCTCGTAAAAACATTTTTCGCAGTTGTTCCTTGTGGGATGTAGAGTGGATCGTCGGTTCGAAGTGTCTTAATGATTCCGAAATTTACCACAATGAATGACTGATAGAAGGATAAGACGGTGGTTCCATTTATGTTTCAGAAATATTTTAGAATGCGTATATACATCGCAGAGTATTCAAGGTACGTATATTTTATTGCCAGCTTTAATATAAAATTGATCATCTCCCTTTAGCCCTGTTAGCATAGAACCTAGCTTAACATTTCTCCAATAGTTGGAGAAATGTGGGCCTCCTCCTCCGCTTACAGCCCTCCTTCCTCCCACACTGTGAATCTTCTGCGACAATTGCTACATTTTCCACCTATCAGAACTCGCTTATTAAAAACGTACGCCAATTCAAATTATATCTCATTTTGTAAAACATTATTCGCAGTTGTTCCTTTTGGGATGTAGAGTTGATCGTCGGTTCGAAGTATCTTGATGATTCCGAATGTTGTCGCAATGAATGACTGACACAAGGAAAAGAATGTAGTATCATTTATGTATCAGAAATATATTAGAATGCGTATTTACATCGCAGAGTTTGCAAGATGCGTAAATTTAATTGTCAGCTGTCATATAAAACTGTGCATCTCTCTTTAGTCCTGTGAGCGTTGAACCTAGCTTAACATTTCTCCACTAGTTGGAGAAATGTGGGCCTCCTCCTCCGCTTACAGCCCTCCTTCCTCCCACCGAGTGAGCCGTCTGCGGCAATAGCTACATTTGCCACCTATCAGAACTCGCTTATTAAAAACATATGCCATTGCAAAATATATCTCATTTCGTAAAACATTATTCGCAGTTGTTCCTTTTGGGATGTAGAGTTGATCGTCGTTTCGAAGTATCTTGATGATTCCGAATGTTGTCGCAATGAATGACTGACACTAGGAAAAGAATGTAATAACATTTATGTATCAGAAATATATTAGAATGCGTATTTACATCGCAGAGTTTGCAAGATGCGTAAATTTAATTGTCAGCTGTCATATACAACTGAGCATCTCTCTTTAGTCCTGTGAGCATTGAACCTAGCTTAACATTTCTCCACTAGTTGGAGAAATGTGGGACTCCTCCTCCGCTTACATCCCTCCTTCCTCCCACCGAGTGAGCCGTCTGCGGCAATTGCTACATGTGCCACCTATCAGAACTCGCTTATTAAAAATATATGCCATTGCAAAATATATCTCATTTCGTAAAACATTATTCTCAGTTGTTCCTTTTGGGATGTAGAGTTGATCGTCGTTTCGAAGTATCTTGATGATTCCGAATGTTGTCGCAATGAATGACTGACACAAGGAAAGAATGTAGTACCATTTATGTATCAGAAATATATTAGAATGCGTATTTACATCGCAGAGTTTGCAAGATGCGTAAATTTAATTGTCAGCTTTCATATAAAACTGAACATCTCTCTTTAGCCCTGTGAGCATAGAACCCAGCTTAACATTTCTCCACTAGTTGAAGAAATGTGGGTCTTCTCCTCCGCTTACAACCCTTCTACCTCCCACCGAGTGAGCCGTCTGCGGCAATTGCTACATTAGCCACCTATCAGAACTCGCTGATTAAAAACATATGCCATTGCAAATTATATCTCATTTGGAAAATTCTATTCGCAGTTGTTCCTTTTGGGATGTAGAGTTGATCGTCGGTTGGAAGTATCTTGATGATTCCGAATGTTATCGCAATGAATGTCTGATACAAGAAAAAGAACGTAGTAACATTTATGTTTCAGAAATATTTTAGAATGCGTATTTACATCGCAGAGTATTGAGGATGCGTAAATTTAAGTGTCAGCTTTCATATAAAATTGAACATCTTTCTTTAGCCCTGTGTGCTTAGAACCTAGCTTAATATTTCCCCACTAGTTGGAGAAATGTGGGCCTCCTCCACCGCTTACAGCCCTGCCTCCTCCGACCGAGTGATTTTTCCGCGGCAATTGCTACATTTGCCACATATCAGAACTCACTTTTTAAAAACATATGCCATTATTAATTATATCTGGTAAAATGTTATTCGCAGTTGTTCCTTGTGGGATGTCGAGTTGATCGTCGGTTCGAAGTACCTTGAAGATTCCGAATGTTGTGGCAATGAATGACTGATACAAGGAAAAGAACGGAGTACCATTTATGTTTCAGAAATATTTTAAAATGCGTGTTTACATCGCAGAGTATTTAAGATGCGTATATTTAATTGTCAGCTTTCATATGAAATAGAACATCACTCTTTAGCCCTGTGAGCTTAGATCCTAGCTTAACATTTCTCCACTAGTTGGAGAATTGTGGGCCTCCTCCTCCGCTTACAGCCCTTCCTCCTCCCACCGAGTGAGATTTCCGCGGCAATTGCTACATTTGCCACCTATCAGAACTCGCTTTTTAGAAACATATGCCATTGCAAATTATATGTCGTAAAACATTATTCGCAGTTGTCTTGTGGGATGTAGAGTTGATCGTCGGTTCCAAGCATCTTGAAGAATCCGAATGTTGTCAAAATGAATGACTGAAACAAGAAAAAGAATGGAGTACCATTTGTGTTTCAGAAATATTTGAGAATGCGTATTTACATCGCAGAGCCTTCATGATGCGCATATTTAAATGTTGGCTTCCAATTAAAATGGAACATCTCTCTTTACCCCTGTGATCATAGAACCTAGCTTTACATTTCTCCACTATTTGAAGAAATGTGGGCCTCCTCCTCCGCTTACAGCCCTCCTTCTTCCCAGCAAGTGAGCCTTTTGCGGCAATTGCTACTCTTGCCACCTATCAGAACTCGCTTTTTAAAAACGTATGCCATTGCAAATTGATATTTCGTAAAACATTATTCGCCGTTGTTCCTTGTGTGATGTAGAGTTTATTTTCGGTTCCAAGCATCTTGTAGATTCCGAAAGTTGTCGAAATGAACGACTTTTACAAGAAAGAGAACGTAGTACTATTTATGTTTCAGAAATATTTGACATATCGTATATGCATCGCAGGGACTTGGTGATTTATAAAATTTACTGTCGACTTTCAAATTAAAATGTTAGATCTCTTTTTAGGCCTGTGAGTACGGAACGTAGCTTAACGTTCTCCGTTAGTTGAAGAAATTGTGGGCTTCCTCGTCCGATTACAGCCTCCTTCCTCTATAAAAATAGACCTTAGACGGCAGTAGCAGCTTTCAAACACTCTTCGCCATTCTGTCGTATGATGTGTAAAGTTCAGTTTCCTGTTAAGCAGTTTTTTACTTCCAAGTGTAGTTAAACTTTGCGTTCGCTGTAGTAATAAAATTAAATACCGTTC
Source organism: Schistocerca cancellata (assembly GCF_023864275.1). Lineage (NCBI taxonomy): Eukaryota > Metazoa > Arthropoda > Insecta > Orthoptera > Acrididae > Schistocerca > Schistocerca cancellata. Next base: position 138,452,588 of record NC_064626.1, read on the forward strand.
CTTAAGCGACTAAGCGTAGAACCTAACTCAACGTTTATCCGTTAACGGGAGAACTGTATTTCGTCCTGTTCGGCTTGCGTGCCTCCCTCCTCTCACCAGATGAGCCTTATACGGTAATAGCAATATCTTTTCCGATCTAAACACTTTGGTTAAGCTCCTGTGGCATAGGAAGTGAAATCTATTTAAACACCATTTGCCATTCAGTTATGCAGGGAGTAATGTTGAATTTTGGTTCTAATGGGGTGCTAATGTTTGGCCCACTGAGGTGTTTCGTATGAAATCGGTCTGTTATTTCACATAAAAACCCCAAAAGTGCACTTCATCAAGCTTCTTTCGTATCGTATCCAATTACATACCAATATCTCAGTTCATTGATTCAAATATCGTTGGATTTTCGTCTGTATTGAAAAAATTCACTATGTTGGATTTACTTTGATAAGATGGCGCGCCATCTTGAAGAAAATATATTTCGCCTTGGCAATATGCAACCAACAATAAGCAGTAGTAGTACGAATTGCGCAACCGGTTTCGTATGTTGCGCTGTGAGGGTAAGGGGAGTGGGTGACGTAGCCAGATCAATCCATATTTAATTTTACTGAAAACTCACAACACTGTTGGCCACAAAGCTACGGCCCTTCAGATGTATTCATGGTGCACATTATATAGCGATAGATCTATCATTGTTTCAGGTAAGTAAAGTCAGCGTTTATCTTTTTTAGAATTAATCTGTGATGCTTGTCATTAATTTTAGTAGGCTTATCTTTATTTTAAGTTTTCATTTACGCTGAGCAGGTACACCAATCGACATTTGCAATGGGTTGTGCCTCAGACCCTTCTATTCATTTTATTAGTACGAATTAAATAATACTTAATTGTAATAATGTGCTTTTACTGATGACGTTAAGGATTCCGTACTAGAAAGGCAGGAAGGGCACTTCTCGTCAAACTTCAGTCACCTTTATTTCTCTCTTTTTTACAGCTATTAATGATTTTATCAGCTTGAAATGTATAATAGTTTTAAGAAACAATCATAACGATAGATGTTTACATGGGGGTCGAAATTTTAAAGTAAGGCTGCTAGGTTAATTGAAGCATGTGTAGTTTTTTATATTTATCATACATTACGTTCAGAACTAAAATATCAGTTTCCTAAAGCGCTTTAATAGTACTCCCAAAAATTCTCGAGTGAACAGAGTATGAAGTTTTCCTAGCGCCTATAATACTTAAATGACAGACCGATAACTCGATGGGCAGTTTAGCTCCGCTGTGAAGCTGAGTTCTGTTTTGAAACATAGGTGCATAGTTGATACATATTTTTAAACAGAATCTCATGCTCTGCAAGCTTCCGTGAAGCGTGAAATACACAAACATTGGACAAAAAAGTCAGCGCCAGATACGTAATGGCTGGAATGCCGGTTCGAGTCTAGACCCGGTCATTACTTTATCAGTTTTTTTCCCTCAGTTCTAATACCTACTACATACAAAATTATGCTGACTAGCACAAGTTTAATTTTCATTTTTATGAAAATTGCGCGTCTTTTATTTCTAATTACTTACCACACACAGAAACCCAGTTTTTATTGCAGATGCAAATCTCTCATCACAGATCCTTCACATATAAACAAATCAAAACATTAAAAATTAATTTTTTCCGTCTTCATGTACCCTATACTTTACGGAAATGCCTATGGATCATGAACGTATGTTTAAAAATCTACCACAGCTGGGAATCGAGTGCCTCCCATGTGGCAGTCGGGCATCCTACCACAGAGCCACACAGCCTATCAAAACAGTCAACTTGCTTTACGGTGTTAAACAACTTCGGAGAACTTCAAAGAAGATTTCGTAGGGGATTTTCGAGAGTTGCATCGAACTACTTTAGGCCACTGATATTTGACTCAAAACTTCACGTTCCTTATATATAGGGTGATCCATTGATCGTGACCGGGCCAAATATCTCACGAAATAAGCGTCAAACAAAAAAACTACAAAGAACGAAAGTTATCTAGCTTGAAGGGGGAAACCCTATGGCGCTATGCTTGGCCCGATAGATGGCGCTGCCATAGGTGTCAAACGGATATCAACTGCGTTTTTTTTTAAAATAGGAACCCCCACTTTTATTTCATATTCGTATAGTAGGTAAAGAAATATTAATGTTGTAGTTCGACCACTTTTTTCGCTTTGTGATAGATGGCGCTGTAATAGTCACAAACATATGGCTCACAATTTTAGACGAACAGTTGGTAACAGGTACGTTTTCTAAATTAAAATACAGAACGTAGGGACTTTTGAACATTTTATTTCGGTTGTTCCTATGTGATACATGTACATTTGTTAACTTATCATTTCTGAGAACGCATGCTGTTACAGCGTGATTACCTGTAAATACCATATTAATGCAATAAATGGTCAAAATGATGTCCGTCAACCTCAACGCATTTGGCAATACATGTAACGATATTCCTCTCAACAGCGAGTAGTTCGCCTTCCGTAATGTTCGCACATGCATTGACAATGTGCTGACGCATGTTGTCAGGCGTTGTCGGTGGATCACGATAGCAAAGATCCTTTAAGTTTCCCCACAGAAAGAAATGCGAGGACGTCACATCCGGTGAACGTGCGGGCCATGGTATGGTGCATCGACGACTAATCCACCTGTCATGAAATATGCTATTCAATACCACTTCAACCGCACACGAGCTATGTGCCTGACATCCATCAAGCTGGAAGTACATCGATATTGTCATGCAGTAAAACATCTTGTAGTAACATCGGTAGAAGATTACGTAAGAAATCAGCATACATTGTACCATTTAGATTGCCATCGATAAAATGGGGGCCAGTTATCCTTCCTCCCATAATGCCGCACCATGCATTAACCCGCCAAGGTCGCTGATGTTCCACTTGTCGCAGCCATCGTGGATTTCCCGTTGCCCAATAGTGCATATAATGCCGGTTTACGTTACCTCTGTTGGCGAATGGCGCTTCGTCGCTAAATAGAACGCGTGCAAAAAATCTGTCATCGTCCCGTAACATCTCTTGTGCCCAGTGGCAGAACTGTACACGACGTTCAGAGTCGTCGCCATGCAATTCCTGGTGCTAGAAATATGGTACGGGTGCAATCGATGTTGATGTAGCATTCTCAACATCGATGTTGAGATTCCCGATTCTCGCGCAATTTGTCTGCTACTGATGTGTGGATTAGCCGCGACAGCAGCTAAAACACCCAGTCGGCCGTCATAATTTGTTGCAGGTCGTGGTTGACGTTTCAGATGTGGCTGAACACTTCCTTTCCCTTAAATAACGTAACTATCCGGCGAACGGTCCGGACACTTCGATGATGTCCAGGATAGCGAGTAGCATACATAGCACACGCTCATTGGGCATTTTGATCACAATAGCCATACATCAACACGATATCGACCTTTTCCACAATTGGTAAACGGTCCATTTTAACACGGGTAATGTATCACGAAGCAAATACCGTCCGCACTGGCGAAATATTGCGTGATACCACGTACTTATACGTTTGTGACTATACAGCGCCATCTATCAGAAAGCGAAAAAAGTGGTCCAACTAAAACATTCATATTTCTTTACGTACTCCACGAATATGTAATAAAAATGGGGGTTCCTATTTTAAAAATCGCAGTTGATATCGTTTGACCTATGGCAGCGCCATCTAGCGGGCCAACAATAGCGCCATCTGGTTTCCCCCTTCAAGGTAAACGAGTTTCGTTCTTTGTAGTTTTTTCGTTTGATACTTATTTCGTGAGATATTTGTCCCGGTCACTATCAATGGACCACCCTGTATATATAAAAATTACCAAACTCCAACTACCGTGTGGCCTCCTTCCCTTTTTCCGACTTATGGTAAAAAATGTATCAGTTCATGGCGTAAACTTGGTATGGCAGCTAGTGAGTATATAGGACCTAAGAAGAGGAAAGTTACAGGGGAGTTGAGAACTTTCGCGACAAGTGGACTGTGAGCAATTTTTTTTCGTGGAACATGAAACAAAACCCATATATTTGATATGCAGTTAATCTGTCTCGGTTCCTAACGAGTACAACATCAAACGGCATTACGAGACTACATATGCAGTTATGTTTGATAAGAACAAGAAACAATTTCGACAACGCCAGGCACACGACTTAAAAAGAAGACTTCCTGTTCAACGGCAGATATTTACAAGGACGAATTCAGAGTCTGCATGCTATGTGAAAGCGAGCTATGCAGTAGTTCTGATACTTGCAAAGGAAAGTATCAAAGCCACATTCAGATGACGAAATGGTTAAGGAATGCTAAAAGACTGTCGTAGGAATTGTGTGTCTACATATACATCTACGTGATTACTCTGCTATTCACAAAGTGCCTGGCAGATGGTTCAATGAATCGCCTTCAAGCTGCCTCTCTACCGTTCCACTCTCGAACGGCACGCGGGAAAACCGAGCACTTAAATTTTTCTGTGCGAGCCCTGATTTCTGTTATTTTATCGTAATGATCATTTCTCCCTATGTAGGTGGGTGCCAACAGAATGTTTCCGTAATCGGAGGAGAAAACTGGTGATTGGGATTTCATGAGAAGATCCTGTCGCAACGAAAAACGCCTTTGTTTTGATGATTGCCACTCCAATTCACGTATCATGTCTGTGACACTATCTCCCCTATTTCGCGATAATACAAAACGAGCACCCTTCTTTGTATTTTTCGGTGTCTTCGTCAGTCCCACCTGATGCAGATCCCACACCGCACAGCAATACTCCAAAATAGGGCGGACAAGCGTGGTGCAAGCAGTCTCTTTAGTAGACCTGTTGCACCTTCTAAATGTTCTGCCAATGAATCGCAGTCGTTGGTTTGCTCTACCCATAATATTATCTATGTGATCGTTCCAACTTAGGTTATTTGTAATTGTAATCCCTAAGTATTTAGTAAGATTAGATGGGTAGATCACATAACTAATGAGGAGGTGTTGAATAGAATTGGGTAGAAGAGGAGTTTGTGGCACAACTTGACTAGAAGAAGGGATCGGTTGGTAGGACATGTTCTGAGGCATGAAGGGATCACAATTGAGTATTGGTGGGCAGCGTGGAGGGTAAAAACCGTAGAGGGAGACCAAGAGATGAATACACTAAGCAGATTCAGAAGGATGTAGGCTGCAGTACGTACTGGGAGATGATGCAGCTTGCACTGGATAGAATAGAGTGGAGAGCTGCCTCAAACCATTCTCTGGACTGAAGACCACAACAACAACAACAACAACAACAACAAGTATTTAGTTGAATTTACAGCCTTCAGATTTGTGTGACTTATCGTTTAATCGAAATTTAGCTGATTACTTTTAGTACTCGTGTGAATTGCTTCATACTTTTCTTCATTCAGGGCCAAATGCCACTTTTCACACCATACATATATCTTATCTAAATCATTTTGCAACTCGCTTTGATCATCTGATGACTCTACAAGACGGTAAATGACAGCATCATCTGCAAACAATCTAAGATAGCTACTCAGATCGTCTCCTATGTCGTTAATATAGATCAGGAACAATAGAGGGCCTATAACACTTCCTTGGAGAATGCCGGATATTACTTCTGTCTGTCCAGAAAATAAAAAGGATTTCTCAAGGATCAGCCTGTCTCGTCAAACTACTACTACACATGTGGACGACATTGGAAGACAAATTGAAGGTAATTTAACAAATCGTGCGTCTGAGTTTACAGTTTATTCTCTAGCTTTGGATGAATGCGCAGATGTCGCGGATGCCGCCCACGTGGTGGGAGAGGTGTTGATGGCCATTTTAATAAAACAGAAGAATTAGCGGCAGCGTATCCACTTAAGAATACCACGAAGTCATGAGATTTGTTGGAAGCAGTTATTTTGCCATTAAGTCATTTTTCGTTAAAATTTAACAACCTATCGCGGCTAACAACGGATGGTGCTCCAGCAATGGCTGGGAAACACGATGGTTTGGTTCAGTTGAGTGAAAATGAGGCTCGCAAAGTTGGCAATTCGTCGATGTTAAACTCTCATTGCATTATCAAGTCGAAAGGACTGAATCGCCGTCATTTCCAAGAATTCCTGAACTTTTTCGATTCAGAGAACATTTCTTAGTATACGAAGTAGGGTTGCTTACCCGATCGAAAATAATTTTGCAAAGAGTGTTATATTTGACACAAGAAATACAATCTTTTTTTTTAATACTCGGCTCCAAGGAAAGGATCATCTCATTGATGTCATGCATGATCTAATTTCCGCAGTCCAAATGAAACTTCGCCTTTGGGAACAACAGTTACGAACAAAAACTACACACTTTTTCCTACACATCAAAGAAATCGGACGTCAGTCAGATAATGCTTGACAATGCTTCTTTGATATCTGTCTTGAAATACTAATTCGAAAAACTATTCCAAGCTTTAATAAAAACGTCGTCTGCTTGTTTATGTATTTTCTATGCCATTTCTATGTTATTTGAAAATGGAAGACAGAGAAAAGCATTGTGATGCACAGTTGAAAGAGAAATTTAATCAGGTTGGTTTGGAAGAGTTCTATAAAACATATTTGGACAAGAAGAAATATCCAGCGTTTTACAAACATGCTCTAAAAATGATTTTATCAGTTGAAAACATTCACCTGTGTAAAAATATTTTTAGCCTGATGAATTACATCAGATCACAAATGAGAACACGAATTACTGTGTTCATCTGGAAAATTGTTTGCATACAGCAACAACTTCAGCTGATATCAACACTGACTCAATTAGATAAGTCACAGAAAGCCAAACACCGCACTAATATTATATTTAATTAATTAAATTGTATAATAAATGTTCTTTCATAAGATTCGTTTGAAAAATAGTTCTTGCTTGTTTTGGTTCAGAAAACAAAAGTTTATAATGCAGCCAGCGGGGAAATCTCTTCTCAAAAATTTGGCTCTCCTGCCGAAAAGGTTGGCCACCCTTGCTTTAGAGCCCTGTGACACTCCATGACTGATAGAAGGACGTAACAGAAGCACTGTTTAAGATTCAGAAATATTCTTCAAGAGGAATATCTATCGCAGTGGACATGGTGACAAATGGAAGTTCGTGTCCACTGTGATATTTCCTTTCTTTAGCCAGCTAAGTGTAGAATCCTGTTTAACATTTCTTCATTAATAGGAGAAATATAGGCATCCTCCTCCCCTACACTAATCCTTCCTCTCACCAAATGTGCTATTTTCGGCATTAACAAGACTTATCTGATCTAAAGTAAAAAGCCTACATGGGTGTCTTCTCCTCAAATACTATTCGCTTTTCTATAATGTTGGGTATAATGAGCAGTTTTGGGTGAGAGAACGCATGATGGTCACGAGACGTAGGACACTTTGCGACTGATAGCAGGACGGAAGAGGAGTTGTGTTTATGATTCAGAAGTATTTTATAAGAGGTGTATGAATCATAGAAGACGTGGTGACAAATGAAATTTCCTGTTCAGTGAGCGTCCAATCAATCAGCAAATGTTCCTCCGTGGGCCACGTCAGTAGCTTTTCCGATGGAAATTTATTGTTTCAAGTCAAATGACAATGCGAGTCATAAGCCTCAATTACCATTCGCTTTGGTGTCATGTCCGATGCAATGAGCAGTTTTCAGTGAGAAGGGGTGGGAAGGTTTACAGAATTATGACACTCCACGACAGAAAGGAGGCTACATGAGCGGTGTTTATGATTCAGAAATGCTTTACGAGATGAATATGAGTCATTGTGTGCATGGAGACAAAGGAATATATTTTATGTATATTACAGCTAATAATAAATTGCAATTTCTTTTTTAGCGTCGTATGCGTTAAACCCATCTACACATTTCCCCGCTAAATGCAGAAATATTATCTCCCTCCTCCCTTTACAATCCTTCTTCCATTTACCCAATGTGTCTTATTAGGGAATAACATCAGTTTGTCCGACCTGATCTCATTGGTTGAAGGCTAATGCCAATGTGAGAGGGCCGGCCGCGGTGGTCTAGCGGTTCTGGCGCTGCAGTCCGGAACCGCGGGACTGCTACGGTCGCAGGTTCGAATCCTGCCTCGGGCATGGGTGTGTGTGATGTCCTTAGGTTAGTTAGGTTTAAGTAGTTCTAAGTTCTAGGGGACTGATGACCTAAGATGTTGAGTCCCATAGTGCTCAGAGCCAGAGCCAATGTGAGAGACACCTCCTGGCCGGCCGCGGTGGTCTAGCGGTTCTGGCGCTGCAGTCCGGAACCGCGGGACTGCTACGGTCGCAGGTTCGAATCCTGCCTCGGGCATGGGTGTGTGTGATGTCCTTAGGTTAGTTAGGTTTAAGTAGTTCTAAGTTCTAGGGGACTTATGACCTAAGATGTTGAGTCCCATAGTGCTCAGAGCCATTTGAACCTTTTTTTTTTTTTTTTTTGAGACACCTCCTGTAGCACCGTACGCCGTTGTGTGAGACGGGCAGATTGGTGTGTGAAGTGATGACATTCCTCAGCTAATAATGGGACCTATCAGGGCTCATGTTTAGGGATCAGAAGTATTTTACAAGAGGAATCTTAATTGTGAAGCCCACGGGGTGAAAGGGAAATTTCTATCGTCTGTGATAGTGTAGTGCCTCAAGAATTTCGATGTAAAATTCTAGAAACACTCGGCCTTCCTCCGTCGCGAACACCCGATATTTTAGGCCCGAGTGCGGGAGAGTGAGAACGTTTCTACCGACTCACCTGTTTCTATGTACAGGTCGGAAGTTTGTTATTAGAAGACTTTAAGAGGGACGAGTCACTGACGACGACAAGTGTTTGCCACCAGCGCCACAAAAGACGTGATGAACACTAAAAGAATAATTATGTAGTATTCATTGATGTGTTAGTGAAAGTGATTATTGTAGAAAAAGAAAAGAAAAGAATTGACTACATACTTTCAACCTACTTCATGTCTTATCTCTGGATGAGGCAGGACGCATGTGATGCCCTTAAAGTATTAGATTGTACAGCCTATGATATTGTACTTGTGTTTTATCGAGTTAGCTTTCCAAGAGTTCACATAGTTATGTGAAAAAGAGTAAATGTTGCTTTGTGTTGAGAGTTGAAAATATACCACGAATGAACTGAAAGTGTTCCACGAGTACACAAATTATTTCAAGACTAGAGGCGTAGTTTAATAAATTCCTGTAACCCGCTATAGTCTTCGGAGAAGAAGCTTTTAGAGATCGATGTAACCGATTGCTCAGAGAAGAGGATCAGCTGCACACAGTACGTGAGTCAACTGCGTGAGACGTGTGATTCTTGCACCCCAGTACCACACTGTCTCGTGTCGTCCAAACAAACGCCAGAATAGTGGATTGCAATATCATTAGTATCTTTATGAGCGATGAACGTAGCTTAATATTTCTCCGTAAGTAACGATATGTGATCTTCGTCGTCGCCCTACAGCCTGCTTCATCTCACAAAATGTAGATTCCTCGTCAATAACAATAGCTTTTCCGAGATAGTATGTGTCTTTGTGTGATGTACGTTGTGGTGGGCAGCTTATGGTTTCGGGTGGTGTAACGTGTGAAGGACTGTGAGATTTCTGCGCTGATAGTAGGTCGTCTCAGGACTAGTGTTTATGATTCAGAAACGTTTTACAAGAAGAACCTGGATTGTTCAGAACATGGTGTCAAATGAATATTTGTGTCCACAGTGATATTAAATTGGAATACTTTTATTATCACCCTTAAAAGTTAAATGTAATGTGACATTACTCTTTCACTGAAGAAATGTGGGCCTCCTCTTCCACATACAGCTCTCCTTCCTCTTACTAAATGTGATTTCTTCGGCAGTAACAATAGCGTGTCGTATGTGTACTCAGGGGCTACAGTTCAAATCCAATGGGAGTCACATTTCCTCCAGTACCATTCGCCATGGTGTTACCAACAGTTGGGTGGGCAGTTTAGGGTGATATCTAAGGTTATTATTTGGTGAATTATTGAACTCGTGGGCTCATAGTGGAACGCGTTAGCATTGGGTTGCCATTGGTGACTCAGATCTATTTTACAAGAGGAGTATCGTCATGGAGCACGTGGTTACTCCTGAAAATTTGTGTCCGCTGTGATGTTAAATTGGAATACAGTAAATAACGCCCTCAACGATAAAGCAAGCTTGATGTTTCTCCTTTATTGGAGAAATTTCGGCCTCCTCCTCCCGTTGCAGCCTTCCTTCCTCTCAAGAGTGAATGTTCTCATCGGCAATAACAGTAGCTTCTCCGATCCCAAATCATTCGTTGAAATGCACTGAGAATAACGTCTACTCAAGTACCATTCGTTTTGGTGTGACGTATGTCGCGGTGGGCATTTTGGGAGTTCAGATGGGGTGAAGGTTTGCAGAATTGTGGGAGTCCAGGGCTGATAATGAAATGTCTCAAGACACGTGTTTATGTCTCAAAAATAATTTATAAGTGTAACATGAATTGTGCAGCACATGGTTGGAAATGTTTACACTGTAATGTGAAGCTCTAAATCCCTTTATTAACACTTAAGCGTGAAACATAGCTTAAGATATCTTTTTAGTTGGTGAAACGTTGACGTTCTTCTCCCCTTACAGCTGTCCTTCATCTCACCAAATCGATTTGTTCGGCAATAACAATAGCCTCCTCGATCTGAACTCAGAGGTTAAGTCAAACGCGAATGTGTGTTACATCTCCTCAGATACCTTGCGTCTTGTTGTGAATTGCGGTGTGAAGAACGATTTGGGCTGTCAGGTGGGTGTAAGTTATGAAAAATTCTGACATTCCTGAGCCGAAAGTGGGACGCCTCAGGATTCCTGATTATCCCTCAGAACTTTTGTACAAGAGGAATAAGGATCGTGCAGCACATCGTGACTGTGGTGTCACCGCCAGACACCACACTTGCTAGGTGGTAGCCTTTAAATCGGCCGCGGTCCGTTAGTATACGTCAGACCCGCGTGTCGCCACTATCAGTGATTGCAGACCGAGCGCCGCCACACGGCAGGTCTAGAGAGCCGTCCTAGCACTCGCCCCAGTTGTACAGCCGACTTTGCTAGCGATGTTTCACTGACAAATTACGCTCTCATTTGCCGAGACGATAATTAGCATAGCCTTCAGCTATGACCTAGTAAGGCGCCATTATCATTTGCTATTTATCTTGTGATGCATGTACCGTCAGACCGATGTTCACCAATTATGGATTAAAGTTAAGTATTCCAACAGCTACGACCTTTTTTGCTAAAGTCTAACTTCCTTAACTGTTCCAGACGTCACACCAGCCTGCGTGAGCTTAAACGCGTGCCTTTCGGCTTCCTCATAGTGGCTTGGCTGTCTTGCCAAGTCACTACAGTGACAAACGAAAGTTTATGTTCCCTGTGATATTAAATTGGGATAGCTCCACCATCTCTCCTTCGCAGGAAAGGCGGGCGCCTTTGGAACGAGCCACCAACCACACAGCTCTGTGCCGCAGCTTCCGTCATCGCTAGGCGCAGCGCATCAGACCTGCAGAAGCCCTTGCTGTATTTTGTGGCACCAAATCCGATGTTACCTCTGGCACTAGGTCGCCACCGCAAGCGTGTTCACACTGGCACGATTTCCGCGCATCCGTCTGTTGGTCGGTCTTACAGGTTGCAGTCCAGCCGCTCTCCAGTCATTCGATACTGGGTGTGCACAGTAACTGTTCTCTGGGCTAAGAGCCGACAGAGTAAGTCTTTCCCAAAAATTCATTCGTCGCAGCACGCCCTACGTTTGTCAGTCCTTACGTCTCTACAAACCACGTCCAACCCTCTGAGGTGCTTCATCCATGAACTATACGGACTCTGACATCCGTCAGTGTTACTCTACTAGGACACACAATATGCTCTGCTTCGAAATGTAGAAACTGTTATTAGGTTTGTGTTATACTTTTATCTTCTTGTCAAGACTATCTTGACTTGTATTACACTACTGGTCATTAAAATTGCTACACCACGAAGATGACTTGCTACAGACGCGAAATTTAACCGACAGGCAGAAGATGCTGTGATATGGAAATGATTAGCTTTTTAGAGAATTCACACAAGGTTGGCGCCGGTGGCGACACCTACAACGTGCTGACATGAGGAATGTTTCCAACCGATTTCTCATACACAAACAGCAGTTGACCGGCGTTGCCTGGTGAAACATTGTTGTGATGCCTCGTGAAGGAGGAGGAATGCGTACCATTACGTTTCCGACTTTGATAAGGGTCGGATTGTAGCCTATCGCGATTGCGGTTTATCGTATCGCGACATGGCTGCTCGCGTTGGTCTAGATCCAATGACTGTTAGCAGAATATGGAATCGGTGGGTTCAGGAGGGTAATACGGAACGCCGTGCTGAATCCCAACGGCCTCGTATCACTAGCAGTCGAGATAACAGGCATCTTATCCGCATGGCTGTAACGGATCGTGCAGCCACGTCTCGATTCCTGAGTCAACAAATGGGGACGTTTGCAAGACAACAACCATCTGCACGAACAGTTCGACGACGTTTGCAGCAGCATGAACTATCAGCTCGGAGACCATGGCTGCGGTTACCCTTGAATGTGCATCACACACAGGAGCGCCTGCGATGGTGTACACAACGACGAAGCTGGGTGCACGAATGGCAAAACGTAATTTTTTCGAATGAACCCAGGTTCTGTTTACAGCATCATGATGGTCGCATCCGTGTTTGTCGACATCGCGGTGAACGCACATTGGAAGCGTGTATTCATCATCGCCATACTGGCGTATCACCCGGCGTGATGGTATGGTGTGCCATTTGTTACACGTCTCGGTCACCTCCTGTTCGCATTGACGGCACTTTCAACAGTGGACGTTACATTTCAGATGTGTTACGACCCGTGGCTCTACCCTTCATTCGATCCCTGCGAAACCCTATATTTCGGCAGGATAATGCACGACCGCATGTTGCAGGTCCTGTACGGGCCTTTCTGGATACAGATAATATTCGACTGCTGTCCTGGCCAGCACATTCTCTAGATCTCTCACCAATTGAAAACGTCTGGTCAATGGTGGTCGAGCAACATGCTCGTCACAATACGCCAGTCACTACTCTTGATGAACTGTGGTATCGTTTTGAAGCTGCATGGGCAGCTGTACCTGTACACGCCATCCGAGTGCTGTTTGACTCAATGCCCAGGCGTATCAAGGCCGTTATTACGGCCAGAGGTGGTTGTTCTGGGTACTGATTTCTCAGGATCTATGCACCCAAATTGCGTGAAAATGTAATCACATGACAGTTCTAGTATAATACATTTGTCCAATGAGTACCCGTTTATCATCTGCATTTCTTCTTGGTGTAGCAATTTTAATGGCCAGTAGTGTAATTCAGAACCTGCTTCAGTAGTATTTGCTTGAGGTATTGTGTAATAAGGTTCTACTCTTATTTCGGTTTCCTTGTCACATCTCTTCTTTGTAGCGTACACCACTTTTAACGGGATTTAACAATATTGAATCCGAGTACCCATTCTAACGCCCTCCGCGTCAACTTAGGTTAACATTTCTCCTAAACTGGAGAAATGATCGCCTCTTCCTCCTCCTCCTTTTACAGGCTGCATGCCTTCCTCTCACCATTTTCGGCAAAAGAGCTACCCTTTTTATTATTTGGACTAATGTCACCGTGAGTGACATCGCCTCAAGTATGATTCGGATTGATATGCTGCGCAGTGGGATGGACAGTGTGGACGTTCGGTGGGGAGTTAAAGGCTCTGTTGGCATATCCGGGCTGATATTGTGTCGTGTTAGGTATAACTCACAAACGTTTTACAAAAGGAATACCAATGGTGAAGGATATGGTGGCACATGAATGTTTGTGTCAAGTGTGACACTGAATTGGAACTTCTTTTTAATGTCCTCATCGTTAAACCTTGCTTAACATTTGACCTCAATTGGAGAAATAATGGCCTCTTCCTCCTCTCACAGCCCGCCTGTATCTTGCCAAACGTATCTTCTTTAGTAAAAGGAACAGCATTTCCCATGTGGACTCAGAGGTTAAAGTCAAATATAAGTCTCCGTTACAATTGATTTCCGTGTGTTGACGCAATGAATCACTGTTAGCAGAATCCACCGGAAAATATCTAAAGTAGCAGTTTGAGTCGATCTAAGGAGAGATGACCCTATAAGACTAATTGCAGGACAAACAAATCCTAAGCTCATATTCATTGGAAGATTCACACAGGAGTTCAGATTTGTTGACTGCACGTCACTTGTAAGCTTCTTCGCTATTTTTCATTGATTGGGGTCACTTGATTGATGTAAGAGATGAAGTAGATGTAACATGCAACAGTAGGACGAGATCGATTTGCAAGTGCACAATAACCAAAACTGCACGATCTGTGAAGTGTTGGGCAACATATTGTTTCCTGCCATTACTTTTCGTGGCATCTCCACGACTAGAAAACCAGATATATAGCACAGAAAATTTAACCAGAAAAAGGTCGCGTTGACTAATAAATATGAACAAGATGGAAATATTTTTAATTGGCGTTAGGCATTCCATATAGGAGTGAAGAGTCTGCCACGATTTCTGCCTTGCGCTACACTTATTATGCCCGAAAAACCACAATTTTTTTAGTTTTTCGCTTATAACTCGAAACCTATACATAAAAAAAACTAAATGTTACAGAATACAATTTAGCCTATAATGAGCTACTTATAAGTTAAAATCGGTTTATCCTTAGCCATAAGTGATGGTCGTAATTCGGCAATTTTTACCATATTGGTGGAAAAGTGATTTACGCTCATGTTCCAACGCCCATGACTCAAGAAACGGTTATATCAAATCAAAAGTTTCATAGATGAAAGTTGTAGAGCGTCAAATTCGGCGTAAAAAAAGGCTCCTAAATTTTGAAATTGATTCACTGTTTTGCAGAGATAAGCACTGGTTCCTCATCGTTCTTTCTTGTGAAATTAAATTACTTCTGATAGCCAAATCATACTCATTCGTCCAAATATTGAAATTTAAGAACAATTTAGTTAGAGGCCTACCTACCTAGGCAGTTAGCTCCATTTACTACTTTAATTATTGAAATGGGTAATTTATAGTGTTTTGTGTTCATTGACTGTGTTTATGGTAATCATACAAGGAGTATGCAACAAAAGGGATAAGAAGCATGGAAAATATTCAAGAGAAAACTAAGTAAGTCCATTTCCTGAGGAAGAACCGATTAGTATCTCTAAGAGTCGTGAAGTGTACAGTCAAGATAAATGTTGGACTCATCCCTGTCAGTCCTGGTACATTCTTCCGTTCAGTCCTGTTCCACATGGAGTCACGACAACAGCTCGAGTCATGCCTCGTCTCAAAACTAACGCCATGTACATTAACTCGTTTTGATGAGGACGAAATAATGTACAAGACAACAGAAACAGATCTCTCTATATTGTCCAATCCAGTCAATGTTAAAATCTCTAGCAACACGGACTTTGTCCTTGACGCTGGGTTTGCCTTACACCGACCTGCGTGGAATAATGATGAAGTGTTTCCCTCCATCTTGGAAAAGCACATATGCTACCTCAAAGAACACTTTGGATTCAATTATACTATAGTGTTTGATGGATACGCTGAGGAGAGAGCAGAAAAAAAAGGACAAAATTTGCTGAGCGTGCGCGAAAAACCCTTGCTATGTCATCTGCTTCTGCTTTATTTGATGAGAGAATGTCACCAACTATTCCAAAATAATGTTTTTTAATAAACGAACTTAACAATACACGTCTTATCTCGGTGTTGACGATAAAAATATATGGTGAAGAGCCAAACAGCTCAATGAGGACTCAAGCCCCTTGACTGTTGGTGCAGTCATAGAAAAATCGAGACAGGGAGGTAACGTCCATTGTTGTGAACATATTAATTTGTTGGTGCTGCTAACTGACAACATAAGTAATAGTAGTCAGCGTAAAGAGCCCGGCACCAATAGCTTCCTTATGAAACCTGGAAAAGGGAGCCAAGAAACATTCATTTACGCTGGAAACAGTTGTAAGCTTTCTCAAGAAGTCAAAAACATGTGTTATTTCTTTATGTTTTCAATGGCTGTGACATCACATCTACATTTCCTAGACATGGTGAAATCGAATTTATAAACACACATTTCAAAATAACGCCAAACTCCAACACGTACTCTCAGAATTTATGGATCCAAGCGCCACTCCTGATAAGTTCGCTGAGGCACGAGTTAAGTTCATTCCGTGTTTATACATGAGTGGCAGCCTCCAACACTTCGATGAAACACGTCTGCTGCTGTGCCAGAGAGGTTTGTGGAGATATAACAACTTCAGTTAGGTATGTTTGCCTCCCACGGATGCCACCGCTCGTCAGAGCTCCCTAACGGTCTGCTTGCAAATTCAGATCTAGCAGCGCAACCATCCAACCGCCCATGCCCCAGAAACTGCTCATCACAATATCCCACACGCGCAGGGTTTGATGGCAAACAGATTGCTTCTTCAAGAAAGCGTCAGTAAAGTGCTCGGCTATATGCAACAACTGCAAGGGGATTTTATATTTTAAGTCTCTAACAGAAGAGGACATCTTCCTTCATTCGACGCATGTCGTCTCATAATTGACATCGTCGAAGAGAAATTCGAGTTAGATCCCTTGCCACAAGAAGACAAAGGACTGGATGTTTCTTCCCCGCTTCCCAGAAACACAGAGAAACGTCAAAAAATGAACTGTAAACTAATGTAATCGCCTCAAAAATGTTTGTAAAAAATTTGTCGCACACCTATTTTATATTGTAATTTGAAGTATTTTTCCATTAATAAAACATTTCATATCGTTTGTTTATTACTAAACCAGCTTATTATCGTCTTCGACTGCCGCGATAGTTAATTTTAACACACTGAGCTAACTTCATACGTACGTAGGTACCTAATCAAATTGCCCTTAAATATAAATACTTGGACAAATGTGGATGAGTTGAGGACAGAATATAATTTCATTTTACAAAAGACTCTTAGCAGAAATTTAGCGCTACGAATACTTTCACGCCTTTATTTGTACCTTTGCAAAGGAGTGAGTGAATTTTAAAATTTAGGAAGCTCTTTTTGCGCAGAATTTGATGCTCTACAACTTTACTTTACCGCTAAGTTGGTAAAAATTGCCGATCTCTGACGATCGATTGTAGCTAACCTGCTGAACCGATTTTACATTTAAGTGCGCGAAATTTTAAGTTTTTTTATTCCGGCATTTCAGTAATTTTCGGAAGGCTGTATCGTTTTCGATTTTTAAGCGAAGAACTGAAAAAAGTCGAAAAATTTCGCGGTTTTTCGGTCCTCAAAAGCTTATCACAAGCCAGAAATCGTTGCATACTCATTTAACATTTATCTGCGGTACCTAACGTTAAAATTGTTTCCAGCTTGTGTATTTTTATTGGCCAGTGAAGGTCTAATTTTCCTACACTGTTAAGAGCTCATACACATAATTTCTGACAGTGGTTACAGCTGCATACCCATCGCAAACGGAACAGGGAAGTGAGTGGAAAATGACGGTGGTACAAAATGTTTCCTCCACAACACATCGTAGAGGATCGCAGAGTGTAGGTGGCGATGAATAGTATGATAAAGATGAAAAAGAACACGAAGGTGTACTTCAAAGTAACTACTAAAGCACTGATGTAGATGTAGATGCAAAGGTAGATTACAGGATATAGGTGTAGATATAAATGTCCGTGCAGGTACAGGTGTAGATATATTGTTGGATGCAGATGTCGATGCAATGTAAGGCAGCTTGTAGAAGGTAGACACAGACGTAGACGCGAATGTAGATGTAGACGTAGACATGTACACTGATCACTCAGAACGTCATGACCACCGACCTACTATCGATATAAATCCGTCCAGGCGATGGCAGAGCCACCTGACGACGAACGACTGCTACTCAGGCACACGCACGTTGCATTTAGTGCGTGTAGCATCAGAGAGGGTGCTGTCCGTGTGTAGAATGAGGAAGACGCGGGATCTATGTGAGTTTGACTGAGGCCAGAGTGTGATGACCCGGAAGTCCGGCACAAGCATTTCAGAAACCGCACGACTTGTCGGGTGTTCGAGGGATGTTGTGGTGAGTGTCTTCAACGCGTGGCGTAACCACGGTGAAACCAACAGAATTTAAGGCTGGGCAGAGTACAAGTATTTCTGTACACACAGTGCACCGAACATTACAAACGCCAGGCCTCCAGAGACAACGACCGATGCATGTGCCAACGATAACACCATGACATCAGCCATTACAATTGAAATGGGCAAGTGACCATCGGCACTGGACGTTGGTGCAGTGGCATAGCGTTGCTTGGTCTGATGAATCCCGATACCTTCTTCATCATGCCGAAGTGGGAGCACGAACCTGTCGTCTTCCAGGGGACAGCTTATTGACACCTGTACTCCGGGAGAGAGATAAGCTGGCATCGGCTCCATCATGCTCTGGGGAACATTCAGGTGGGCAGACATTTGGCCAGTGGAGCTCTTGCAAGGCAATATGGCGGCCAAGGAGCATCGTACACTGGTTGAAGACCACGTACACCCCTTCATGACGATCAGGTTTCCTGACGGCAGTGGCATTTTTCAACGAGATAGTGCGCCATGTCACAAGACCAAGAGTGTGATGAGTGGTTCGAGGAACACAGTGGCGAGTTCCAACTGATGTGCTGGCTCCCCAAATCGCCAGATCTGAACCCAATCGAATATATCTGGAATGTGATTCAATGTGGCGTCAGAGCACATTGTCTCCCACCCCACCCCATCATCCCCCCCACCCACCGTCACCCGTAATTTACACAAATTAGGTGATTTTTGTGTGCAGATATGGAGTCAACCCCCCTCCAGCGACCTACTGAGATGTAGAGGAACTGTAATGTACCTTGCAGAGGATCGATAAAGATGTAGATGTCGACGTAGTTGTGAGATGAAGATGAATATAATATGAATATGAAGATTAAGAAGAAGATGTAGATGTAGATGCAATATCAGGTAGCATGAAGAGTATGAAAGTACATATAAATGTAGATGACGAAAAATATAAAGTAGCAATCAGTGTATAGGTAAAGATGTAGGTGTAGGTAAGAGTGTACATCTACATCTACGTGATTACTCTGCTATTCACAATAAAGTGCCAGGCAGAGGGTTCAATGAACCACCTTCAAGCTGTCTCTCTACCGTTCCACTCTCGAACGGCACGCGGGAAAAACGAGCACTTAAATTTTTCTGTGCGAGCACAGATTTTTCTTATTTTATCGCAATGATCATTTCTCCCTATGTAGGTGGGTACTAACAGAATGTTTTCGCAATCGGAGGAGAAAACTGGTGACTGAAATTTCATGAGAGGGTCCCATCGCAACGAAAAACGCCTTTGTTTTAATGATTGCCACTCCAATTCACGTATCATGTCTGATACACTATCTCCCCTATTTCGCGATAATACAAAACGAGGAGCCCTTCTTTGTACTCTTCCGATGTCATCCGTCAGTCCCATCTGATGCGAAACCCACACCGCACAGCAATACTCCAGAATAGGGCGGACAAGTGTGGTGTAAGCAGTCTCTTTAGTAGACCTGTTGCATCTTCTAAGTGTTCTGCCAATGAATCGCAGTCTTTGGTTTGCTCTACCCACAACACTATCTATGTGATCGTTCCAATCTAGATTATTTGTAATTGTAATCCCTAAGTATTTAGTTGAATTTACAGCCTTCAGATATATGTGACTTACCGCGTAATCGAAATTTAGCTGATTTCTTTTAGTACTCATGTGAATAACTTCGCACTTTTCTTTATTCAGCGTCAATTGTCACTTTTCGCACCATACAGATATCTTATCTAAATCATTTTGCAAGTCTTTTAGGTCATCTGATGACTTTACAAGACGGTAAATGACAGCATCATCTGCAAACAATCCAAGTCGGCTACTCAGATCGTCTCCTATGTCGTTAATATACACTCCTGGAAATGGAAAAAAGAACACATTGACACCGGTGTGTCAGACCCACCATACTTGCTCCGGACACTGCGGGAGGGCTGTACAAGCAATGATCACACGCACGGCACAGCGGACACACCAGGAACCGCGGTGTTGGCCGTCGAATGGCGCTAGCTGCGAAGCATTTGTGCACCGCCGCCGTCAGTGTCAGCCAGTTTGCCGTGGCATACGGAGCTCCATCGCAGTCTTTAACACTGGTAGCATGCCGCGACAGCGTGGACGTGAACCGTATGTGCAGTTGACGGACTTTGAGCGAGGGCGTATAGTGGGCATGCGGGAGGCCGGGTGGACGTACCGCCGAATTGCTCAACACGTGGGGCGTGAGGTCTCCACAGTACATCGATGTTGTTGCCAGTGGTCGGCGGAAGGTGCACGTGCCCGTCGACCTGGGACCGGACCGCAGCGACGCACGGATGCACGCCAAGACCGTAGGATCTTACGCAATGCCGTAGGGGACCGCACCGCCACTTCCCAGCAAAGTAGGGACACTGTTGCTCCTGGGGTATCGGCGAGGACCATTCGCAACCGTCTCCATGAAGCTGGGCTACGGTCCCGCACACCGTTAGGCGGTCTTCCGCTCACGCCCCAACATCGTGCAGCCCGCCTCCAGTGGTGTCGCGACAGGCGTGAATGGAGGGACGAATGGAGACGTGTCGTCTTCAGCGATGAGAGTCGCTTCTGCCTTGGTGCCAATGATGGTCGTATGCGTGTTTGGCGCCGTGCAGGTGAGCGCCACAATCAGGACTGCATACGACCGAGGCACACAGGGCCAACACCCGGCATCATGGTGTGGGGAGCGATCTCCTACACTGGCCGTACACCACTGGTGATCGTCGAGGGGACACTGAATAGTGCACGGTACATCCAAACCGTCATCGAACCCATCGTTCTACCATTCCTAGACCGGCAAGGGAACTTGTTGTTCCAACAGGACAATGCACGTCCGCATGTATCCCGTGCCACCCAACGTGCTCTAGAAGGTGTAAGTCAACTACCCTGGCCAGCAAGATCTCCGGATCTGTCCCCCATTGAGCATGTTTGGGACTGGATGAAGCGTCGTCTCACGCGGTCTGCACGTCCAGCACGAACGCTGGTCCAACTGAGGCACCAGGTGGAAATGGCATGGCAAGCCGTTCCACAGGACTACATCCAGCATCTCTACGATCGTCTCCATGGGAGAATAGCAGCCTGCATTGCTGCGAAAGGTGGATATACACTGTACTAGTGCCGACATTGTGCATGCTCTGTTGCCTGTGTCTATGTGCCTGTGGTTTTGTCAGTGTGATCATGTGATGTATCTGACCCCAGGAATGTGTCAATAAAGTTTCCCCTTCCTGGGACAATGAATTCACGGTGTTCTTATTTCAATTTCCAGGAGTGTATGTCAGGAACAATAGAGGACCTATAACACTTTCCTAGGGAACGCCGGATATACTTCTGTTTTACTCGATGACTTTTCGTCTATTACTACGAAATGTGACCTTTTGATAGGAACTCACGAATCCAGTCGCACAACTGAGGCGATACTCCGTAGGCACGCTGTTTGGTTAGAAGACGCTTGTGAGGAACGGTGTCGAAAGCCTTCTGGAAGTCTAAAAATATGGAATCAATTTGATATCCTCTGTCGATAGCACTTATTACTTCATCAGTATAAAGAGCTAGTTGTGTTTCACAAGAACGATATTTTCTGAAACAGTGCTGACTATGTGTCAATAAATCGTTTTCTTCGAGGTACTTCATAATGTTCGAATACAGTATACGTTTCAAAACCCTACTGCAAATCGACGTTAGTGATATAGGTCTGTAATTCAGCGGATTACTCCTACTTCCCTTTTTGGGTATTGGTGTGGCTTGAGAAATTTTCCAGTCTTTAGGTATGGATCTTTCTGCGAGCGAGTGGTTGTATATAATTGCTAAATATGGGGCTATTTTATCAGCATACTCTGAGAGGAACTTGACCGGTTTACAATCTGGACCGGAGGCCTTGCCTTTATTAAGTGACTTAAGCTGCTTCGTTACACCGAGGATATCTACTTCTATGTTTCTCATTTTGGCAGTTGTTCTTGATTGGAATTCAGGAATATTTACTTCGTCTTCTTTGGTGAAGGAGTTTCGGAAAACTGTGTTTAATAACTCTTCTTTAGTGGCACTGTCATCATAACTGCACCGTTGTTATCGCGCAGTGAAGGTATTGACTGCGTCTTGGCACTGGTGTGCTTTATGTATGACCAGAATCTCTTTGTGTTTTCTGCCAGATATTGAGACAGAATTTCATTGTGGAAATTATTAAATGTATCTCACATTGAAGTACGCGTCAAATTTCGAACTTCTGTAAAACTTTGCCACTCTTGGGGATTTTGCGTTCTTTTAAATTTGGCATGTTTTTTTCGTTGCTTCTGCAACAACGGTCTGACCCGCTTTGTGTACCATGGGGGATCAGTACCATCACTTATTAATTTATGTCTTATATGTCTCTCAATTGCTGTCGATACTATCTCTTTGAAAACATTCCACAACTTTTTTACACTCACATGATCAGATCGGAAGGAGTGAGGACTGTCTCTTAAAAAGGCGTTAAGATCATTTTTATCAGATTTTTTAAAAAGATATACTTTGCATTTCTGTTTGATGGCTGTAGGTGTTACGGTATTCAGCCTAGCAGCAACTGCTTGTGGTCGCTAATCCCTGTATTCGTCATAATGCTCACTATTTGTCCAGGATTATTTGTTGCTAAGAGGTCAATTATGCTTTCGCAACCATTTTCGCTTCGAGTAGGCTCATGAAATAATTGTTCAAAATAATTTCCTGAGAATGCATTCAGTACAACTTCGGAAGACGTTTTATGCCTGCCGCCGGTTTTAAACGTATAATTTTTTCAGCATATCGAGGGTAGATTGAAGTGCCTACCGACTATAATTGTATGAGCAGGGTACTTATTTGAAATGAGACAAGTTTTCTTTGAACTGCTCAGCAACTATATCTTCTCAGTCAGGGGGTCGGTAAAACGATCCAGTTAATAATTTAGTCCGATTGTCAGGTATAACCTCTACCCATACTATTTCACGCGAACTATCTACTTCAGTGTCGCTACAAGGCAAACTACCTCTGACAGCAATAAATACTCCACAACCAACAGTATTTAATCTATCCTTTCTGAACACTGTTAGATCGTTTGAAAAAATTTCTGCTGAAAGCTTTCTCTGAAAGCTTTAGCCAGCTTTCTGTACCTACAACTATTTGAGCTTCAGTGCTTTCTACAGGGCTTGGAGCTCTGGTTCTTTCCCAACACAGCTACGACAATTTACAACTACAATACCAATCGTTTCTACAACTACCTTACTGTGTTTTACCAGCCCACTTTTAGACGGACGTCCCTTCTGTGGTTCCCTGAGACCCACTAACCTAAAAAAATCTCCAAGTCCCTTCCACACAACCCCTGCTACACTTGTAGCCGCCTCCTGTGTGTAATGGACTCCTGACCTATTAAGTGAAACCCGGAAACCCACCACCCGATGGCGCAAGTCAAGGAACCTGCAGCCTACACATCACGGAACCGCCTGAGCCTCTGATTCAGATCCCTCACTCGGCTCTGCACCGAAGGACCACAGTCGGTTCTATCGACAATGCTGCAGATTGTGAGCTCCGCCTTAATCTCGGAAGCAAGACTGACAGTCTTTACCATTTCCGCTAGGCGCCCGAAACCAGACAGAATCTGCTCCGATCAAAAGCGACACACGTCATTGGTACCGACATGAGCCACCACCTGTAGTTGGCTGCACCCTGTACTCTTCATGGCATCCAGAAGCACCCTTTCCACATCCGGAATGACTCCCCCCTGGAATGCACACGGAGTGTACACTGGCTTCCTTCCCCTCCTTGACAGCCATGTTCCTAAGGGGCCCCATTACGATCCTAACGTTGGATCTCCCTACTACCAGCAAACCCACCCTCTGTGAATGCCCAGACCTTGCGGGCCGAGAAGCTTCTTCTGGAACAGGGTGGACGACTGCATCTGGCTCAGAGGCATCGTCAGACACAGATAACACCCGAAACCTGTTCATCAAATGAACCACGGAGGCTCTATGATTGGCCCCTCGGAATGTTTTTTCGCTGCCTGCCAGACTTTGGAATGATCTCCCACTCAACCACAGGTGAGGGGTCAACCTCAGTGCAGGCAGTACCGGGGTTGGCCACAGCAGAGGACCGATCGGAGGACACGTGGCACATGCCCGACGTCCCTCGCATCCCCGTGTTCGATCCCCCACAGTGACGCCCCTTGGCAGCAGCCTCAAGCTGTGTGATGGAAGCCAAAGCAGCCTGGAGCTGTGAGCGAAGGGTCGCCAATTCAACTCGCGTCTGTACGCAACAACCACAGTTCCTATCCATTACTGCAGTCGCTCCTGTTTGAAGCTTGTAGAAATATGCAACAAACGAATGGTGTACTCGCCTTATTAGCAGCGGCAAATCGAAGTGGTCTCTCACTGACGGTCTAACCGAGACTGAGCTGTTCTAGCCAAACAAATAAAAGCCTGTATGATACGAGGGTCCATAGCAATGGCAGTACTGTACACTGCACTGTTATTGAAATAAAAGGTTGTGCCTAGGTAAACACACAAGAATTTACAAAAATAATCTATTAACTACCCAGGTAACTGAAAATAATTCGCTCCTGTTTGAAGCTCGTAAAAATATGTAACAAGCGAATGGTGTTATTAGTAGCAGGAACTAGCGGTACGCTCTCGCTGACGCTCTAGCCGACACAGATGCAGATTCAGTCAATCATTTACGCTAACTCTATTTGTTGAAGAAGACTGTGACTGACTAGCAATGGTAGCAAGTGAGCTGTGCCATGTGGTATGCATTAGCTTGCATAGTGAGTGAGACGGGCTGGGACTCACCATGAAGGTGCGGTTTCCGCCGCAGGCGACCTGCTGCAGCTGCTCCGGGCTCTTGAGCAGCTCGTCCCTCGACGGGTCGGCGTCGACCAGCGCCTTGGAGACGCCGAGCAGCAGCCCGCGACACACCAGCGGCGCGCCGCCGTCCCCGAAGCACAGTGACTTGCCCTCCTCTGCCTTGGCGCACAGCATGCTCCTGCAGACACACGAGAGGTGTCAGCAAGGCATTCGGCACGCGCTCCAGCTTGACACGGCAAGGATGTAGTCGAACCTGTGGATCGAGTACACTGGCCGAGTCGCGCTAGACATAGCAGCCCTCTTGTATCACAATATGTGGAAGATATCGCAACGAGGCTTTCGGCAGCGATCAAGAACAGAAGGAGCTTGCTCTTTGGACACATATTTGGAGTGGACTAGGCGAGGCTGACACATTAGATGATACACTCTAACACATCAAACGACGCATACCGTACGAATTAATCGAATGGGATGGAATTCGGTAGATGTGGTCTATACATGTATAGACAAACAAATGACTAACATTTCAGAAAAAACTGTTGATTTATTCAAGAGAGAGACCTCCACAAAACTCAACAATTCAGTAACGCACTGGTCCGCGTTTGGCCCTTATGCAAGCAGCTATTCAGTCTGGCTTGATTGATACAGTTGTTGGATGTCCTCCTGAGGGACACTATGACCAATTCCGTCCAGCTGGTGCGTTAGGTGGTCGGAGCCCCAAGCTCCAAACGTTCTCAATTGGGGAAAGATCCGGCGATCTTGCCGGCCAAGGTAGGGTTTCGCAAGCACGAAGTGAAGCAGTAGCAACTCTCGCCCTGTGTGGACGGGAATTATATTGCTGAAATGTAAGCCCAGTAGAATATGGTCGACGTACCGAAGTGCTGTAAGGGTGTCGCAGATGAAAACCAGAGGTACCCTACTATGAAAAGAAATGGCACCCAAGACCATCACTCCAGGTTGTCAGGCAGTATGGCGAGCGACAGTCAAGTTGGCATCCGACCACAGTCTGGGGCATCTCCAGACAACTCTTCGTTGGTCATCGGGGCTCACTTCGAAGTGTAACTCATCACTGAAGAAAGTTCTACACCAGTCAATGAGATTCCAGGCCGAAGACGTGTCTAGAGACGCTCCAGATACCGGTGCGATTCCAAACTGTTGCCCACTATACAACCCTAGAACCAGGAGTGATAGTCTATGGTGCCATTTCTCTTCATAGTAAGACCTCTTTAGTTGTCATGTGCGGCACACTTACAGCATATCGGTACATCGATGGTATTCTGCGCCCCGTTTAGATGCCCTTTATGGAAAGCCATCCTGGGCTTACATTCCAGCAAGATAATACCTGCCCGCACTATTGGAGAGTTTCCACTGCTTGTCTTCATGCTTGCCAAATCCTACCTTAGTCATCCACGTCGCCGGATGTCTCCCAATGGGATATGTTTGGAGCATTATGGGCACAGCCCCCAACCACATGGGGAACCAACATATGCTGGACGCAGTGGAACAAGGGGATCTGGAAGAAATGGGAATAAAGGACACAGAGATTTGCGACACTTGTAAGAAGTGAATCAAGAAAGACTGTGGAACCTTGTATGGGAGCCCCGTTGGTCAATATTTACACCACCGCAGCGAATTCCTGCCGTCTCGTTCCTCAGTTATGAAACACTTCTCCGGTACTTTTCTGAAATGTTTTGATACCAAGAAACGCCGTATCACTGCGCTCTTCTTTCCAATGCCGATAAAGGGAGTACCGCATGCCATTTAAAAATGGTTTTTGTTTCAATGTCTTGGTTGGTACAAGACTTAACAGCATTAACTGTGCAACAAAATACGTTTCTTTCTGCCTAATACAATTTGCAGAAATCATCGTTTTTATATTATGAACCACTCAAGATAGAAAACGTGTGTTAAGTTTTACACATGGAGGAAAAATGTTCAAAAACAGGATATACGTTTCTATAGACAGGAACAGGGCAGATATAAAATTTATATGTAGCTTCAACGTAAACAAGAAAATTAAGCATTGTATTACAGCTATAGAGATCCTCTCAGATAGAGTAGCAAGACGTATTTAAAAACAAACGAAACCTGTTCCCCTCCAACAACGTAAGTTGTTGAGAGATATTCGTTACATTTACTCTGTAAATTAATTTACTGGGTAATGAATTTATTACATAGACTTCTTAACGATAAGTAACGCATTTGGTGCAGATTTTTTACAGTTAATATTATACAAAACGATTAGCTACGCTAGACGCAGGAAAGTAGAGTGCGTTATATTTGCAGTTATCAATACCAAAACTTTATCTACTTTGAAAACGGCTTGAATTTAATCCTTGCAATGTTTGAATGTTACTCAGTATGTTTCTCTCAAGCACTTCACATATTCCTATGAAACATAGAGATAAAAAACAACGATATGGCATTGTGTTAATAACTGTCTGAGGGTCACTTACCTGGGTGTTGGTTATGACTTTCAGACGAACAAAGTACTGGCAGTCGGAGTGTTTCTGCAGAGTTTTCGTGCCTGTCGTCACCACATGGCGGTCGGTCTGTAGTCATGGGCCGCTGTGGTAACACGTGTCTGCGACTGACGTCGGCAGGAGGCGCGTGCGGTTGGTGGCTACGGCTGTGCTCAGCTGGGCTACTACTGGCACCTACTGGCAGTGACTCTGGCTGTCTCTGCCTAACCTTAGACCAATGTCTTCAGTGAACGACCAGCAGATGCTGGTATGCTTCACCTAAGGCCTAGAAGGCCTAGCGTCTCACACAGGACTATCTTGCCTCAAAGTTTTGCAAATGTTTCTGTAAGTCTCGTCGTTTCACCATTCGAATTATTTGTTAGTAACTTTCGTTGGTGTTGTGTGACACCCTGTTTAACCAAACAAAAGGAATACCCGATAGCCAAAAATGTTCCTTTCTAGAACATACTTACTTTTTCCAAATGTGTAATCTGCATGTCCTGTTGAGTCATAAATCTAGTCACGCTGAAACGTCCCCTTAAGAACAATTTATACACGACTGTGCTGATAAACCTCTTACACTATTTGCTTTTCAAACAGCTGAGCAAAACTGAACGTACTCAAACAATCACTAAAGTGACACACAATATTTTTAGCGCAACGCAATCTGACTATCAAAGATCCCTGCAAAAGAATGGCCCTGAGTAACATTAACCTATACCTTTCACAAATCACTTACCTCACAAAAATCTTGATTACTCGAACTACTGCAATACAGCGAGCGCCACCACTACCAGCTAAATAAAAGATTCAAACTACAGAAGGCACTAACTACTGATAGGGATAGTTATCAAATGAAAGATTTTAATATTTTTAGCGGAACGCAATCTGACTATCAAAGATCCCTGCAAAAGAATGGCCCTG
The DNA here is from genome assembly GCF_023864275.1 of Schistocerca cancellata. Taxonomy (NCBI): domain Eukaryota; kingdom Metazoa; phylum Arthropoda; class Insecta; order Orthoptera; family Acrididae; genus Schistocerca; species Schistocerca cancellata. Next base: position 138,480,826 of record NC_064626.1, read on the forward strand.
AGTAACATTAACCTATACCTTTCACAAATCACTTACCTCACAAAAATCTTGATTACTCGAACTACTGCAATACAGCGAGCGCCACTACTACCAGCTAAATAAAAGATTCAAACTACAGAAGGCACTAACTACTGATAGGGATAGTTAGCAAATGAAAGATTTTAATAGAGAACAAACAATGTATTTACCTTAATATCATCACAAGTCATAATATATGTAATTTCAAACTCCGCCATCTCTCTCCTCACATCCACCACTGCTGGCGGCTCACCTCTAACCGCGCAACGCTATGCGCTGTTAACATCCAGCTGCCCCTCTACAATGGCAGACAACAATGCAAACTAGCCACAGACTGCACACAGCACAGCCAGTGATTTTCATACAGAGAGCGCTACGTGGCGGCGGTGTTACCAATATAAGAACCTAAACAGCCTACTTACATAAAGAAAACATAAACAGCCTACTTACAGCACCCCTGTGATAGGTTCCTCTAGGGTACTGCTTATCACTGATCTTGTAGATCGTGTCGGTTGGTACCGGTCCTTTCTATCTACACTCAGCAACCCAGTTGCTTCCAGTGGCCTGTCTGGTCACTGTTTGCAAAAATGCCTTCTCTTGCTTCCACGTCTTTTGTGCCCCCCTTACACAGGTGTATTACAAAACCCGCACACAAATATTGTCACATTATGGTCGAGAGGCGTTAGACTGTACAAATAGTTCGTTTGTTCGTTTGTTAGTTTTATTTTAGGTAGCAAATACAACTAGGGCCATAAGCGCCCATGTCAAAACTGTAGAACACGAAGACAAAGGGGAATTAAAAACGACTATACGTCAATCCCAATCGACGGAACAGAAGACAGCTAAAGTCAGGTCTATAGAATATGCCATAGAAAAACATAGGTCCAGAGCTAAAAATTAAATGACCTTCGCCATATTGGTACGACGAATGAAAAGTAAAGAGCGGTCGACAGCCCGCGTGTCGTTCGCTAAAACGGCCGATAACGCAGACGGCAAACACAAACGAGAACGTAAGCTGTTAAAAAAAGGGCATGCCATCAGGAAATGGCGGACTGTCAATAGTCGAGCGCAGTGTGCACAAAGTGGTGGGGACAGTGCCCAATACGCAACCTGTGGTGTCACCGCCAGATACCACACTTGCTAGGTGGTAGCTTTAAATCGGCCGCGGTCCATTAGTACATATCGGACCCGCGTGTCGCCACTGTCAGTAATTGCAGACCGAGCGCCACCACACGGCAGGTCTAGAGAGACGGACTATCACTCGCCCAGTTGTACGACGACTTTGCTAGCGACTACACTGACGAAGCCTTTCTCTCATTTGCCGAGAGATAGTTAGAATAGCCTTCAGCTAAGTCCATGGCTACAACCTAGCAAGGCGCCATTAACCATATCTAGAGAGAGTCTCACTTGTATCATCAAGAATGCTGTATACAAATGATGGATTAAAGTTAAGTTTTAAAGAAGCTACGTACTTTTCTTTATAGCATTCATTACGTATCCTGTTTCAGACATCACGCCAGGCGGCGTGTGTAACGCGTGCATTTCGGCTACTTCCGAGTGGCGTGGCTGTCTTGCTACGCCACAACACAACCTAGTTAAAAGATCTCTTCGCGGTAAGAGAGCCGAGAGGAGGGCATCCAAGCCGCTGGGAGAGGCTTAATAACCCGGAGCTTGTTCCCATGAAGGGAGAATCAGTGGTGATGCCAAAGTTACACCAACTGCTGTCAGACGGCAACACAGAGATCATCGGAGGGAATGTGAGAACTAGCGGGCTGAGGTACGAAGACTGCAGCCTTGGCGGCAGTGCCAGCGGCTTCGTTCCCTGTTAGACCGACGTGATCGGGAATCGACATAAACATCAGCGACTCCATCAAGAGTGAGCAAGTGTCAGCTTTCCTGGACCCGTTGCACCAAGGAATGAGTAGTGTACAGCACACAGAGGCTTTAAAGGGTTCTGGGAGAATCAGAGCAGATGACCCAATTGAAAAGCCTGTGTCACCAGATGTACTGCGTGGCCTGATACAAGACGAAGAGCTCTGCTGTAAATATTGAGCAGTATCCCGGAAGCCGATACCGAAAAAAATCGGTTCCACTACGATCAGTTACAGAGACTACCGACTGACAGTAAGTCATCACGTTGTAAAATGAGGACGATCATTCAGAAGGAAACTTGCGATAAAATACAAAAACTGACACAGGCCAAATATTAGTGAAAATTTTCTAAGAACTCCAACAGTTTCTCGTTAATACACTGTCAGAAAACCAAACAAAAAAATAGACTTGTCGGTGTGCAAGTAGGATTAAAATTGAAACTGACTTCATTTTATCAGACTTAATTAACAATCGAGCAGGCGCGCCACATTTTCATTAGTCGAGGAGGCACACGGGGCACTTTATGCTCCAGTAAATAATTTACATTACACAGTCTCAAACTTTGGGAAAATGATGCTTGTTTTGTGAATACTGTTACTGGGCGTTTTAATTCTTTTTTTGGTGAACCTGACTGATGATTTGAATTTTTATAGGCTAATATTTAAACATTTCATGAAAAGTTGATAAAAAGTAATACAAAATTGTCGTTTCCAGGCCAGAGTCCCTTACCTCAAATTTATACATTTACCCTTACACATCATCCCTGAAAAACGACGCACCAACAAGGAATTATACGAATGAAACGAACATCAGACGTGATGTATATGTCCACACACACAAATGATTACAACGTCAGAAAAATTGGATAATGTATTCAAGAGAAAGAGCTTCACAAATTGACCAATTCGGTAACCACTTCGTCCACACCTGGCCCTCGTACAGGCAGTTATTCGGCTTGGTATTGATTGACAGAGTTGTTGGATGTCCTCCTGAGGAATATCGCGCCCAATTCTGTCAACGTGGCGCGTCAGGTCGTCAGAATCACGAGCTGGTTGGAGGGCTCTGCCTATAATGCTCAAAATATTCTCAACTGAGGAGAGATCCAGCGAGTTTGCTGACGAAGGCTGTGTTTGGCAAATAGTAGAAACTCTTGCCGTGTGCGATCGGGCATTATCCTGCTGAAATGTATGTCCAGGTTGGTTTGCCATGAAGGCCAACCAAATGGAGCGTAGAATATGGTCGACGCACCGCTGTGATGTAAGGGTGACGCAGATGACAACGCAAACGGGTCCTGCTGGCATTCGGAGTTCGATTCGAAGCGGGACTCGTCACTGAAGACTATTCTACTCCAGTCAGAGAGATTCCAGGCCGAAGATGTGTCTGCAGACGCCCAGACGGGATACCAACCAGACTGTCGCCTACCATACCAACCGATAACCAGGAGGACTGGCCTGGGCTGCCACTTTTTCTCATAGAAAGACCCCTTCGATTGTCATCCGCAGTACTCATACAGCACGGCGGTGTGTCGACGATATTCTACGTCCCGTTATGTCGCCCTTCGTGGCAAGGCATCGTGGGCTTACATTTCAGGAAGATAATGCCCGCCCGCATACTACGAGCGTCTTTACTGCTTTCCAAACGCTACCTTGGCCACCAAGGTCGGTGGATCTCTGCCCAGTTGAGAAAGTTTGGAGCATCATGGGCATGATTCTCCAGCCGTCTTGGGATTTAGACGATCTAACGAGCCAATTGGACAGACTTTGGCACGTTATGCTGCAGGAGCACATCGAACAACTCTCCCAATAAATGCCAAGCCGAGTAACTACTTGCATAATGGCCAGATGTGGACCAGTGCGTTATTGGCAAATTTTTGGAGCTCTTATCTTCAATAAAACATCCATTTCCAATCATCTGTTTGTCTGTGCGTGTAGATCACATCTACCGATTTACGTTCCGTGCAAATAATCCCTTCGTGGTGCGTCTTTTTATTTTATTCACTTATTATTTATTTATTTCTTTATTTTAGAGTTCTTTCACAGAAAAGTTCCTCAGACTAAGACTGAACGCTATACATAAACTACGAGAAACTGTTATTTGTAAGTAATGTGAGTGTGATGCTTTGTCAGTACCTGTGGAGACGCACACCGTAGTGGCGTTGGCAGAGGCGGCTGTTGAGGACGTGCACCAGGACGTATCGCAACAGGTAGAGCGTGCTGCGCTCGGTGACGTTGGCCCGCTGCCAGCCGGCGGCCATGCACAGCTCCCCCCGACGCGGGAAGCGCCAGTTTCGGCCCAGCGGCAGAGAATTCACCAGCAAAGACTCGCGGAAGGGGTGGAGCGACCTGACCAGTCCCATGTCGAACAGCAGCCGCACGTGTGACGGGAAGACCACGAGCTCGCTGCATTCGCGCTCCTGCTCCCACTGCTGGAAGTTGCAAAATCTCGCGGTGTAGAACTACCTTAACCTTCCGAAACTAACTGTGGGCAGCTCACTTCTTTAAGAACTAACCTGTAAATGATTGTGAGCATAGTTGAAAGGATGATACAAAAATTACGGCCCTAGGCACAGCTATTAAAGCGAGGAAATCTGAAATCAAGTAGCTCACTCTGACTGACGGTATCTAACTGGAGTAACATGTTGGTTAAGATTTTGTCCTGGTGGCTAATATCTCCCTGGACACAGACCACGCGCCTACAACTTAAAATAAGTGAAGAGGTCGAAGAGAAACAATGATAAATTCAATGTTGTTGTTGTGATCTTCAGTCCTGAGACTGGTTTGATGCAGCTCTCCATGCTACTCTATCCTGTGCAAGCTTCTTCATCTCCCAGTATCTACTGCAACCTACATCCTTCTGAATCTGCTTAGTGTATTCATCTCTTGGTCTCCCTCTACGATTTTTACCCTCCACACTGCCCTCCAATGCTAAATTTGTGATCCCTTGATGCCTCAAAACATGTCCTACCAACCGATCCCTTCTTCTAGTCAAGTTGTGCCACAAACTTCTCTTCTCCCCAATCCTATTCAATACCTCCTCATTAGTTACGTGATCTACCCACCTTATCTTCAGCATTCTTCTGTAGCACCACATTTCGAAAGCTTCTATTCTCTTCTTGTCCAAACTAGTTATCGTCCATGTTTCACTTCCATACATGGCTACACTCCATACAAATACTTTCAGAAACGACTTCCTGACACTTAAATCTATACTCGATGTTAACAAATTCCTCTTCTTGAGAAACGCTTTCCTTGCCATTGCCAGTCTACATTTTATATCCTCTCTACTTCGACCATCATCGGTTATTTTACTCCCTAAATAGCAAAACTCCTTTACTACTTTAAGTGTCTCATTTCCTAATCTAATTCCCTCAGCATCGCCCGACTTAATTTGACTACATTCCATTATCCTCGTTTTGCTTTTGTTGATGTTCAGCTTATATCCTCCTTTCAAGACACTGTCCATTCCGTTCAACTGCTCTTCCAAGTCCTTTGCTGTCTCTGACAGAATTACAATGTCATCGGCGAACCTCAAAGTTTTTACTTCTTCTCCATGAATTTTAATACCTACTCCGAATTTTTCTTTTGTTTCCTTTACTGCTTGCTCAATATACAGATTGAATAACATCGGGGAGAGGCTACAACCCTGTCTTACTCCTTTCCCAACCACTGCTTCCCTTTCATGCCCCTCGACTCTAATAACTGCCATCTGGTTTCTGTAAAAACTGTAAATAGCCTTTCGCTCCCTGTATTTTACCCCTGCCACCTTCAGAATTTGAGAGAGAGTATTCCAGTTAACATTGTCAAAAGCTTTCTCTAAGTCTACAAATGCTAGAAACGTAGGTTTGCCTTTTCTTAATCTTTCTTCTAAGATAAGTCGTAAGGTCAGTATTGCCTCACGTGTTCCAACATTTCTACGGAATCCAAACTGATCTTCCCCGAGGTCGGCTTCTACCAGTTTTTCCATTCGTCTGTAAAGAATTTGCGTTAGTATTTTGCAGCTGTGACTTATTAAACTGATAGTTCGGTAATTTTCACATCTGTCAACACCTGCTTTCTTTGGGATTGGAATTATTATATTCTTCTTGAAGTCTGCGGGTATTTCGCCTGTCACATACATCGTGCTCACCAGATGGTAGAGTTTTGTCATGACTGGCTCTCCCGAGGCCATCAGTAGTTCAAATGGAATGTTGTCTACTCCCGGGGCCTTGTTTCGACTCAGGTCTTTCAGTGCTCTGTCAAACTCTTCACGCAGTATCTTATCTCCCATTTCGTCTTCATCTACGTCTTCTTCCATTTCCATAATATTGTCCTCAAGTACATCTCCCTTGTATAGACCCTCTATATACTCCTTCCACCTTTCTGCCTTCCCTTCTTTGCTTAGAACTGGGTTGCCATCTGAGCTCTTGATATTCATACAAGTGGTTCTCTTCTCTCCAAACGTCTCTTTAATTTTCCTATAGGCAGTATCTATCTTACCCCTAGTGAGACAAGCCTCTACATCCTTACATTTGAACTCTAGCCATCCCTGCTTAGCCATTTTGCACTTCCTGTCAATCTCATTTTTGAGAAGTTTGTATTCCTTTTTGCCTGCTTCACTTACTGCATTTCTATATTTTCTCCTTTCATCAATTAAATTCAATATTTCTTCTGTTACCCAAGGATTTCTATTAGCCGTCGTCTTTTTACCTACTTGATCCTCTGCTGCCTTCACTACTTCATCCCTCAGAGCTACCCATTCTTCTTCTACTGTATTTCTTTCCCCCATTCCTGTCAATTGTTCCCTTATGCTCTCCCTGAAACTCTCTACAACCTCTGGTTCTTTCAGTTTATCCAGGTCCCATCTCCTTAAATTCCCACCTTTTTGCAGTTTCTTCAGTTTCAATCTGCAGTTCATAACCAATAGATTGTGGTCAGAATCCACATCTGCCCCAGGAAATGTCTTACAATTTAAAACCTGGTTCCTAAATCTCTGTCTTACCATTATATAATCTATCTGATACCTACTAGTATCTCCATGATTCCTCCAGGTATACAACATAAATTCAATAGTCCAATTTATTCATAAACACAATTATGGGACCAACAAAAAATTGAATAATCCAAAACCTATAACAACCGTACCATCCATTTTTGCATTAAGATTAAATGCAAAGCAGTGTCGCCCTCCTGTCACTCGAATTACTTCTTGCCCTCTTAAGAATTTACTCTCTCTCGGTGTTCGAGATGACTGGCAACTATTTAATCCCGTAATGCTCCATCGGAACAATGACTGAAAGTTGTCGACTAAGCCACACATTCAGCACCAGTGCAAAAGGAGATGAGACAGGCGATCGACTTGGATTCCACAAGTGTGAAATGAAATTGAACTATTCTGCCGGTGCCGGTCGCTGTGGCCGTGCGGTTCTAGGTGCTTCAGTCAGCAACCGCGCTGCTGCTACGGTCGCAGGTTCGAATCCTGCCTCGGGCATGGATGTGTGTGATGCCCTTAGGTTAGTTAGGTTTAAGTAGTTCTAAGTCTAGAGGACTGATGAACTCAGATGTTGAGTCCCATAGTGCTTAGACCGATTTGAACCATTTACTCTGCCGGTGCTGCCAAATATGGTCACCGTAAGAGAGTGTTTATACGAGGGAAGTAAGATCCGTTAGGGCGCGAAGTGGAAACCACAGTGCAAAATCCGATGAAGCTTTACATACACTCCTGGAAATTGAAATAAGAACACCGTGAATTCATTGTCCCAGGAAGGGGAAACTTTATTGACACATTCCTGGGGTCAGATACATCACATGATCACACTGACAGAACCACAGGCACATAGACACAGGCAACAGAGCATGCACAATGTCGGCACTAGTACAGTGTATATCCACCTTTCGCAGCAATGCAGGCTGCTATTCTCCCACGGAGACGATCGTAGAGATGCTGGATGTAGTCCTGTGGAACGGCTTGCCATGCCATTTCCACCTGGCGCCTCAGTTGGACCAGCGTTCGTGCTGGACGTGCAGACCGCGTGAGACGACGCTTCATCCAGTCCCAAACATGCTCAATGGGGGACAGATCCGGAGATCTTGCTGGCCAGGGTAGTTGACTTACACCTTCTAGAGCACGTTGGGTGGCACGGGATACATGCGGACGTGCATTGTCCTGTTGGAACAGCAAGTTCCCTTGCCGGTCTAGGAATGGTAGAACGATGGGTTCGATGACAGTTTGGATGTACCGTGTACTATTCAGTGTCCCCTCGACGATCACCAGTGGTGTATGGCCAGTGTAGGAGATCGCTCCCCACACCATGATGCCGGGTGTTGGCCCTGTGTGCCTCGGTCGTATGCAGTTCTGATTGTGGCGCTCACCTGCACGGCGCCAAACACGCATACGACCATCATTGGCACCAAGGCAGAAGCGACTCTCATCGCTGAAGACGACACGTCTCCATTCGTCCCTCCATTCACGCCTGTCGCGACACCACTGGAGGCGGGCTGCACGATGTTGGGGAGTGAGCGGAAGACGGCCTAACGGTGTGCGGGACCGTGGCCCAGCTTCATGGAGACGGTTGCGAATGGTCCTCGCCGATACCCCAGGAGCAACAGTGTCCCTAATTTGCTGGGAAGTGGCGGTGCGGTCCCCTACGGCACTGCGTAGGATCCTACGGTCTTGGCGTGCATTCGTGCGTCGCTGCGGTCCGGTCCCAGGTCGACGGGCACGTGCACCTTCCGCCGACCACTGGCGACAACATCGATGTACTGTGGAGACCTCACGCCCCACGTGTTGAGCAATTCGGCGGTACGTCCACCCGGCCTCCCGCATGCCCACTATACGCCCTCGCTCAAAGTCCGTCAACTGCACATACGGTTCACGTCCACGCTGTCGCGGCATGCTACCAGTGTTAAAGACTGCGATGGAGCTCCGTATGCCACGGCAAACTGGCTGACACTGACGGCGGCGGTGCACAAATGCTGCGCAGCTAGCGCCATTCGACGGCCAACACCGCGGTTCCTGGTGTGTCCGCTGTGCCGTGCGTGTGATCATTGCTTGCACAGCCCTCTCGCAGTGTCCGGAGCAAGTATGGTGGGTCTGACACACCGGTGTCAATGTGCTCTTTTTTCCATTTCCAAGAGTGTATAATGTTGGGCAGTATCTCTTGTATACCCGTCGATCGCGTCAAGTCGCTCGTTTCAGTTCTGAGCGCACAGTGAGAACGAATATTCCAAGGACAAAAGTGTCTCCATATGTCTGAAAGAACTGGGCGAGTAATGAGTATAGTGGGCAGCGGGCACTACAAATGCAATGTGTGGACAGTAAGTTGGAAATGAGGGTCTCACTGGGAGTGTACAGAGATAATTCCCTGCAATAACACTATGCTCTGGGTCCTCGATGGCTCAGATGGATAGAGCGTCTGCCATGCAAGCAGGAGATCCTGGGTTCGAGTCCCAGCCAGGGCACATTTTTTCAACTGCCCTATTGATATTTATCAACGCTTGAAAGCACCTAAAGGTCCGAATTTCATTGTAATTTCAAAAGTGTCTCCCATCAAGTATGAAATCCTGGTGAGAGATTTCTCCTGATGATATGCAGCCCGCACAACATAACTGTCATGCGTTTCGTTCTTCATGACAATTCTCGGCCGCACTCTCCAGGGGGAATGAAGATGCTCCTATAGCGCTTTCGATGTTAAGTGCTTTATTACCCTCAATGCAGACCCTAATTGGCTCCTCCCGAGTTTCATGACTGCTCACATGAACAGCTGGCGATTAAGATAACATTTTGGCACAGACAACGAGCTGTGCACCAGCGTAGAGAAGTGTCGTAAAGTGCAGGCGGCTGGCCCGTGTGACGGGTAATGGAATATTGGTTCAACGTTACGACAAATGCCGAAGTCGGAGCGGCAACTATGTAGAGAAGTACCTGGAAGGTGTAGCCAACTGTTGCAAATAAAGCATTTTTAATTTTCGTAGTAGTTTCCATTTCGCCATCGATCAGACCTTACTCTCGGAATAGCCCTAGTACGTATGCGCCTTGCTGCAAGTCGTCGCGTTGCTATACCTTGCCCCACACCGAAGTAGATTCGCCCAGTGTGAAGATTGCTGGAAATGGAATCACTCGCACGCACATTTTGAGGAAGAGGCATGCAATCTGCATGCGTGCCTCTACTTGCGTGAGGAGCAAGCACATTCTCATGGCGACTAGGCTCAAGGCTCACAGGTGTAAACACACCATAGTATGACGTAGTACGAGCTGTGCGCTGCGGAAGTGCTGCCAGCCTTCGGGATGATGCAGTTCTCAGCGTCTTCGCAGGACTCCAAGGTGTGGCGCTACTACGCCAAGTCGATCAGTGCATCCTCGCGTCCTACCGGAATGTCGAACCAGTGACCCTTGCATCCTAAGTTCAAGAGTCTCTCTTGCGGCTCTCATTTGCACCCTCTGTGATCCTAGTCACCAGAAGCTGCCAGTCGCCAACCGCATAATTAGAAACCACTGCAGCCCAATCACGAAGATTCCCTCTGAGCGAGAATTTCGTCAAAAATATCGCGTCTTTTCCAGCCTCCATTGACAACATTCCTACCACCAAAAAGCATTCATCTCAACGTTGCGACCTTAGTTCACACATCTCTACGCCAACAGCACGTTCTCCCGCCAATGTTCATAGCCCCGTTACTGGATTCCAAAAAATTCATAGAGGACAGCTACGAGGCTAGAGTGCGTTTCCTGTGGCCTGTGCTTATCACAAGCAAGTTACCATGTGCTGAGGTGAAAGCACGGACATTCCTGTTATGAAACAATAGAAAATCTGAACAAATCAGCCGTCTATGACAGAGCAAGGGGACACACGAAATTATCAGCTACAGACATTTTAATCGTTAGATTACTAATCAGAGGGAAATGGAACGACAAGAGAGCTCTAAATACAAAGACAAATGTTGTGTCATTGTGGTTATAGATTCCTGGCACGAGAAACATCGATGTCCCAGGAGACTCACGAACATTACATGGCATCTAACATTCATACATTGCTGCTACACGAAGCATCTACACCGTATTGGTCTGGTCCCATCTCTAATTGTGCGCCTGCAGTGAGAAACAGGATATCAATCACATTTTTTTTACCGGCTGCCCAAACAAACGCTACATGTTACCTGCGACAGAGTCTGGTAGTCACGGATTGATGTTGGTAGACATGTGTCACCGTACTGCTCTGCTTGAATGACTTCAGAGTATATCAACTTTTATATGCGTATTTGTTAGAAGAACGGGTCAATTTTTAATAGCATTGTACTATAATTTTATGTTATGTGATCGGGGGTGTGGAGGTGTGGGACTTCAACGATCGCATCCGGCTGGACACCCGAGAGCCCTAGAAACAATAATTTTATGTTTATGTTAGTGTCAATGTATAGTACTAGATGTGTACGTTTTCCCGTATCTACATGTATACTCAAAAAACCACTATGAAATGCATGGCAGAGGGTATTTCCCATCGTACCGTTTTCCTGTTCCATTAACGCATGGAGCGAAGGATGTATGGTTGTTTCTGTGCCACCGTGAATGCTGTAATTATTCTAATCTTGTCCTCACAATCGCTGCGAGAGTGATACGTAAGGGGTTGTAGTATATTCCTATTGTCATCATTTAACGCCGATTCTTGAAACTTTATAAGCAGGATTTCACGGGACTGTTTACGTCTATCTTCGAGAGCTCGCCAGTTCAGTTCTTTCAGCGTTTCTGTGAGACTCTCTCACGAATCAAACAACCCTATGACAGTTCGTGCTGCCCTTTTCCGTGTACGGTCAACTTCTCCCCTCAGACTAACATCGTACGAATCGCACAAACTTGAGCAGTATTCTAGGATGGGTCACACGAGTGGTTTGCAAGCAATCTCCTTTGTACACTGATTGTATTTCCTCAGTATTCTACCAATGAACCGAAGACCAGTAAGCTTTATCCACAGCTAAGCCTATGCGCTCATTCTATTTCACATCCCTACAAACTGTTACACTTACGTATACGCATGAATTAACCGATTACAACTGTGGCACATTAATGTTATAGTCATACGATACTACGTTGTTTTTTTATGAAGTGTACAATGTTACGTTTCTGAACATTTGAGGCAAGTGCCAATCATTCCACAACCACTTTGAAATCTTTTCAAGGTTTGACGTTATTTTTGCAGCGTCTTTCATCGTAGATAACTCCGTCTTCTGCAAAAATCTATTAATATTATCCTCGAGGTCATTAATATAGAACGTGAACAGCAATGGTCCCAACACACTTCCCTGGGCCACACGCGGAGTTACTTCTATGTATTCTGCTAATGGCTCTCCATCAAAGATAACTTGCTGCGTCCTACCTAGCAAAAAATCCGCTATCCAGTCACAAATTTCGCTTGATACCCCATACGAGCGCACTTTTGATAATAAGCGTAGACATGCCACAGAGTTAAACACTTTTAGGAGTTCAAGATATAATGCATCTAATTGACACCCTTGGTCCAAAGCTTTCAGTATATCATGCGACAAAAGTGTGAGTTGGGTTTCAGACGATCATGTTTCCGGAATCCATGATGGTGCGTGAAGGACGTCATTCTGTTCGAGATACCTCGTTATATCTGAGGTCAGAATATGTTGTAAGATAAGATTCTGTAACAAATCGATGCCACGGATTCTGGACGGTAGTTTTGTGATTCACTCGAATCAACCTCCTTGTAAAAGATGGGCTTACTCAGCTGCAAATTCAGTGCAGAATCTGACAGGGATTTTTTTCAGTGGTACGAGGATTAAAAAGGATCAACACTCCTCGATTTTCCGTTTTAAGGGAATATTACAAAACAGAGTTAAGTATTTATGTTTTTTATTTGCCGCCTTCACTTTCAGTTCCTGTATCATCCACGAGTGACTAGACCTTACCTTTGATCCAGTAACAACCTTTACATACGATCAGAATTTCTTTCGGTTTAGTGAAAGATCATTTGACAAGTAGTCAAGACGGTAGTCGTAGATTTGATCCACAATTTCTCTAAATGCTCGTGTCCTGTGCTAAAAGTTTCAAATTCTTCATTGAGATATGACACTACGGCTTTTTTTATCTTCGTTGTTGGACGTATATATCTTTCTACTTTACTTGTTTTGGGTGTCCTTTATACTTTTGTAGTCATTGTTGCCACAGCCACCTCATGGTCGCTGTTACCAGTTTCGATGTGGACATGTTCAAAGAGATCTGCTCTTTCCGTTACTAATATTAGATCGTATGTTTCTGTCATGAGTGGTGCTGCGAAATATGTGTTCTATGTAGTTTTCAAAGAAGGCATGTAGTAATGAACCGAAGGATGTCTTGGCACGCCCACTAACAAATCTGTTCTCAATTCATTGTTAGATGATTAAGGTCTCCACTAACGATCACAGTATGATTGGGAATGTTACGTACAGGCAAACTGAGATTTTCCCTGAAGTTTGCGGTTACATCTAGAGGTGAGACAGGTGGTCGGTTCATGCCCACAGATGGTACTGTGTTGACAAACAATCTCGCACGCAGCTTCAATTTCTACCTCGATGGATTAGAGTTTCTTGTTTACTACAACAAAAACCCCACCTCTATTTCCCATTAGCCTGCCCTTGGCAATATACACACAAAATTTTCCCCAAAAATCTCACTGCTGTCTGTTTTGTCTTCCTTTACACTCTGTGAGGTTCTTTAGTGGATATTTGAGCAAGGAACAAATGCTGATCATAAACAGAGAATTCAGATATTAATCTATTCTACATCTAATATCAAACACTAAAAGTAGTACACAACTTCGTTGCTGAAGTTGTAGCGACAGTTGCTAACAGTAGATTTGAACGCAGAAATCTAGACAGATACAAAAGATTTATAAATCTGTCTCTCTTCGATGTAATTTATATTCCGAAGATGTCGAACCCTGGCCGCTACAAGAGTCTGTAAATGTTACTCAGCTGGCAAATTCAGTAAATATGCGCAGTGGATAAATGTTCGAACTTATGTATGCCCGCCGCCGAAGTTCCGCAGAGGGGATGCTTGCATCTCATTGGCAGCGGCGTAATCGTTCGTGGTAGCGCCCTCGTGTGGCAGGTGACGGCTGTGCGAAACGCGGCGGCGTAACTGACGGCGCGCGTATTTGAAAGTGCTGCCGAAGCCGCACTATCTACTTCATGTTTTCACCAGCTTTCTGTACCCAGTATTGTGTGAGATTCACTGCGTTTCAGGAGCACTTCAATTTATGGCACTTTGTTTCGAATGCTACTAGGATTTTAATTCTCTCTGTTGTGGTGGTGGTGGAGGGGAGGGGGGGGGAGGGCGTTCCTTTGGGTCGTACACTTATACTTTCGGCACTCCTACAATTATCGTTATCTGGACTGGATGGAGACTCGCCACTCCACACACAGCGCTTCTTGGGTAGCAGCTTCTGATGTGTAGTGCTCACATGATCCGTGTAGGAGGGCCCTGCATTTCTCAAGCGTATGGCGCAAGACTTAGCTTGTCACAGAGCTTCCGAAGTCTCTTGTTCAATCCTTCTACTCGATTCAGAACCAGGGAGCCACGATCAGTTCTGGGGACAGTGCTGCAAATTGTGAGCTTCGTTGAAAGTCTGTGCTCCAGGCTTGTCTTCTCAACCTTTTCTGCGAGTCGCTAGTACGATCAAAGTATGCCCTCGGAGCCTGGACGACCGATATCGTTTGTATCAACGTGAGCCACAATCTGCAGTTGATTGCACCCTGTTCCCCCAATGGCTGCCAGGATAGCCTCTTCAACATGCACAATGAGGCCCCTGGGCGTACTCACTGGTGCACCTGGTATTTCTTCCTGTGTCCTGCTGCCATTTCCCTATGGGTTACGGTTATTCGCCAAATGTTTCAACTGCCGACGAGTAGACCTCAATCTTTCGGTGTTTGCCTCCTCTTGACACAGAACAAAGCAGATTTGCTGTGGCTCAGCTTCAGTTTCAGTCGAAGATACCACCTCGAACCCGTTGATTAGGGGGGACCCTGAGTCCCCCTTACTCCCTGTCTACCGTGTACAGGACTGATATACAAATCACTGGCATGCCACTAGCAAACAATGGGCCAAATGGCTCTGAGCACTGTGGGACTTAACATCTGAGGTCATCAGTCCCATAGAACTTAGAACTACTTAAACCTAACTATCCTAAGGACATCACGCACATCCATGCCCGAGGCAGGGTTCGAACCTGCGACCGTAGCGGTCGCGCGGTGCCAGACTGAAGCGCCTAGAACCGCTCGGCCACACCGGCCGGTTTGCCACTAGCAGTCGGGTGGAAGGATGGTGACATATCCCATGCTCTCTGGGTTCAGGAATCGCGTGAGAAGATAGAATCTAAAATGTCCAAACGTCCAAAGGAACAGGCACTGCGGCGAGTACAGTCGTTATGAAATACATTAAATGGATTCGCAAGTGCGAATGAGGACAATCATCAGCTGTAGAATGAAACTTCCTGGCAGATTAAAACTGTGTGCCGGACCGAGACTCGAACTCGGACCTTTACCTTTCGCGGGCAAGTGCTCTACCAACTGAGCTACCCAAATACGATTCACGCCCCGTCCTCACATCTTTACTTCTGCCAGTACCTCGCCTCCTACCTTCCAAACTTTACAGAAGCTCTCCTGCGAACCATGCAGAACTAGCACTCCTGAAAGAAAGCTGTGAGGACGGGGCGTGAGTCGTGCTTGGGTAGCTCAGTTGGTAGAGCACTTGCCCGCGAAAGGCAAAGGTCCCGAGTTCGAGTCTCGGTCGGGCACACAGTTTTAATCTGCCAGGAAGTTTCATATCAGCGCACACTCCGCTGCAGAGTGAAAATCTCATACTGGAGCTGTAGAATGGATTGACGACAGTGAAAATTTGTGCCGGACCTGGAGTCGAACCAGGAATTCCCTCTTATAGCGAGATTTCGGCTCATCATTTCGCTATCAGTGTACGACTCACGGCCAGCCCCAAACCTCCATATGTCGTCAGCCATACGTCTACGACCTGTTCTCGTAGATCCATTATGTGTATTCCCGTACACGTCAGACGTTGTAATTGAAAGTCGCTTGTCCGGTTTCGGCAGATACATACGATATTGCAGTGCCTGTCTTATTCTGATTACGATGCAAAGTTCCTTTGGACTTGCATGCAGGAACTGAAATTGAGGGTGGCAAAGAATAAGCAGAAATATTTAGCTCTGTTTTGAAACGTCCCTTTACAATGGAAATCCCAGGGGAGTTCCTCGTACCACCGAAAAGAATAGTGAAAAATATGTTCGAGATGCTGAGCAACAGCTGAAGTCATTAAAATGGAACAAAGTTCAGGGTCAGATGGAACCCCTGTTAGATTCTATACTGAATTTGCAGTTGAGTTAGCCCGTCTTTTACAAGAAGACTGGTACAAGTGATCCAGAAAACTATCGCCCAACATCTGTGGTATCGATTTATTGTAGAGTATTACAACATATTCTGAACTTACACGTGATGAGCTATCTCGAATAGAATGACCTCCTCAACGCAAACCAGCATGGATTCCGGAAACAACGAGCATGTGGAACCCAGTACACACTTTTCTCACGTGACATACTGAAAGCTTTGGATCAAGGGTGTCAGGTAGATGCAGCATTTCTCGATTTCCGAAAAGCATTTGCCCCTGTGCCGTATCCACGTTTACCATGAAAAGTACGGTCGTATGGGGTGTCAAGCGAAAATTATGCCTGGATAGAGATTTTTTGGTAGGTAGGAAGCAGAAAGTTGTCTTAGATGGAGACACCTAGCAGTGACCTTGGTTGTGGCCCAGGGATGTGTGTTGGGATCCCTGCTGTCCATGTTGTATATTAATGACCTCGCGGATAACAAGTATTGTCAGACCTTGAAAAGATTTCAAAGTGGTGCAAATATTGGCAACTTGCTTTCAGTGTTCAAAAACGTAACATTGTGCACTTCGCAAAACAAAACAAAATTGTAGTATCGTATGATAATGATATCGACGAGCCACATTTGGAATCAGTTCATCATACATATACGTAAGTGTAACAGTTTGTAGGATGTGAAATGGAATGAGCACTTAGGCTCAGTCGTGAGTAAAACAGACTTTGATTTATTGGTAGAATACTGGGGAAATGCATTCAGACTGCAAAGGAGATTGCTTACAGACCACTCGTGTGACCCATCCTACAATACTGTTCAGACGTGTGGCATCCGTACGAAGTAGGGGTAACGGGAGGTACTGACTGTATACGGGTAATGGCAGCACGAATGGTCGCAGGTTTGTGTGATCCCTAGGAGAGCGTCACAGAAATGCTGAAGAAACTGAACTGGCGGGCTCTCGAAGGCAGACGTAAACAGTCCAGTGAAATCCTACCTACAAAGTTCCAAGAATCGGCGTTAAATGATGACAATAGGAATATATTACAACCCCTTACGTATCGCTCTCGCAGCGTTTTTGAGGACAAGATTAGAATAATTACCGCATTCACGGTGGCACTGGAACAACCATTCATCCTGCGCTCCATACGTTAAGGCACCAGGAGAAAAACTCTTTCATAGTGGTTTGTTGGATAGAGATGTAGATATGGAGCAAGGTACGCATCTAGTTGAATACATTGTACTCCAACATAAACATAAAATTACTGTAGATTGATATTTAAATTTGATCTGTTCTTCTAACAAAAATGAATATAAAAGTTGATATACTTTGATGTCCTTCAAGCAGAGCAGTAGGGTGACACATGTCGACCAACAGCAATTCGTCACTACCAGACGTTGTAGCGCTGCTAGAACTGTTACCGTTAGGTTCGATAAATACACAAGTGTTAAGGAAATGCTTCGTTAACTCAAATGGGAATCCATGGAAGGAAGATGACGTTCTTTTCACGAGAGGACTTGAAGCTGGCTGCATGACGATTCTGCTGCGGCCAATGTACATTTCGCGCAAGAACCATGAACATAAGATAAAAGAAATTACGGCTCTTAGGGGAGGCATATGGACAGCCGTTTTCCCTTCGTTCTATCTTCCAGTGAAATAGGGAAAGGAAGGATTAGTCGTGGTACAAAGTACCCTTCACCGTGCATCATACGATACCTTGCAGAGTATGTAAGTAGATGTAGAGGTCTTCAGCAACAAGCTTAGTTTCCTGCCTCTTCTTGGTCTCCTAAACAGGAATAGTGCGGCTTGATTACTTGTACTATGAGTAGATAACGGTCGCCATAAGCCCTGGAACTTCTCGTAAGCCACAGCAGTGGTTTCGCCAAGGTCCATCCAAAATCTTAAAGCCTTAGTGTTCTCCGTATTCAGCGCATGTTCGCAAAGTACACTACTGGTCATTAAAATTGCTACACCAAGAAGAAATGCAGATGATAAACGGGTATTCATTGGACAAATATATAATGGTAGAACTGACATGTGATAACATTTTCATGCAATTTGAGTACATGGATCCTGAGAAAGCAGTACCCAGAACAACCACCTTAGGCCGTAATAACGGCCTTGATACGCCTGGGTATTGAGTCAAACAGAGCTTAGATGGCGTGTACAGGTACAGCTGCCCATGCAGCTTCAACACGATACCACAGTTCATCAAGAGTAGTGGCTGGCGTATTGTGACGAGACAGTTGCTCGGCCACCATTCACCAGACGTTTTCAATTGGTGAGAGATCTGGAGAATGTGCTGGCCAGGGCAGCAGTCTAACTTTCTCTGTATCCAGAAAGGCCCGTACAGGACCTGCAACATGAGGTTGTGCGTTATCCTGTTGAAATGTAAAGTTTCGCTGGGATCGAATGAAGGATAGAGCCACGAGTCGTAACACATCTGAAATGTAACGTCCACTGTTCAAAGTGCCGTCAATGCGAACAAGAGGTGACCGAAACGTGTAACCAATGGCACCCCATACCATTACTCTGGGTGATACGCCAGTATGGCGATGACGAATATTCACTTCCAATGTGCGTTCACCGCGATGTCGACTAACACGGATGCGACCATCATGATGCTGTAAACAGAACCTGGTTTCATCCTAGAAAAAATGACGTTTTGCCATTCGTGTACCCAGCTTCGTCGTTGAGTACACCATCGCAGGCGCTCCTGTCTGTGATGCAGCGTCAAGGGTAACCGCAGCCATGGTCTCCGAGCTGATAGTCCATGCTGCTACAAACGTCGTCGGACTGTTCGTGCAGATGGTTGTTGTCTTGCAAACGTCCCCATCTGTTGACTCACGGATCGAGATGTGGCTGCACGATCCGTTACAGCCATGTGGATAAGATGCCTGTCATCGCGACTGCTAGTGATACGAGGCCGTTGTGATCCAGCACGGCGTTCCGTATTACCCTCCTGAACCCACCGATTCCATATTCTGCTAACAGTCATTGGATCTCGACCAACGCGAGCGGCAATGTCGCGATACGATAAACCGCAGTCGCGATAGGCTACAATCCGCCCTTTATCAAAGTCGGAAACGTGATGGTACGCATTTCTCCGCCTTACACAAGGTTTCACCAGGCAACGCCGGTCAACTGCTGAGAAATCGGTTGGAAACTTTCCTCATGTCAGCACGTTGTAGGTGTCGCCACCGGCACCCACCTTGTGTGAATTCTCTGAAAAGCTAACCATTTGCATATCACAGCATCTTCTTCCCGTCGGTTAAATTTCGCGTCTCTAGCGCGTCATCTTCGTGATGTATCAATTTTAATGGCCAGTAGCGTACTTGACAAATCACTTCAAATACCCTGAACACTCGCGAAGCAACTGCAGCAAGCTGTAACACTACTAACGAATCAAGGACAGGATTCAATGTAACTCTTCTACGAAGAGGTGATTCAACAGCTTTTTTGGTTCGTACGCAGTATTCATAGTCGCATTATTTTTATGACACACTGCTGTGACCCTGTTCTCCCATTACTTGGTAGTACATTTGTCTTGCTGAACTCACGCGTCCCATATTTTGCTGAGTATACAGGCAGTAGTAGGGTAGCGTAGTGACCACGCACCTGTTGTTCGTCGTCGTCCGTGGGCTCACGGTAACCGGCCTTCAGCTGGATGTCGGAGCGGCGCGAGTGCTCAATGCAGTGGGCCGCCGTGACCACCCACTGCATGGAGACCAGCGAGCCGCTGCAGACCCCGACCCGCCGCACCACCAACATCACCATGAAGGGCAGGTTCTCCAACTGGCCGCCCATTAGCCGACTGCCGCCACTGTCGGCACACCAGAACGCCTCAGCACTCACTGCAGTCATTCGGTATGGCTTCCATGTCACCAGTTTAGAAACCAGATTCTAGCACACCATAACATCACTTCTATCAAGAAAGATTCATTCTACGAATTTCATAAGGAATTTTGGGTGAAATGGCGGGGGTAGCGAGACGGGTGGCACTGGGTGGCTGGAGGGGGCTCAGACTATAAAGAAATTCGAGGGGATGTTTTGTTGTGGTCTTCAGTCCTGAGACTGGTTTGATGCAGCTCTCCATGCTACTCTATCCTGTGCAAGCTTCTTCATCTCCCAGTACCTACTGCAACCTACATCCTCCTGAATCTGCTTAGTGTATTCATCTCTTGGTCTCCCTCTACGATTTTTACCCTCCACGCTGCCCTCCAATACTAGATTGGTGATCCCTTGATGCCTCAGAACATGTCCTACCAACCGATCCCTTCTTCTGGTTAAGTTGTGCCACTAACTTCTCTTCTCCCCAATCCTGTTCAATACTTTCTCATTAGTTATGTGATCTACTCATCTAATCTTCAGCATTCTTCTGTAGCACCACATTTCGAAAGCTTCTATTCTCTTCTTGTCTAAACTATTTATCGTCCATGTTCCACTTCCATACATGGCTACACTCCATACAAATACTTTCAGAAACGACTTCCTGACACTTAAATCTATACTCGATGTTAACAAATTTCTCTTCTTCAGAAACGCTTTCCTTGCCATTGGCAGTCTACATTTTATATCCTCTCTACTTCGACCATCATCAGTTATTTTGCTCCCCAAATAGCAAAACTCCTTTACTACTTTAAGTGTCTCATTTCCTAATCTAATTCCCTCAGCATCACCCGACTTAATTCGAGTACATGCCATTATCCTCATTTTGCTTTTGTTGATGTTCATCTTATATCCTCCTTTCAAGACACTGTCCATTCCGATCAACTGCTCTTCCAAGTCCTTTGCTGTCTCTGACAGAATTACAATGTAATCGGCGAACCTCAAAGTTTTTATTTCTTCTCCATGAATTTTAATACCTACTCCGAATTTTTCTTTTGTTTTCTAGGGGATACAGAGGAAAAATTACAGAAATACCTCACTGAAGCAGCAGCCACCAGGCGTTGGGCCATTTCAAGTTTAGGCTTATTGTTACTCTAGCAGAAGAAGTTGCACGTCAAATTGATATACTCGCCAGCTACGACACGTGAATATTCAACCGCTTTTGTGAAGCACAACAGATTGATCATCTGCCTCGTGGTGATCGAGCGAGGTTATGTTCGCTATCTACAATTTAAAGTTTGTAGCTTAGCTAAGGCAAACGTCACATAATTGCGCACTGCCGTTTTGGAGGCCACTCGGAGGTTTATGTTCATCCAGACACCGCATAACTTCTCCACACTATCAGTTTGGGCGCTAGGGGTCAATTACGAACAACAGCGGAACGCTCAGCAGCGTGGCAGTCGAAGAAGGTGACCAGAAGATCACCTGGACGGAGCTTGACTCGATAGTTCTCTTCACAGACTAGGGGAGGTTTTTCCAGCCATCTTGTGATCGTCGTAGAAAGGGGTGGAGTCGGAGAAGTAGGCTACCAGTGCAAGTATTCAGCTACACGAATTTCACAGACAGCAAGGCCGCTTTTGTTTCTGGTTGATATCATGAGCAGATGGTTCAGCGATCTGGGGTAATTATCGAGTTTGCAGTATCGAGAAAGGAGACTGCTACTATAGTTCAACCCTACAGTCAACGTTTCGGCGATACGTCCATCTTTCAGGCCGGTATGAGCAAGCGCTCTTTGCCGCTGTGTGAACGCTTACTCCAAGAAGGTTCATTCAAACGAATAGGATGTTCTGCACTATCAGCTGACAAGAACACCATTGAGCAGTTTAAATTTGCGGTACTTCGTCACAGGGAGCCTCCTTACAAAATGGCTCTGAGCACTATGGGACTCAACATCTTAGGTCATAAGTCCCCTAGAACTTAGAACTACTTAAACCTAACTAACCTAAGGACATCACACACACCCATGCCCGAGGCAGGATTCGAACCTGCGACCGTAGCAGTCCCGCGGTTCCGGACTGCAGCGCCAGAACCGCTAGACCACCGCGGCCGGCGCCTCCTTACACCCTGGGCCACCAATGAAGAGTGGAGTGAGCCAACTTTGAGCAAACACATAGAAAATGTTGTGGGGAAGACTAACCAAAGACTGTGTTTTATTTGCAGGACACTTAGAAAATGTAACAGATCTACTAAGGAGACTGCCTACACTACGCTTGCCCATCCTCTTTTAGAACACTGCTGCGCGGTGTGGGACCCTTGCCAGACAGGACTGACGGAATACATCGAACAAGTTCAAAGACGGCAGCGCGTTTTGTATCATTGTGAAGTATGGGAGAGAATGTCACTGAAATGATACAGGCTTTGTTATGACGGAATCTTCTCATGAAATTCCAATCACCAACTTTCTCCTCCGAATACGAAAATATGTTGTTGACACCGACCTACATAGGGAGAAACAATCACCACGATAAAATAAGGGAAATCTGAGTTCGTGCGGGTAGATATAGGTGTTCGTTTCTTCCGCGCGCTGTTCGAGAGTGGAATAGTAGAGTTATTGTAAAGGTGGTTCGATGAACCCTCTGCCAGGCACTTAAACGTGATTTGCAGAGTAGCCATGTAGATTTAGATGTAAATGTAGATACTTGTGGACAAGCGATAATGCTCAGGATGGTGCATCACGGCTTTTATTGGTATCCAGCATCATAATTTCACTTCACAGGCCTTGAAACACATGTATCGGCGAACATATTGACATTGCTTCGAGTATCGTTTTGGTTTTATGTCCAAATGAAGTTATTTTTTTAAATTCCTAACGCCATCAAGGGATCACCAATTTAGCATTGGAGGGCAGCGTGGAGGGTAAAAATCGTAGAGGGAGACCAAGAGATGAATACGCCAAGCAGATTCAGAAGGATGTAGGTTGCAGTAGGTACTGGGAGATGAAGAAGCTTGCTCAGGATAGAGTAGCATGGAGAGCTGCATCAAACCAGTCTCAGGACTGAAGACCACAACAACAACAACAACGCTCCTCCTCCACTCGAATCTTTGCCCACCCATCTTTCCAGATATGGAGATGGTACAAAGTAACAGTATGTATATTTCTGGGGGTTATTTCCTCCAAATACAATTATTACCAACCGAAATAGCTTGACTCTCAGAAGTAGTAGCACATAATTGAGAACGTCACCGCAGTTGTCCAGGTGATTCACTTACCTTACAGAAAAGCTGCATCCGCTCGTCGAAAGTTGTCAATATAATAAAATGCCACAAACACACACAGCCGTCGGCGTTGCTGCCGAAAACATTCCGAGCAGATAATCAGCGTAACTCCCTTCAACCGTCACTTCCAACTAACCAAGATGAGGCAGACCTGACTGGCGGAGCTGCCACTCCTAGAGCTTGCAGTACAATCTTCCCTTCCCTTCCCGTCTGTTGCCGGAGAAACGTCTACGACGTGCAACAATAAACATTTCCCTTCTAACGTCTCTTGTTTTCGAAACGATAGCGAAGGGAAGGGGAAGTAGCTTACTGTTCCGTCTCTAGAAATGTATGCTAAGTGACACACGAGTGCGGAGAATGCTGCGTCTGGTGAAGCAAACCCTTTACTAACAGACTGATACTTTCTAGCTACATATAACTCTCTCTGTAAGGTCAAAGTTGTGCCATGAGTACATCATAAACCTCATCAACCAATGTATTCAGCGTACCATCACATCTCTTAATCAAGGATTTTAATGATTCTTAGGTACGTTGTAAATACCTCAATACCTGGCTAGCGACTTTTTATGCCAGTTCTAGTTTCCACGCAAATCGACGTGGATATTTTATCCGTACCTCCTGCATCTTAACGTTAGTTACCTTTCAACCCAGTGAGCGCAGCACCAAGGTTAAGGTTAACAACTGCCATGCTGTTAGTACGGTTTCAAATTTTTCCCGTATACCTTCTTTTTTTCAGTTTCAGCGTACAGGATATAGTAATTAAATAACGTATGCCAAGCAAAATTTTTCTGAAATAGTCGTTTTTTGCTGCAGTAATTCCATTAATAAATCAACCATTATAGGAGACTGTCTTAAAATTTCTATTCCATTTGTTACAGAATACATTACAGAATCGACCTATTTTCTATTGCTTTCATCGCTTACTGTGATAGAACGGATCCTTTGTCGTGGAAGCAACCGAAACGCAAATTAGTAGAGCATGAAAGCTACTACCTTGCAGACACACAGATTTTTCAGAACCTATACCGGACAATGCAACTCGTTTGAATTCCAAAAGATTGTTCTTTCTTCGACCAACTTCGATGCGAACCACGCGTATATGGTCATTCCCGTGAATGCAGGTTTACAAAATAGCTGCTGAATTAAATAATTTACTATTATGGAATCTTCCCTCGAAACGGTTTCTCTACGTGTCTTTAGCAATTAGAAAACCTGTGTTATGAAAATTTTAACCCGCCTGCAAAAATAAACATCAAGAGTTGCTAAAGCGGAGTACATTTTGGTGGGTAATTTTTACGGTGCAAGTGAATGCTTCCCTTTCTTCTACAAAGATGAGATCACAAAATATCTCATCAGTATGCTCTACCCACGAACTAGTAACGTAAAGAATTATTATCCTACGTACGGAAGAAAGAGAGATTTTAAAAACCCTTCACACAGTACTTTCGTAAAATTCCCTAATTTCATGCAGGTCACAATTACATTTATTAATTTGTGAGACAACTCTTCCATTCCAACCAAAATTTCCGGATGGTTCTCGCATACTTAAAAAAACATGGGAATATATGAAGATGTTACCTGTTCCAGAAAGAACAGATACGATTTATGACCATGCAGCTTCTCTAGAATGAAGTAACAATTAAATCGAAACCCTTAGTTGCCATCTCTATGTGGGATCTTTCCACAGCCGCTAATACTTCGTTCGTCGTTGTGAATTCCTTGGAGCTGTCCAGATATTTAGAATTTTAGCTACGAACCACAAACGGAATACACATTTGCAAAACGCGTGCTGTAGTGATCAATTAATGAATGGAGGTACGACGGCGAAAATTACTGTTTCTGAACAAATGTTGCTTGGCATACATTATTTAATGATACGCGCACGACTTGAACCCGTACCGCCAACACGACAGTGGTGAACTTTAGCTGCTGCAGCCGGCCGGTGTGGCCGAGCGCTTCTGGGAGCTTCAGTCTGAAACCGCGCAACCGCTACAGTCGCAGGTTCGAATCCTGCCTCGGGCATGGATGTGTGTGATGTCCTTAGGTTAGTTAGGTTTAAGTAGTTTCTAAGTCTAGGGGACTGATGACCTCAGATGTTAAGTCCCATAACGCTAAGAGCCATTTTTTAACCCCTGTATAGAGGGACAGATACACAGATACTTCCAGAGCGAGTATATACACTTCTAGATTAAGTAACGTACCATATTAATTACTCCCAATCGTGTGAAAAATGTTTGAAGTGACATGGCGATAGGTCAGCGCGACTATAGCGCTAAATGAAACTGCCATCCCGACACGAGACAGCTGAAAGAACGGAAAAACATAGTCTTCGTTAATCAGCAGTTAGAGCGCACTGCGGTGATGATCTTCATCTCAGCATGGCCCAGAGACAACGTGAGTACAACTTCGCATGGGGCAGAATAATCGGGAAACTGGAAGAAGGACGAAGTGTGTCGGGTATAGCCTAGGAGTTTGGTACTAATCACACTATTGTTCGAGGTGCATCAGGAGCGTTCCGTAGGAGAGGCGCTGGTGTCCGAAGGAGACGAGCTGGTCGACCACGCTCAATTACACCAGCAGATGACTGCTGCGTAGTGGAGTGGGCTAATAGGGACTCAAGTCAAATTGCAGGTACAACTGCAGCCACATTCAACAAGACTACTACGCCACACGCTCGGCAACTGTATGACGAAGGCTTCTTTGTCTGACGACCAGTACGTTTTGTTCCGCGGTGACAACCGCTCACTGGCGGCACCGTTTACGATGTGTCAAAAGCGGACTGGACCAGTGAAGAGTGAAGTCACGTGCTCTTCTCAGACCTGAGGAGATTCAGTCTCAGTAGAGATTCTAGACGGACCCTCATGTGGTGAGAAGTGGGAATGTCGAAACCTGTCGAAAATGATCGTTTTGGCGATCCACGTCTTTCAGACCCTAGACGGCCCAATCGGGTCAAATGCCCACGTGGCGTGACCGACTGGTGTGACATTGTGTACCACTGGCTTCATCGGATGCGGTACGGTGAGTCATGTGGTCAACTCACCGCTCTCCCGATTGTCGTCGGGTTTCTTGATTTTTAAACTGCCACTGATCGGTCGAGAAGCTCCTCATTTGGCCTCAGGAGGGTGAGTGCCGCTGCACCCCGTAACAGTCGCATACCAAGGTAAAATTCCTAGCAGCACCGAGAATCGAGCTCGGGACCCCTACATGGTAGTTAGTCCCACTGACTATTCACTTATAGGGGCAGTCAGTATTATGATGTAGTGAGGAATAATGCTGCATTAGCGTACTGACCTCCAACTCTTTGTGAACATGGCACACACACCGGCCAACGTTATTATGACACTGTACTCCTTCGTTATTATGACACTGTACTCCTTCCGCAAGTGCATCCTTTCAGGGATGCACTCGGCTCTGATAATGAGCGATCGCATCCAACAGTTCAGTTGGTGGAGCTCTTGAAACGAGACTATTTTTGGCGGATTGTCCGGCCTGTCCGTTTCCCCGACTTATGCCCACCCCTTGGAGTACGTATCAGATGCGTTGGGGAGACGTACTACAGCACATCTACATATACCAAACCGTCCAGCACTTGTCAAACGCTCTAGTGGATGACTGAAAAGCCCAATCACAAGAACTCCTTGCCAACGTTGTGGTCAGCGTGCGTTGCCATCCGTGCTGATCACGCATCCTATTAACAACCACGTCCCGCCTTTTGTAATGTCCTGGGCACCGCCATCATAACTCGCGGTGTCTTCAGTGTAATTATTGGTTTTGAATAAAAGTGTCATTTCTGTTGGCATTAGTGACTATTTCCTTTAGTTACCTTTTGTACTAGACGGTAGCAGTTCTTGCTATGTATGGTCCAAGTTTCATCGAACAATATTTCTTGGCAGTGTCACATCATGCGAAAGTAACTTTCCTCATTACGTTTTGCACACTAGATTATATGCAGTTGGTGTATTCGCTAAGTTGCAGCGGGCACGTGGTGATTTCTCTGACGAACGTAATTAATTCTTAACTTCCATAGAAGTTCAGTGACACATATGTTATTACTTTTCGATGGAATAACAGAGACAGGGTTGTAGCCTATCCCCGAGGTTATTCAGTCTGTATATTGAGCACGCAGTAAAGGAAACAAATGAAAAATTCGGAGTAGAAATTAAAATCCATGGAGAAGAAATTAAAACGTTGAGACTTCCTGGCAGATTAAAACTGTGTGCCCTACCGAGACTCGAACTCGGGCCCTTTGCCTCACTCGGGCAAGTGCTCTACCATCTGAGCTACCGAAGCACGACTCACGCCCGGTACTCACAGCTTTACTTCTGCCAGTATCTCGTCTCCTACCTCCCAAATTTTACAGAAGCTCTCCTGCGAACCTTGCAGAACTAGCACTCCTGAAAGAAAGGATACTGCGGAGACATGGCTTATCCACAGCCTGGGGGATGTTTCCAGAATGAGATTTTCACTCTGCAGCGGAGTGTGCGCTGATATGAAACTTCCTGGCAGATTAAAACTGTGTTCCCGACCGAGACTCGACTTGGGACCTTTGCCGGAGGATATAAGATGAACATCAACAAAAGCAAAATGAGGATAATGGAATGTATTCAAATTAAATCGGGTGATGGTGAGGGAATTAGATTAGTAAATGAGACGCTTAAAGTAGTAAATGAGCTTTGCTATATGGGGAGCAAAATAACTAATGATGGTCGAAGCAGAGACGATGTAAAATGTAGACTGGCAATGGCAAGGAAAGCGTTTCTGAAGAAGAGAAATTTGTTAACATCGAGTATAGATTTAAGTGTCAGGAAGTCTTTTCTGAAAGTATTTGTATGGAGTGTAGCCATGTATGGAAGTGAAACGTGGCCGATAAATAGTTTACACGAATAGAGAATAGAAGCTTTCGAAATGTGGTGCTACAGAAGGATGCTCAAGATTAGATGAGTAGATCACAAAACTAATGAGGAGGTACTACTGAACAGAATTGGGGAGAAGAGAAATTTGTGGCACAACTTGACTAGAAGAAGGGATCAGTTGGTAGGGCATATTCTGATTCATCAAGGTATGACCAATTGAGTATTGGAGGGCAGCGCGGAGAGTAAAAATCGTAGAGGGAGACCAAGAGTTGTCTTGTGACAGCCAGAGCGAGAGCACCAGTAGCAGCGAGTACTGTTTGTATAAAGCGTTTATTTTGCATTTTGTTTAGGACCTTCCACTAAGGAAGGGATTCTATTTGTGTTTATCTGCTCTGCATAGTAACTAACAGTTCTTGATAAAACTTTACGTAGTTTTCGTGTTAGATTTCTTAGTGTTTTCTTGATCGTTTAGAACAGAAAGCGCTCTAAAACCGTCTTTGTTTGTTTCGCGGCCGTTAGCCACTAGTCACTTGAATCAGCAGTTGTCTTGTGACAGCCAGAGCGAGAGCACCAGCAGCAGCGAGTACTGTTTGTATAAAGCGTTTTTGTACTTATTTGCTGCGCTTAGCTTTTAAATAGTTTTTCTGGGAAAACCTAGCGTAGTTTTCGCGTCTCGTATTTCAGTGAGTGTTTCTTGATTATCAGAGTAGCTCATCAGAAGATTATCTTGGGAATTTGTCACCGTATAGAGTAGGGTAAACATAGTCATGTGTAGGGACTGTGGTTGTTGTGAGCGGACGCAAGGAGAATTGGCCACTCTTCGGGGGCAGGTGGAGGCTTTGTCTGTTAGGCTCATCGAGCTCGAGGCGCAGGCGTCGGCACGTAGTGGCGTTGGGGCAACTGTGGTGAGACCTATGCCTACTTCGGTGGCCTTGGAATCACATGGAACCCCTGATGTCGCTGCGTCTTCCGGCAGTGAGCATCTTACCGGTCAGCCATCACTCCAGGGTGAATGGCGGACAGTAGTGGGCTCGCGCGTGCCTGGCCGAAAGGCGAAGGTGGGATCTGGCCGCGTGGCAGCTGCCTTACCCCTTTCCAACAGGTACGGGGTGCTTCCTAGTGGTGATGACATCGTTTCCGAGCCACCACAGGATGCCTCGCCTGTTGGGCCAGTGGCCGATTCTCCGGCAAGGTCCCGACAGTCACAGAGGGCGGGCCTATTAGTTATAGGGAGCTCCAACGTTAGGCGGGTTATGGAGCCCCTCAGGAAAATAGCGGGTAGGTCGGGGAAGAATGCCAGTGTGCACTCGGTGTGCTTGCCGGGGGGTCTCGTCCGTAATGTGGAGGAGGCCCTTCCGGCAGCTATTGAACGCACTGGGTGTGACCGGCTGCAGATAGTAGCACATGTCGGAACGAATGACGCCTGCCGCTTGGGTTCTGAGGCCATCCTTGGTTCCTTCCGGCGGCTGGCTGATTTGGTGAAGACAACCAGCATCGCACGCGGAGTGCAAGCTGAGCTTAATATCTGCAGCATAGTGCCCAGAGTCGATCGCGGTCCTCTGGTTTGGAGCCGTGTGGAGGGTCTAAACCAGAGGCTCAGACGACTCTGCGACTATAATGGTTGCAAATTCATCGACCTCCGTTATTGGGTGGAGAACTGTAGGGCCCCCCTAGACAGGTCAGGCGTGCACTACACACCGGAAGCAGCTACTAGGGTAGCAGAGTACGTGTGGCGTGCACACGGGGGTTTTTTAGGTTAGAGGGACCCCCCCCCCCCTTGGGCGAAACGATAAAATACCTGACGGCTTACCAGAGAGGACATTATCATCGTTGATAAAGAACGTCCGTCCTCAGAGACCAAAAACAGGAAAAGTTAACGTAATATTGGTAAACTGCAGGAGTATCCAGGGCAAGGTTCCTGAATTAGTATCTCTTATTGAAGGAAATAGTGCGCATATAGTATTAGGAACGGAAAGTTGGTTAAAACCGGAAGTGAACAGTAACGAAATCCTAGACACAGAATGGAATATATACCGCAAGGATAGGATAAACGCCAATGGTGGAGGAGTATTTATAGCAGTAAAGAATTCAATAATATCCAGTGAAGTTATTAGCGAATGCGAATGTGAAATAATCTGGGTTAAGCTAAGTATCAAAGGTGGGTCAGATATGATAGTCGGATGCTTCTATAGACCACCTGCATCAGCAACCGTAGTAGTTGAGCGCCTCAGAGAGAACCTGCAGAACGTCGTGAAGAAGTTTCGTGATCGTACTATTGTAATAGGGGGAGACTTCAATCTACCAGGTATAGAATGGGATAGTCACACAATCAGAACTGGAGCCAGGGACAGAGACTCTTGTGACATTATCCTGACTGCCTTGTCCGAGAATTACTTCGAGCAGATAGTTAGAGAACCAACTCGTGAAGCTAACGTTTTAGACCTCATAGCAACAAATAGACCGGAACTTTTCGACTCCGTGAATGTAGAAGAGGGTATCAGTGATCATAAGTCAGTGGTTGCATCAATGACTACAAGTGTAATAAGAAATGCCAAGAAAGGAAGGAAAATATATTTGCTTAACAAGAGTGATAGGGCACAAATCGCAGAATATCTGAGTGACCACCATCAAACGTTCATTTCTGAGGAAGAGGATGTGGAACAAAAATGGAAAAAATTCAGAAACATCGTCCAGTACGCCTTAGATAAGTTCGTACCGACTAAGGTCCAAAGCGAGGGGAAAGATCCACCGTGGTATAACAATCATGTACGAAAGGTATTACGGAAACAAAGAAAGCTTCATCATAGGTTTAAGAGTAGTCGAATCATAGCTGATAAGGAAAAGCTGAACGAAGCGAAAAAGAGCGTAAAGAGAGCAATGAGAGAAGCATTCAACGAATTCGAACATAAAACATTGGCAAACAATCTAAACAAGAACCCTAAAAAGTTTTGGTCATATGTAAAATCGGTAAGCGGATCTAAATCCCCTATTCAGTCACTCGTTGACCACGATGGCACCGAAACAGAGGACGACCGAAGAAAGGCAGAAATACTGAATTCAGTGTTCCGAAACTGTTTCACTGCGGAAAATCGTAACACGGTCCCTGACTTCAGCCGTCGCACGGACGCCAAAATGGAAAATATTGAAATAAACGATATCGGAATTGAAAAACAACTGCTATCACTTAGTAGCGGAAAAGCATCCGGACCAGACGAGATACCCTTAAGATTCTACAGTGATTATGCTAAAGAACTTGCCCCCTTTCTATCAGCAATTTATCGTAGATCGCTGGAAGAACGTAAAGTACCTAGCGACTGGAAGAAAGCGCAGGTCGTTCCCATTTTCAAGAAGGGTCATAAATCAGATGCGAATAATTATAGGCCTATTTCGCTTACGTCAATCTGTTGTAGAATAATGGAACATGTTTTGTGTTCTCGTATTATGACGTTCTTAGATAATACAAATCTCCTTCATCATAACCAACATGGATTCCGCAAACAGAGATCATGTGAAACTCAGCTCGCCCTATTTGCCCAAGAAATTCACAGTGCCGTAGACACTGGCGAGCAGATTGATGCCGTATTCCTGGACTTCAGGAAGGCATTTGATACGGTTCCGCACTTACGTTTAGTGAAAAAAATACGAGCTTACGGAATATCGGACCAGGTTTGTGATTGGATTCAGGATTTCCTAGAAGAAAGAACACAACATGTCATTCTTAACGGTTCAAAATCTGCAGATGTAGAGGTAATTTCGGGAGTACCGCAAGGAAGCGTGATAGGACCTTTATTGTTTACAATATACATAAATGACTTAGTTGACAACATCGGTAGCTCCGTGAGGCTATTTGCAGATGACACGGTTGTCTACAAGAAAGTAGCAACATCAGAAGACTCGTACGTACTCCAGGAAGACCTGCAGAGGATTAATGCATGGTGCGACAGCTGGCAGCTTTCCCTAAACGTAGATAAATGTAATATAATGCGCATACATAGGGGCAGAAATCCATTCCAGTACGATTATGCCATAGGTGGTAAATCATTGGAAGCGGTAACGACCGTAAAATACTTAGGAGTTACTATCCGGAGCGATCTGAAGTGGAATGATCACATAAAACAAATAGTGGGAAAAGCAGGCGCCAGGTTGAGATTCATAGGAAGAATTCTAAGAAAATGTGACTCATCGACGAAAGAAGTAGCTTACAAAACGCTTGTTCGTCCGATTCTTGAGTATTGCTCATCAGTATGGGACCCTTACCAGGTTGGATTAATAGAAGAGATAGACATGATCCAGCGAAAAGCAGCGCGATTCGTCATGGGGACATTTAGTCAGCGCGAGAGCGTTACGGAGATGCTGAACAAGCTCCAGTGGCGGACACTTCAAGAAAGGCGTTACGCAATACGGAGAGGTTTATTATCGAAATT
Organism: Schistocerca cancellata; assembly: GCF_023864275.1. Classification (NCBI taxonomy): domain Eukaryota; kingdom Metazoa; phylum Arthropoda; class Insecta; order Orthoptera; family Acrididae; genus Schistocerca; species Schistocerca cancellata. The sequence continues at coordinate 138,513,452 of NC_064626.1, forward strand.
ACGAGAGAGCACATTCCGGGAAGAGATGGGCAACATATTACTACCGCCCACATATATCTCGCGTAATGATCACAACGAAAAGATCCGAGAAATTAGAGCAAATACGGAGACTTACAAGCAGTCGTTCTTCCCACGCACAATTCGTGAATGGAACAGGGAAGGGGGGATCAGATAGTGGTACAATAAGTACCCTCCGCCACACACCGTAAGGTGGCTCGCGGAGTATAGATGTAGATGTAGATGTAAATGTAGAGATGAATATACTAAACATATTCAGAAGGCTGTAGATTGCAGTAGGTACTGGGAGATGAAGAAGCTTACACAGGATACAGTAGCATGGAGAGCTGCATCAGACCAGTCTGTGGACTGAAGACTACAACAACAACGACAACAACATGCTACTTCCTGTGCTATTGGGAAGAGCCTTCCAAAACAACTTAAATAACATAAAAAGAGTAGAATTTATTCAAACAATAACAAGCGTGGAATGTTAGATTGTAATATCGTAGACCACACCTATCTGTGCCAACTAGCTCCGCAGAGATTGAAGAAATGTATGAGATAAAAAAAATATTCAGACAGTTAAGGAAAATTTAATTCTGATGGGGGACTGGAATTCGATAGTCGGGAAAGGCTGAGATTGAGGAAATTAGCCGGATGTTCACTCGAGGAAAGGGGTGAAAGAGCAAGCCGTCTGGAAGAATTTTTGCATAGAGCATAATTTAATCATTGCTAACACTTGGTTCAAGAATTACGTAAGAAGATAGTATACATGGAAGAGATATTGATATACTGGAAGGTTTAATACAGATACGGAGATCCGGAACCAGATTTTAAATGGTAAGACGTTTCCAGAAGCGGATTTGGACTCTGACTACGATTTAATGGTTATGAAGTATAGACTGAAACTGAATAAACTGCAAGAAGCTCGGCAATTAAGTAGATATGACCTGGATAAGTTGACGGAACGAAAGTTTGTTGAGAGTTTCAGAGGAAGCACTAGGCAAGGATTGGCTAGAAGAGGGGAAAGGATTGTAGTAGTAGACGGATGGGTAACTTTGAGAGATGAATCAATGAAGTCAGCAGAGGATCAAGTAGGTAAAAAGATGAGGCCAGGTAGATATCCTAGGATATTTAAGGAGATCCTGAATTTAATTGATGAAGGGAGAAAAGGTAAAAATCCAGTACATAAAGCAGGCGAAAGGGAACACAATCATCTAAAAAATGAGACTGACAGGAAGTGCAAAATTTGTATGCAGGAATGGCTAGAGGACAAATGTAAGGAAGGGAAACTTGAAAGGTGGAAAAAGTATAAGAGCGTCTACACAAGGGAGATGAAGGCAATATTGTAGAAATGGAGATATGATACTGCGAGATGTATTCGATAGAGTACTGAAAGACCTAAATCGAGAAAATGTGCCGCCAGTAGACGACATTTCTTCAGAACTATGAGAGCCTTCCCTCTCGTATGAAAGGTTTATGAGACAGGAGAAATACCCTCGAACTTGAAAAGGAATGTAATTCGAAATTCGAAACAAAGGTGTTGTCGACAGATGTGAATATTACCGAACTAACAGACTGATAAATAATGGTAACAAAATATTAATACAAATTCTTTACGGATGAATGGAAAAACTGGTAGCAGCGAATCTCGGAAAGGATTAGTTTGGATTCCGGGGAACTGGAGGAACATGACCCAGTAAATTCAGTCAGAGATAGGTTAAGGAAAGGAAAACCTAAGTTTATAGCATTTGTAGACTCAGAGTAAGTTTTGACAATGCTGACTGGAGTACTGTCTTTGAAATCCTGAAGGTAGCACGGTAAAATAAAGAGAGCGAAAGGCTATTTACAGCTCGTACAGAAGCCAGACGGCACTTACAACAGTGGAAGGGCACGAAAGGGAACCGGTGGCTGAGAACGGGATGAGACAAGGCTGTAACCTATTCCCCGTGTTATTCAGTCAGTACACGGAGCAAGTAGTAAAGGAAACGAAGGAAAAACTTGGAGTATGAATTAAAGTTGAGGGAAAAGAAATAAGAACATTGAAGTTTCAAGAACATTGAAGTTCGCCGATGACATTGTAATTCTGTCAGAGACAGAGAAGGACTTGGAAGAGTAGTCGAACGGAATGGACAGCGTCTGCAAAGGTGAATATAAGATGAACATCAATAAAAGTAAAATAGGGTTAATGGAATGTAGTTGAATTAAACCACATGATGCTGAGGGAATTAGATTAGGAAACGAAGTACTAAAAGTAGTACATGATTTTTGCTATCGGGGCAGCTAAATAAGTGATGATGCCTGAAGCAGGTGCATATAAATGTACACGGACAATGACAAGAAAAGCTTTTCTGAAGAAGAGAAATATGTTAATACTGAATATAGATTTAAGTGTTACGAAATCTTTTCCCAAAGTACTTGTATAGAGTGTATCCATGTATGGAAGTGAAACATGGACAATAAACAGTTTAGACAAGAACAGAATAGAAGCTTTGGTAATGTGATGCTACAGATGAATGCTGAAGATCAGATGGGTAGATCGCGCAACTAATGAGTACAGAACGGAATTTGGGAAACAAGAAATTTGTGGCACAACCTGACTGGATGATAGAATCGGATGATAGGACGCATTCTGAGACATCAAGGGATCAACATTTTAGTACTGAAGGGAAATTTAGGAGGTAAAAATCATAGAAGGAATATGGTACGCCGATTTAAAGGATGTAGGTTGCAGTTGTTACTCGGAGAGGAAAAGGCTTGCACAGGATAGAGTAGCATGGAGAGCTGCATCAAACTCGTCTTCATACTGAAGACCATAACAACAACAATAACAAGATATCAGCGTTGAAGACCACTGTCCCGCCGTTGGAAGAAGCGCTGTAACAGACGCCTGCCATAGTGTACTAAGTGTAAGGAAACAAGTACGGTTCGTGTTGCAACCTGTGCGCTTCAAGTTCATCAGCGTGTGCACTGCAGTTATAGCCAACACAAAATCTGCTCTTGAAGACAGACAGATTTTCACAATGTGTACGACTGTCAAGGGAAGTAGATATTGTTTTCGTTTATGGCAGATGGCGCCAACCTGTTAGAATAGCACTGCGGTTGAGTGCTTAAAGCTTTCCTGACAGCTCAAGCCCCTACGATCTGTCTTTGCAAAACACTATAAAATGTTGTCTAATCGCTACACAGCAAATCACAGACTAATGGGCTTCAAGCGTTCGGGTGAATACACGAACCCTATCTGACTTACGCTTTTGCTTTCAGTTGGTACAATGGGAGTAGGTGTTCGTGCAACATCTTCTCCTGACGGAGGAGCAGTAGTTCGTGCCACAGTCTAACTTCGGCACACATTATGGTTCAAAATGGTTCAAATGGCTCTGAGCACTATGGGACCTAACATCTGAGGTCATCAGTCCCCTAGACTTAGAACTACTTAAACCTAACTAACCTAAGGACATCACACAACACCCAGTCATCACGTTTCTCACTCACTCATTCAGCCCGACTCGTTGTCATTGTTTGTTTGTGTCTTTCTGCCACTGTCTCCTGTCTCATAACCACAGTTTTCTTCGTCCTGTCTCCTTTCAATGGCGCTGTCTCCCTCTTGCTCTCTCTTACTACTACTATCTCATTCATTCATTACCACTGTCTCTTCTCAGTGTCACATCTCTCTCTTCCTCCTTGACTCTGCTGCAGACACTGTCTCTCACTATCACTGTCTCTCTCCCACTTCCATTTTCTCCTTCTCTTTGCTCCTTTCCCACTAACACTATCTCCTTCACTCTTTTCCGAACACCGTTCTGTCACTGGCAACTATGTTCCACTACCAGTGTGTCTCTCTCTTTCCTCACACTGCCTTTTTCTCTTGCTCATATCATGGCAGGTTATGCCTGTAACGATAGGTTCTACGAAGAAGATAGGACCAAAGACTCTGTTGTTGCCTATGACTCAGAAAACGATAAGTTTGAAGAATCACGTTCCTGTTTCAGAGAGCCATGTAGGTTTTCTGTACCCCACATTCTCATATTATGCTTCTTCGCTTTGCCTTTTAAGTGAATGTGGCTTCGTCAGAGAACTCAAGTCTGTACGCAAAACCATCCACATCCACCCAAGCTTGAAAGTAAATGCATTATTCTCTCTGTTTTGGTTTATTGGCTTGTTTTAAGACCAGCAACATTTTAATTCTGTAAGCCTTGAACTGCAAACGCAGGCGGTACACAACGCCACATTCCTGAGTACGCCACATTCAGTTCTCCGCTAGAAGGAAATGTGGATTTACTGGGTCTTCTTTCGTTGATGGTATGTATGTTTTCCACTACTTCAATCTCGATGGATGGATATTCTGTGGCTTTCTTCTTGCATGTGCATCCAGTCGCCTCGAACTGCTTCGCTTATCTAACAACGTTGGGAGGGTGTGGTGCCACTTCATTAAACGTGGACCGAAAATGTCTTTGAACAATGATTATCGACGATGTTTTTTTGAATTTTCTATGACGCAATAAAGCTTTTCCATTGCGGATGCCACTATTCTGAATACTAACATCAGTGACGAAAAACAACGGCGATTTTCCACTGTTTCACTGCTATAAACATAAACTGTGAGAGGTAACCTTTCAGTCTATATGTTTATTTCTGAAATAAAGTCATTGCTGTAATCACAGAAGAACTTTCTTTTGTCCCACTCATTTTTAACCACTCTGTATTAATAATTGGCTCAGGCATTTTGCAGGTCGTACAGTTATCTATAATGAAGAATTTTCTCACAAAAAAAACCTCACAAGTATCCGGACAGAACTGTATAAGATTTCAGAGTAATACTAAGAGCGCCAGATTGCTTAAAACGTAGAGAAACGTAAAACTATACATTTCACGAGACGCAAAGCATAATATCCTTCGACCAAAATATTAACGAGCCACAACTGTAGTCAGTCGACAGGCGAACGTCTGGGTGTAACAATTTTTGGAGATATGAAATGTATTGACCACATATGCTGAGCTGCACGTTCATTCATAGACTGCGGTTCATTCGTAAGAGGCTAAGAAAATGCTGTCAGCCTACAACGGATATTGCTTACAAACTATCTGTGTGACCCATCCCGCAACATTGCTCAGTTGTATTCAATCTGAACCAAATAGGACTATCTAAATTTATTAAATGTTTACTAAGAAGGGCATCACGAATAGACAAATTATTGTGTGATTCACGTGAGACGCCTGAGGGTAGACCAACAACCGTCATTAAGTGAAGACCTAGCAACACACTTCAGCCACTTAAATACCGCTCCTGTGTTGACCGAAAAGACAACACTGAACTAATTACAGAGCGCACAGAGGCATTAAAGCATTATTCCCACGCTACACACGCGAATAGAAAGGGAAGGAACCCTAGAACTCTGTTCTGTGCTACATTGGGAGTACCCTGTCTTCACTGTGGGTTCCAGGCTATGAAAGATCATGTACACTTAGAAGTAAGAATAATTCTGAAGATCAGACAATTCACTAGTTCTGTCTAAATTCTAGGAGTATGTAAAGGAACAGAAAATATTGATTTTTTTTTTTGTTTATTGGCATTTGCTTATCGTCCCACACACATCCATCAAAGATATGTGGTGCATTATTGACACCTTGATAAGAGTTAATCGTGAATGACCTGTTATGTTTTTGCATAAGCGTTTCGTGTTCAGTAAACAAGAAAGATGTATACTGTACAATATCTAAAAGAACGAAGAGGAAATATTAAGAGTGGAAGACCAAGAACAGTGCTCAGATGAAAAAGGGTGTAACATAGGGACGTAATCCTTCGCCCTACCGTGCAATCTAGACATAGAAGACGCACTGTCGGTAACCGAGAGAATATTCAGGAATCTGAAAACCGGGATAAAAGCGTATCAATGATAAAGAGTCACTGATGGCGTTACTCTCCACACTGAAAGTGAAAAAGAATAATACAGGACGTGTTGAATGGAATACGCAGTCTAATGAGTACGGAATACTGCGTAAACTAAATAAAAATGGAAGTAATGAGTTATAACAGAAGCGAAATTAGCGACAAACAGCAATATTAGGAATCACGAAGTCGACGATATTAGGAATTCTGTTATATTGGGAGCAAAATAATACATGATAGATCAAGAAAGGAGGAATAAAAAGGAGATCAGCGCAGCCAAAAAGTGCAATCCTCATCAAGTGAAGTCTCTTAGTATAAAAATCGGTCTTAATATGTGGAAGGAATTTCTGAGATTGTGCTTTCTAAACACAGAATTCTATGGTAGGTAATCGTGGACTGTGGCGAAATCACGAGAGAAGAGAGTCAAATCGTATGATGTGTGATGTTAAGGAAGAATGTTAAAAATTAGGTGGTCTGGTAAGGTAAGGAATGAGGAGGTTCTCAGCGGAAACAACGAGAAATGGAATATATGGAAGACAGTGACAAGAAGGAACAGGATGGTAGGTCTTGTGTTAAGACATCAGAGAATGATTTCCACAGTACTAAAGGGAACTGTAGAAGGTAGAAACTGTATAGGGAGACAGATATTGGAAAGTATCCAACAAATAATTGAGGACGTTGGGTGCAAGAGATGAAGAGGTTGGCACAAGATAGGAATTCGTGGTGGGCAGCATCGAGCTAGTCAGAAGAGTAATGACTCCCCACTCCACTAAAAAACAGCAGTATGATGGGAAGAAGTATGGCGCTGTATGGGCTCTTCGTGACTACGTTCTCGTTATCCAGTTTTTAGGCTCACTTTGTAACTCAGTTTCACGCGTAGCGCATGGTCAGAATTAGCACAAATCGCTGGCTTAACTGGCCTCGCTCTTAAATGGTTCACGCAACAAAAAGCTCTAAGTCACATGCTGAGATGTCTGAGCTGTGTGTAATATATTTTAACTTGCTGTTAATTCTGAGACCAGCAGAAGTGACACGCAGTGACAGTTGGACGACTGGGAGTGGCTATACCACCCTTTCCAACAGTTGTAATGGCATTCGCATAAAGTGATTTATGGACATCAACGTTAGTCAAAATTAGCTACAAAAACAGTTTAGCGCCATTCGAATACGTATCCAGTGTGGCACGCAGTACTTCACCTCGTATAATGTGTATTCTGAGCCCAGTTCGCGACAGACAAGCAGCGCCATCAGTATCGCGTCTAGGAGCATATTGTTGGTGCAAACAGCAGCCGGCCGGTGTGGCCGTGCGGTTCTAAGCGCAGTTAGCACCAATGAAAGACTGCGCGCAATCGGACTCTGTGAAACAAATTTATGTCAACAATGCCATCTAGTTGACACAGTAATTCATCGATATACTTGCAGTGGCCACATGAATAGTTGGAAGTGGATCCGGGAGCAAATAGCTCTGATTACAAGAACATCCCCTGAGTATATATCGCTGTCATTGATACACAGGCCTGAAGCACGCTATTTCCCAGAAGCAAAAAATAACGCCGTGTACTGGTTGGTGGGAAATTTTGTTAACTACGTCCTTAACAAATTAGGATCCGATAGCATCATAGAGTTCAAGGTACACATGCTGTGTGAGTTCCACAAAATTAGAAGCTGTTCGAATCACAAGAAAAAGTTCGGTAATATGCTAAAAATTGTATTTGAAAGAATGGGCATTGGTTAATATAAAAAAGAACACTGTGTTGACAGTGATGTATTGTAGTTACCTTAAGGATACTATTTAAGATTTTACAATATATTTATGATGTGTGCTTTTTCTACTTCAGAGAGTAGTTTTTTGAAATTTATAAGCTAATGTACAGAACTTATGTGACATTGAGATTGTGTGTCTAATAGTGCCAAACACAAAACATGAAAGGTGCATTATTGGCTTATACTAGAAATTTGGAAATAGACAGTTTTTATAGAAATCTCCTTATCGATTGGTTAAAACCATAAGATTCTATCTGATAAATGTAATATTCAATGGCTGGCACATTGCCCTGTTCATTATTGCAGTGAAAGACTGATTATATAGATCTGATCACTTCAAATACTTAGATTCAATTAATGTCCAGAAAGTGTAGTTGAAAGGCTAGTCAACTTTATTAAATATCTCCTTTCCGCCATTCTCAAGTATTTATGTTTAATTTAATTCTTTCTGGTGATTTAGTCGCTAACACAATCTTCTGTTGTCTTTCCTTTTATGTCAGCGCAATTGAAATGATCAAACCGTTTTGTTTAAATAACTTCATGTATGTATAACTTAGTATGTATTTGGAATGGGTAACATTGTTTTTTTAATAAAGGTATTATAAAAAAAAAGCGCTTCAGTTTGGAACCGCGTGACCGCTACGGTCGCAGGTTCGAATCCTGCCTCGGGCATGGATGTGTGTGATGTCCTTAGGTTAGTTAGGTTTAAGTAGTTCTAAGTTCTAGGGGACTGATGACCTCAGTAGTTAAGTCCCATAGTGCTCAGAGCCATTTGAACCTTTTTTTTTTTTTTTTTTTTGCACACAGCACATGAAACGTTTGACCCCCCCTCGCTGAAACAGCCTCTAGGTCCATTAGAACCGAGGGTCGCAGAACGACTGGCGAGAGATACATCCACCGGTGCTTGATTCCTATAACAAACACCGTCGTAACAGGCCTTGAAGGCCCAGCAGTACTGACCGGCCGCACTCTCATCCTCAGGCCTAAGGCGTCGCCGGATGCAGATACGGAGCGGCACGTGGTCAGCACACCGCTCTCCCGATCGTTATCAGTTTTCGTGACTGGTGTCGCTGTTTCTCAGTCAATTAACTCCTCAATTGGCTTCATGAGGGCTCAGTTCACCCCACTTGCCTCCAACACTCGGTAGACTTGAACGGTGACCCATCCAGTTGCTAGCCAAGCCCGATAGCACTTAACTTCGGTGAACTGACGGGAACCGGTGTTACCACTGCAGTAAGGCCTTTTTGGCTTTCCGTACTACAAAATTTATAACTTCCGCAGTGATACAAGTTTCCTGCTATTATACTATAAGATACGGTTTCCTGTTATTATATGTCAGCATAGTGAGACTGAATGCCGCTCAGCATCTGATGTGACAAGGAAAGCACGTAAGCGGAGCAGAGGTAAATGGGGAATCGGTCCAGTGATTGCACGTGTGACAGGTAGAAAATACCCTGACGTAAGCGACTTTGACAAAGAACAGTCGGGTATGACCTACTGCTTGCGAACGAGCGTCTCGGAAACGTCGAGGATGTTCTACTGTTCGCATGGTTACATCAGCCGAAAGTGGTTGAAGAACTACGAGTAGCCGACAAGGTGTTGGAGAGTCACGCCTCTCAACAGCTGCCAAAATGAGTAACGCACCGTAGTGAAGCAACTTAAATCACTTAATAAAAGCGAGTCTTACGGCTCAAACTGTGTACCAATTACGTTCCTTTCAGAGTATGCTGATCCAATAGCCCCATACTTAACAATCGTATACAACCACTCGCTCGACGACGGGTCCATACCCAAAGACTGGAAAGTTGGGTAAGTCACGCCAATATTCAAGAACGGCAGTGGGAGTAATCCACTAAATTGCAGGTCCATATCATTAACGTCGATATGCAGCAGGAGTCTGGAATATACAGGGTGAGTCACCTAACGTTACCGCTGGATATATATCGTAAACCACATCAAATACTGACGAACCGATTCCACAGACAGAACGTGAGGAGAGGGGCTAGTGTAATTGTTTAATACAAGCCATAAAAAAATGCACGGAAGTATGTTTTTTAACACAAACCTACGTTTTTTTTAAATGGAACCACGTTAGTTTTTTTAGCACATCAGAACATATAAACAAATACGTAATCAGTGCCGTTTGTTGCATTCTAAAATGTTAATTACATCCGGAGATATTGTAACCTAAAGTTGACGCTTGAGTACCACTCCTCCGCTGTTCGATAGTGTGTATCGGAGAGCACCGAATTACATAGGGATCCAAAGGGAACGGTGATGGACCTTAGGTACAGAAGAGACTGGAACAGCACATTACGTCCACATGCTAACACCTTTTTATCCATTATCCATTATTGTTTAATGTAAAGGTAAGTGGCCACTTTACCCCTGCTGTCGGCCAAATCGGCAAAACTGTGCAGCCTGATTTACACCGCCTTGCAACTTTGTGAAAATTGAATTCCTTGAAGTACTTAGTTTGATTCTAAGGTGATTCATCTATTTCGTATTATACTCCAATAGCTGTACATTGTAATCACGTATCTATACATTGCCGTCTATTGCTACTCTGCTTAAAAATTAGGAATACCTTAACGTTGCCTTTTTGTCAGGCACTCCACTAACACATGAAGAGAGCTAAAATAATTACATAGTTGAGTACTGTTGGCGGTCCGCCCCTCGTGGTCTCGCGGTAGCGTTCTCGCTTCCCGAGCACGTGGTCCCGGGTTCGATTCCCGGCGGGGTCAGGGATTTTTCCTGCCTCGAGATGACTGGGTGTTGTTGTGTCGTCTTCATCATCATCATTCATCCCCATTACGGTCGGAGGAAGGCAACGGCAAACCACCTCCGTTAGGACCTTGCCTAGTAAGGCGGTGCGGGTCTCCCGCATCGTTCCCCTACGCTCTGTAAAGAAGCATGGGACTTCATTTCCATTTCATACTGTTGGCAGGTCACTAAAAAAATCTTGGATGATCCAGCCACCCTAATAACGCATTAAAAACTACTCACAACAATTCTATGCAACAACTCGAACTTTTCACAGAATCTCAAAACATGTAGCACATGCTTCTCACTGTGTTAAAATGGATGGGAAAACTTTACGTGAATTAGCTGCAAATCTCTTGTCTGAATATAAAGCACAATCAACTAAAATGTTGCGCACTGTGATCTGCACAGCACAAGCATCACGCATTGTAGGATCTTCTAGCTGGAAAAAGAAGTCACGCACAACAGGGCTACGTAGTAAGTGAGAAGGACTCCATCTCGTATGTGTGGCTGGGAGCCGGTACACCATGGCCGGGCTGTTGACTTTACTTCCATCTACTCTTTTTCCCCCTTCTCATGACTGTATCTGAACAGCGAGATAATAGCATATGAGTGGTAGGCACACGCGCACCTCGGCTACTGCAACTGCTTATCCGTTTCCCTGAATAACCATTCTTCCTGGTGTCCAGCAGAATGACACTTCCTTCTGGCGGCTCTGTACCCAGAGAAGGGACTACTGTACCTGCTACGTACGGGTTGTACAGTATGAAGTACACTCAAGGAGTAAGAACAGGTAAGGAATTACCAGCCGTAACGCATATCATCGCAACATCGGCTTCTAAATCAATGAATTCTGTAGGAAACCAGGTCTCGTCACAACTGCGCGGCCAGCAAAAACAACCGAGCACCCCTGTTAAGGCCCATGTGTGAAGAGAGCTATAAAGGCTGTACCATAATTAGTGGCGTAAACGCATACACATGAAAAGTACACGACACTAAAAACAAAAAAGTCTCGCCAAACATGGGCTCTAAAAGGCATACCTTAAGAGCTACGAACACCTCATCATCTTCTGTACTATGAAACAAACCTCTTTTACTGAACACCACTTCATAGTTCTTGAGGTATGCACTTTGGAGCCTCGTTACTAGACACCTGTCAAAATATGGAAATAAGTGAGCTTGCAGTAGAAGAGATTTGTTTCACGGTATCGAAGATAAAGAAGGGGCCATAGCTAATGCCTTTTTATAGCCCATGTTTATTGAGCCTTTTTGTCGTGTACTTTCAACTGTACACATTTACCCTTTTTATTATGAGACATCCTTTATAGCTGTGGTCCTCATTTAAAATATCGAAAATATTGACCTGATAAAATATGTTAGCATGTAAACACGGCTAACTGTTCGTGTAGTTACTTCGAGGGTAATCCCAAAAGTAAGGTCTACTATTTTCTTACAAGTACAGAACTCTGTTTGTGTGGCAGTTCGTCACATTGTTACGAAGAGTGCTTCAGGCGCTGTGTGTAAACATGCGCACGCCGCGCTGAAGCGCTCAGTCTTGGCTTGGCAGCCGTTGAGAATGGAGCTCCCGTTGGATGTTACCGCCAAGTGCGAATTGCGCGCAGTTATTCGGTTTTTGAACGCAAAGGGCACTGCGCCGATTGAAATCCATCGCCAGTTGACGGAAGTGTATGGTGAGTCGCGCATGGATGTCAAATATTGTGCGTAAGTAATGTAGAGAGTCTTCAGCTGGTCGGACCGAAATTAACGACGAACAAAGGAGCGGGAGACCGTCAATTTCTGAGGAGACAGTGTTGAAGGTTGAGGAAAGCATGCGTGAAGATCGACGCATCACCCTGGTTCCTGAGGTCTCCCGAAGCACCGCTCACAGAATTTTAACGGGATCATTGAACTACTGGAAGGTGTGCCCAAGATGGGTGCCACGCATGCTGACTGAGGACCACATGCGGCAACGAGTTGATGCCTTTCTTCACCACCTTACAGCCGAACAGGACAACTTTCTGGACTCAAATGTCACGGGTGACGAAACCTGGGCATACCACTTTACACCTGAGACCAAGCAACAATCACGCCAGTGGTTGCATCCTTCTTCGCAGCATGGCGGCTGTGGTGTCACCGCCAGACACCACACTTGCTAGGTGGTAGCCTTTAAATCGGCCGCGGTCCGTTAGTATAAGTCGGACCCGCGTGTCGCCACTATCAGTGATTGCAGACCGAGCGCCGCCACATGGCAGGTCAAGAGAGACTTCCTAGCACTCGCCCCACTTGTACAACCGACTTTGCTAGCGATGGTTCGCTGACAAATTACGCTTTCATTTGCTGAGACGATAGTTAGCATAGCCTTCAGCTATGTCATTTGCTACGACCTAGCAAGGCGCCATTACCAGTTACTACTAATACTGTAAAACATGTACCGTCAAGAGCGACGCTCACCATTTATGGATTAAAGTTAAGTATTCCACAGCTACGTCCGTTTTTCTAAAGTCTAATTTCCTTGTCCTGTTCCAGACCTCACGCCAGCCTGCGTGAGCTAAAACTCGTGCCTTTCGGCTTCCTCTAGTACTCGGTGTTGGCTCTCCTGCCAACCCACAACATTGGCGACGAGGCAACACCGCGTTCGTAACTATACTGCCCTGATTTACTTGTGTAATGGCTTCGCCACCATCTCCAGATGTACTGTCCGAATTTTATTGCTTACAGAATCAGCAGACGCAGGCCTTACTGGATGCCCTGGGACAGCTCGTCCAGGGTCAACGTAAGCTGCAACACGATGCGGCAGCCGCCGCTCCACCGCTAACACAGCCACAACACGCAGTTGCACCTACTTTGATGCTGCACTGGAAAGCTGGACGGAGTGGTCACGCCAATTTTGATTCCATCTCGCCGCCTACAGAATTCAAGGTAACGAGCGGCAGCCTTTTTTATTATCCTCCGTAGGGGTGCACATGTACCGTGTGATAGTCAAATTATTTCCCCGACGCGACATAGCAACTCTGTCCTACGAAGAAATTTTGTCTGCATTAGATGCATATTTCAAAGAATCAGTCAATGTAGTTGCCAATTGGTATACCTTCTTTCGTACAAAACGTACGGCAGGTCAGACTAATTGGGTGAGGGTTGCAACCTTGCAAGGCCTTACTAGGGATTGTGCTTTTTAGTGTCAATGTGGACTCCCTTATTCAGATACTATGGTATGTGATGCAATTGCACAGAACGTTTCTGATGTTTGTATACGGGAACAGATTTTGAAACTAGTCAATCCCTCCATTCAACAGGTGATGGACATGGATCAGCTGGACACACTTGACTTTGTTCAGGAATCATTTGAAATGTCGCCACCCGTGTGTCAGGTTAACCGGCCCGCCGGGCGAGCTGCACGGAACAGTAAACAGTCCTTGCACCTGACCGCGCCACTGCCGCCAGGCTTTCAGCCACGTGTACCGTGCCGGCAAGAAAATGCAGTGCTATAATCAAGCCTGCGGTGTGCTACTAGACATTCGCATGAGAATTGCCCGTCACACCAAGCTATTTGCTTTTACTGTAATAAAAAGGACATGTTCAAAGTGTTTGCCAGAAAAAGCTCAGATCGGAAGCTCAAAACCATTCCAGGCCCTTTGCTTCGCGCCGGAATCGAAATCGAACCAAGGATACTCAAGCTCGCGACACTTCGCCCATGGAAATTCATGTAGTTCATTCCACTCTGCCCAGTGGCACTCTCTCTAACAGTCACTGTGTTTGTTCCACAAATAGTGTGCGTCGACGTCGCCGGCACTCCCGTGAAGTCGCAAGTGATTTTGTACCAGTGTCAGTTCACGTTGCACGAGACAGTCGCTCTTGTCGTCAGCAGGACAGTAAACTTTTTGTAGAATGATACCATTCCAGCTCGATACCGGAGCTGCAGTTTCACTACTCAATCACGCCACGTACCAACAACTGGGCGCACCTCCGTTGCGTGCCGCAAATGTTCAGCTCACTAGTTATTCCGGACAGCATATCCCTGTGTTAGGACAGTGCAGCCTTCTTGCAACATACAAGGGACAAACAAAACTTGTGTCATTTTACGTTCTTCGTTCTTCTGCTGCAGTGAACTTGTTTGGTTTAGATTTATTTCAGTTGTTTAACTTGTCTATCGTAAATCAGGTCCTATCAGTGAACCGTACTGTGCCTTCCGCCAGTGTTTCTCGTCTATGTGAGGAATTTGCAGACATTTTTGCACCGGGCCTTGGTTGCGCTAAGAACTATGAAGCACATTTGGAACCGAAAGTAAATGCGCAACCGAAATTTTTCAGAGCGCGCAATGTTCCCCACGCATTGAGTGATGAGGTCGCAAGAACATTAAATGATTTAGAATCATAAGGTGTAATTGAACGTGTGCAGGCTTCTCTCTGGGCCTCACCCTTAGTAATTTTGCAAAAACCTTCCGGAAAATTGAGACTTTGCGTGGAATTCAAGGCAACTGTGAATCCACAACTTGTGACTGCAACTTTTCCTTTGCCCCACCCGGAAGATCTTTTTGAGAAACTGTGCCCGGGAAAATATTTTTCAAAGTTGGACCTAGCAGATGTGTACTTGCAAATACCGGTGGACGCAGAATCCCAGCGCGTCTTGGTGGTTAACACGCATCTTTCGCCAGTTGCAATCGGCGTTGCTTTCTAATACTTGCCTTACGCCATTCGATTCCCAGAAACCCCTTTTGTTGATGGTCGATGCCTCGGATTTCGGGATCGGTGCTGCGCTTGCGCACAAAGATGGTTCGCATGATCGCCCTATTGCCTTTGCGTCCAAATTGCTGTCGTCTGCGCAAAGAAATTATTCCCAGATAGAGAAAGAAGCTTTGGCTCTCGTGTTTGGTGTTACAAAGTTTCATGATTTTTTGTATGGTCGTCCCTTTAGCATCATCACAGACCACAAACCTTTGACATCGCTTTTTCATCCGACCAAGCCTGTACCTCCACGTACAGCGAAGAAATTCATTCGCTGGTCTATTTTCCTCTCGCAGTACCGCTACGATATCTTGTATCGGTCCACTGCTAAGCACGGAAACGCCGATGCGTTGTCCCGTTTGCCTGTTGCTGAGGATAAAGCATTCGATTCTTCTGAGCTTGCTTGCATGTTCATTGATGCGGAAACTGATGACGTGGTCGAATCGTTTCCGATTGATTTTCGTCGTGTAGCTACAGCCACCGCAGCTGACCCTGTCCTTGCCACCGTTTTGCGTTTTGTTGCTACGCAATGCCCCTTGTCCAAGTCCCGGATCGAGGATCCGTTGGTTCGCCGATTTTTTGCTCACAAGGAGAGACTTTTTGTTCGACGTGGTGTTTTGCTGTTGCGTTCTGATAATGATCAGTCCAGGGTCGTGGTCCCACGTTCGTTACAGTCCTCTGTCTTACAGCTTCTCCACCACGGACATTGGGGTATAGTGCGTACGAAACAACTTGCTCGTCGGAAATGTACTTGGTTCGGAATCGATGCTGCGATTACGAATATGTGCTCTTCTTGCATTGCGTGTGCCGAACAACAATCCGCACCACCGCGGCAATTCTTTGCATGGCCGAAAGCCACTTCCCCTTGGCAACGCTTACATATCGATTTTGCTGGTCCATTCTGGAATGCTCGATGGTTGGTTGTTGTCGATTCATTCAGTAATTTTCCTTTTGTTGTCCGGATGTCTTCCACGACGTCATCTGCCACCATCCAAGCGTTGTCTGCTATCTTTTGCATTGAAGGTCTTCCACAGACTATTGTTTCCGACAATGGCCCACAATTCATGTCCGCAGAATTTCAGTCATTCTGCAAGGCCAATGGTATTCAACATATGACATCCGCGCCGTTTTCGCCTTAGTCAAACGGTGCCGCTGAACGTTTGGTCCGGACTTTCAAGTCACAGATGTTGAAATTAAAAGAGTCGCGTTCTCGGGAGGACGCGTTGTTGCTTTTTTTGTCTTCGTATCGCTCTCAGCCCCGAGATGGTCGCTCGCCGGCTGAGTTGCTCCACGGTCGTCCTCATCGAACCTTGATGTCTTTGCTGCATCCGCCGCATCCGGTTCCTATGCAGCGGCAGACTCCTGCTTTTTCTCCAGGCGACGTTGTATTCTATCGCAACTGTCGCGGTTCACGGCGTTGGCTCGCAGGACGCATTCTTCGCTGCCTCGGCCGCGCGATATATTTGGTTTTGGGGGCCTCTGATGAGGTGCGTCGGCATCTCAATCAGCTGCGCCTCTGTCGTCACATGGGTTCTGCCGCTCCCCGTCTGCTTTCAGCGACGGTGCCGTCCGGTCAGCGCCCTGGGGACACATCTACTGGCTCGCCTCATCCCCAGGTGTTACCGACGATCCCTTCCATTTTGCCCCATGGCGACGCGCCGCCGCCGCCTCCGCCTGTTCTCCCGCCGGCGCCGCCGGCAGTGGACGCTTCGCTGCAGCCGCCAAGCGCCTCCCTGGGTCACGCGCCACCGATCGCGTCCCGTGACCAGCCGTCCTCCGCCATGGAACTCTTGCCCGCTCCGGACCACATGGCGTCATCGCCCGTCGGTTCCCCGACGCAATGGAGGTCGACCCTTCAGCGCCTCTTGTCTCTTTACGGGCGCATACACCGCATGTTGACGTGCACCCTGGACTAGGTTTTCAGGCGTTTCCTAGCTCCCCTCGGACCGAATGGCCGGGTGCGGGTGGCACAGCCTCGCCTGTTGTTAGGCTCCCCACCTCATCGCATACGTCAACATGGGGCCCTCTCCACGGCGGGCGGAAGCCTTATCACACGTCCGTTCGCCGATTTGCGGGGGAGGAATGTGGTGTCGCCGCAAGACACCACACTTGCTAGGTGGTAGCTTTAAATCGGCCGCGGTCCATTAGTACATGTCGGACCCGCGTGTCGCCACTGTCAGTAATTACAGACCGAGCGCCACCACACGGCAGGTCTAGAGAGACGTACTAGGACTCGTCCCAGTTGTACAACCGACTTTGCTAGCGATGGTTCACTGACAAATTACGCTCTCATTTGCCGAGACGATAGTTAGCATAGCCTTCAGCTACGTCATTTGCTACGACCTAGCAAGGCGCCATTACCAGTTACTATTGATACTGTAAAACATGTACCGTCAAGAGCGACGCTCACCATTTATGGATTAAAGTTAAGTATTCCACCAGCTACGTCCGTTTTTCTAAAGTCTAATTTCCTTGTCCTGTTCCAGACCACACGCCAGCCTGCGTGAGCTAAAAGGCGTGCCTTTCGGCTTCCTCTAGTACTCGGTGTTGGCTCTCCTGCCAACCCACAACAGCGGCGAGCTGGTATGATATTGACATACAAAAACTGCCACATCGTCTACAAAAATGCATCAACAGAATGCTAAATGTTCAATCTGTAGACTGATATAAACCATTGTAGAAATAGATTGGTCTATGTACTTATTAAAACAATAGGAGATCTCACTATTGGGATTACTCTCGTAAAATGAATCGGCCATTCTGAAAGAAATTAAAATTCTCCGTCCAATGAATGTGGAGAGCAGCTCTGACACCGCTCAAAATTTCAAAAGTTTTCTAACTGTCGTCTCTTCATCGCCAAATCCCGAAGGCATCGCTCTTCAGCGTATAAAACACAAGGCTTTATAACACGATCCATTATGACTGTTACTCGACAACCATTGCATTGAATTGGGTCTTTGCGTCAAAACTTGGTCCGACGGGTACGTAATGCGTAAGTAGAAGTATTTAATAAAACGAATGCTCGTTCTCAACAGCCAAAAAGCACTTCGCGATCCATGATTCAGCTATCTTCAATAACACAAGCAGAATCGAACATAATACTCTAAGCTGCGAACAAGTCAGTATTCCGCAGAGAAAATGAATGGTAATTAAGCCTTATAATTACCAACGAAACACAAAAATCAAGTACTTTTTCCGATACACAGATTAAATAGTAACATGTTTCGAAATCTGTGACAATGCTGACACATATGACGCACAATAGAAGCACGTTAGAAATATCCAGCAAGAAGTTATCTCACAACAAATGGTTCAAATGGCTCTAAGCACTACGGGACTTAACATCTGAGGTCATCAGTCACCTAGACTCAGAAGTACTTAAAAATAACTAACGTAAGAACATCACACACGTCCACGCCCGAGGCAGGGTTCGAACCTGCGACCGTAGCAGCAGCACCGTTTCGGACTGAAGCGCTTATAACCGCTCGGCCACTGCGGTCGGCACCTCACAATAGCCATTACCATTGCGTCATGGGTCAATTCGACGAGTAGTACAGCAAATTTTTCTTGATGCCGAAAATCTATCTTCGTGTCGTAAGTGTCGAAGAAAAAACCAAAAAACAAAAAAAAAAAAAAACTCACGAAGTTCCGACTCGTGAACTTCGAGTGTCTGACGTAACAACATGTGAAAGGTGTGAAATTTTTGTAAGTCCAATACAAGATGACTAAAATTTTACTGGAGGTACATTTCGTGCCACTGTTGGAAGCGATGAGGGCAGTTTATTCACGCACTCTGTCAGTTTGCAGTCTTCTTCTCAGGCCTCACCTGGAGGGCCATTTTAACCATTCACACGCAAGAGCGTGGCAAGTCGGACATGGGAGAACAGAATACATCACTCCTATCGTTGATACGTCTTCCTAAAATTCGCCCATAAAAGAAGTATATCTAACATATCCTCACTGGTACACATGTCTGCGCACAAGAAACGTGCTGAAGTGAGTTTTCGCATGACAGAAGTCAAACGACACACAACACATTTCCTGCTAGACGTCAGTGTATGCAAGTAAACAGCCGAAAGGTTTAAAATCCGACGCAGCCTGCCATGATAACCTCGCTGCTGGTGACTCCTCTCAGTTTCGGCACACTTTTAGGATTTATTTTCGAACAGTAATGTTCTGAAATCCATGGGTCAACGTGATCATGTAGATGATATATGTCATGTTATGTGAATGCACCATGTAACTGATTCGCTTCGCTGGGCAGTGAATCAACTACCTCTAGTGCGGAAGCATAATACCGTCCGATGTCCAGCGGGAATCTAAAACTAGAGAGAATGGAGGACATGGATGGATACTGCGGACTGGTGGCATTGGATGGGAATGTGTGTTGTCGGGGGAGTCTGTCGAGATGGTCTGTGCATTTGTGAAATCCCGGTTTTCGCGTTCGCCCGCATCTCGTGGTCGTGCGGTAGCGTTCTCGCTTCCCACGCCCGGGTTCCCGGGTTCGATTCCCGGCGGGGTCAGGGATTTTCTCTGCCTCGTGATGGCTGGGTGTTGTGTGCTGTCCTTAGGTTAGTTAGGTTTAAGTAGTTCTAAGTTCTAGGGGACTTATGACCACAGCAGTTGAGTCCCATAGTGCTCAGAGCCATTTGAACCATTTGAACCGGTTTCGAGTTCCGGCGCAGCACACAGTTTCACTCGTTGTCGTTGATTCCGCATAGAGTCAGATGCAGCTAATATCTTCAGTTCCTTCCCTTCCCTTTCCCCTCTCACTCCTCCACTTTCAGTTTACATAGTATATATGTCTTGAATTCCAAAAGCATTTGACTAAGTATCACATCACGTTTATTGAGGAAACTGAGACCGTACTGGGTATCAAACGAAATTTGAATCGGTCTGAGTACGTAACGTTTTATCTTGGACTGAAAGATGTCGACAGATGTCGGAGCAGAGTACCACAGGGAAGTGCATTTGGGCTCTTACTGATTGTATTGTATATTAATAACCTACTGGATAATACTGGTAGTGACATCAGTCTTTTTGTGGATGATGCAGCTATCCAAAATTAAGTACTATATCAAAATTGGTAGAAATATCCACAGGGGTCTTGATAGTAATTTCTTCTAAAACTTTAGAAATGTAAAACTATGTCTTGCACAAAACGTATAAAATTTATTTCCCATGACTACAATATCAATGAGTCATAACTGGAATCAGTCAACTTATACACACACCTGGATGTAACAGTTTGTGAGGGTACTGTATGCAATGATTATACAAGCTCACTCGTTGTCAATGTTGTTGACTCACTCACGTTCCTCGGTAGAGTATTGCGGAAATGCGTCAGTCTCGAATGGAGATTGCCCGTGCGATTTACGTTGCAAGTGGAAGCCACGACATTGGGATCACAGATTTACTTCAAACTTTGTACAGATTTAGTAGGCCATTAAAACAACATAATGTGAGAATAGAAAGGTGACAATTAAGAGAAAATTGCGACAGACGTTTAGCGCGTCTATTATATGCTCTCTGTATCAGATTATGTGCGTAGGTGCCTTACAGCAGGATCCACGGTGGTCGGTCGAGTGGTTAACATTCGAGCTTTATAAGACGAAGGCGTTAGAAGCGATGGTTTGACTCCCGATGAAACGTAGTAATTTAATTTTTTCATCACTGGTCATATTGTTTCAATTATATGACATTTGAGAGGTAATATAATGAAAAAAACATGCGTATTTGCATGAAGTTTCAATTTATGTTCCCCGTGTCTGTGTGACAAATACCATCCTGCAACGTTTGATGTCGAGAACACACTCAACGAGTAATTGTACATCACCCTTGTGATATGGCACTTCGTGACTTGCTATATTACTTACTGTGAATAATGTCGTTCGCATTATTATTTATCGAGGTTTGACTAGGACTTCCCAAGCCTGTCCCTCGTCCTTGAAAATTTAATTACAAATAGTAAAGAGTCATATAACACTTCGTGGAAAAGCACGTGGTTTTTTCATTATATTGCCTCTCAAATATCATATAAATTAAATAATGTGACCAGTAATGAAAAAATATAGATTAAATAATAAATATTGGCGATATTCGAACCTTCGACGCGTCCACGACCTTCTAGCAAAACGTTAACCGTAACCACTTGACCAGAAAGACTTTTTACGACAGGCCTCTACGCACAGATGCATCAGTTACATAATAGACACGTAAAACTTCTCTTGCGATTTTCTCGAAATTGCCCAATAGTGCAGCTTACTACTTGATCGTTATTTTGTTTTAACGGCCTACTAAAGCTGTACAAAGTTTGATGTAAATCTCTGATCCAGACGTCGTGGCCTCCCCTTGTTAGAAAATTGCAGAATTGTGTGTGACCAATATCAGATAGCACTAACAGGAAACATTGAACTTGTACAGATGGGGCAACACGAATGGCCACAGGTTTCTTCTTTCGCTCCGATATGCTCTAAAACCATAGCTGGCAGAATGGCTTGAGGGGGTACCCCCACGGAAGCCTACGTGCTAAGTTTGGAGACTAAATACGAAGTGACAAATCCCCAAATGTACTGCCGTCTCCAAGCATCGGAACCGTACAAACTGTGTAGACAAGACACACTTAATTACAGAACCCACGGAAGTGTTTAAGTAATCATTCTTCCCGAGTGCCATAAGTGAATGGAACTAAATGAAACTCAGTTAAACAACTCAAATGGGTGTACTCCCTGCCATGCGCTTCGCAGTAATTTACAAAGTAAGGATTTAAATATAAACACTCTTTTCAATTTACTAGACGCGCCACTTTATAAAATTTAAAATAACGTTAGAACACGTGTACAACCCTCTTTTAAAATGTTTGCTCTCTGTTGATACAACAGTTGATATTATTAATCATACAACAAAATTACGTGGCCGTCTGTGTACTACTATTAGCAAGAAACTGCCTTTCGATATCTTTAAATTGGGGATACGTTTGAATTATTCGCTGCTTTGACATTTAGACACACTATACGTACACACAGACACGGGCGTTATGTCAGTGTAGTGAAATCAGTAAACACAGAATCGTCATTTATCTCTGGCGCTGACCAGAGAAAGCACTTACCTTATAGGATAAGGTGGCTCCACGCCGTACACATTCAGTCTCTCTGCGAAAGCCATCAAGATAAGCACCACACACAACGACGACATCTTGCCTTCGCAGCAGCTGCGAAATGAATTCCGAACAGCTAATCAACATCCTTCCTTTTACGTGTCACTTTCCATTTCAGAAGAAGAGATGAACTCACCGTAATATAAAGCTCAAGCAGACAGATCGCTGAGGCGAGTAGGTCCGGGAGCTACGGCTGCATTTGTTTCTTCCCCTCGGTTACCACGGAAACATCCACGGCTTATATAAACAAACTGCAACTCTCGAACTTCGTTTGTTTCCCAAAGGCCCGTACTTTCTTTCGAGTATGCAGACTTATTAACATTCATTTGTAGTTGAAGTACGGGTCATCTTTCAATGAAGAAAACTTGAATTTTACTTTTTAAGTCCACGTTTACAAATACATGTGTGTGTGTGTGTGTGTGTGTGTGTGTGTGTGTGTGCACGCGTTCGCGTGTGCGCCCGCAAGCGTGCGTGTATGAAAGAAGTAACACAACTGGGTTTATAGCTTTAAATTTAAATCAAAATCTACACCCATACTCTGAAAACCACTTTGATGTGCGTGGCAGAGAATACTTACTAATATTGCCCTACATATTAGCGTTTCTGCGTTCGATAAATTTTAGTGTCTGATTACACTTAAAGCTGAGAGGTGAATAGGACACCAACGTTGCTGCTCATTCCGTTCAAGTAATGCAGTCAGAGAAAAATTACTGCTTAAATGCCTTTGTGAATGCTATGATTAATCTCTGTGTGGTTACTGTGGGAGTCATGCGTTCGGGACCGTAGCGTATTACCATTCACTGAGATGCCAACGCTCACGGGATAGCGATATGCTCGTATACACATGGCGGTAGTATCGCCTACATAAGGTATAACGGAGCAGTGCATTGGCGGAGCTGTCGTTTGTACTCAGGTGATTCGTGTGAAAAGTTTTCCGACATGATTGTGGTGGCACGGCGGGAATTAATATACAGGGTGATTCAAAAAGAATACCACAACTTTAGGAATTTAAAACTCTGCAACGACAAAAGGCAGAGCTAAGCACTATCTGTCGGCGAATTAAGGGAGCTATAAAGTTTCATTTAGTTGTACATTTGTTCGCTTGAGGCGCTGTTGACTAGGCGTCAGCGTCAGTTGATGCTAAGATGGCGACCGCTCAACAGAAAGCCTTTTGTGTTATTGAGTATGGCAGAAGTGAATCGACGACAGTTGTTCAGCGTGCGTTTCGAACCAAGTATGGTGTTAAACCTCCTGATAGGTGGTGTATTAAACGTTGGTATAAACAGTTTACAGAGAATGGGTGTTCGTGCAAAGGGAAAAGTTCTGGACGGCCGAGAACGAGTGATGAAAATGTAGCACGCATCCAGCAAGCATTTGTTCGCAGCCCAGGAAAATCGACTCGCAGAGCTAGCAGAGAGCTGCAAATTCCACAATGAACTGTATGGAGCGCCACTACATTGGCACTTATCTGTCCGTAACTACCTGAACGTCAACTACCCGAGGCGATGGATCGGCCACCAGGCAGCCCGTGACAGAGCACTTCATCACTGGCCTCCAAGAAGCCCTGCGATTTTTTCTTATGGGGGTATGTTAAGGATATGGTGTTTCGGCCACCTCTCCCAGCCACCATTGATGATTTGAAACGAGAAATAACAGCAGCTATCCAAACTGTTACGCCTGATATGCTACAGAGAGTGTGGAACGAGTTGGAGTATCGGGTTAATATTGCTCGAGTGTCTGGAGGGGGCCATATTGAACATCTCTGAACTTGCTTTTGAGTGAAAAAAAACCTTTTTAAATACTCTTTGTAATGATGTATAACAGAAGGTTGTATTATGTTTCTTTCATTAAATACACATTTTTAAAGTTGTGGTATTCTTTTTGAATCACCCTGTACTTTGAACGCTGAATGCTAGTTGAATTTAGACGCATGGGACATTCCATTTCGGAAATCGTTAGGGAATTGAATATATCCGAAGATCAACATTATCGAGGATGTGACAACAATACCAAGTTTCAGGCGTTACTTCTCACTACGGGCAACGCAGTGGCCGATGGCTTACAGTTAACGATCGAGAGCGGCGGCGTTTGCGCATGATTGTCAGTGATAACACACAAGCAACACTGCGTGAAATAACCGCAGAAATCAACTGGGGTCGTACGACGAACGTATACGTTAGAACAGTACCGTAAAATTTACCGTTAATGGGGATATGTCAGCAGACGACCGTCTCTAATGCTCTTGCTAACACCACATCACCTGCAGCGCCTCACCTGGGTTCGTAACCATATCGCTTGGGCCCTAGAGGACCGGAGAATCGTGGTCTACTCAGATGAGTCCTTATTTCGGTTTGTGAGAGCTGGTGATAGGATTCGAGTGTCGCGCAGACCCCACTAAGCCATGGGCCCAAGTTGCCAACAAGACACTGTGCAATCTGGTGATGGCTCCGTAACTTTTCGGGCTGTGTTTACGTGTAATGATCTGAGTCCTCTGGTCCAACTTAACCGATAATTTACTGGAAAAGCTTAAGTACGGCAGCTTGGAGACAGTTTTCAGCCATTCATGGACCACATGTTGCAAGACAACGATGGAATTTTTATGGATGGCATTGCGCCATATCAGAACGTCCTGCACAATTCGACCGAATGATTTAGACACTCACGTCGCCCGACATGAATCCCATTGAATATTTATGGGACATAATCGAGAAGTCAGTCCGTCCACTAGATCGTATATCGGAAACACTACCGTTAATTACGTATGGTTGGAGACGCAGAGTTGATCAATACTGTTGCAGGGGACCTCCATCGACTTGCTGAGTCCATGTAACGTCGAGTTGCTGCACTATGCCGAGCCAAAGGAGGTCTGACACGGTTTAAGGAGGTATTCCATGACTTTTATCACATAGGTGTATTCCTATTTGTTGTGTCTAGACAAGACAGCCTAGACACAATGAGAGGAAGCCGAAAGGCACGCGCTTAAACTCACGAAGGCTGGCGTGAGGTCTGAAACAGGATACGTAATGAATGCTATAAAGAAAAGTACGTAGCTTCTGGAATACTTAACTTTAATCCACATTTGTAGAACATCGCTCTTGATGATACATTAATAGAATCTCAATATCAATTGAATACGGCGCCTTGCTAGGTCGTAGCAAATGTAGCTGAAGGCTATGCTAACTATCGTCTCGGCAAATGAGAGCGTAGTTGTCAGTGAACCGTTCCTTGCAAAGTCGGCTGTACAACTGGGGCGAGTGCTAGTCAGTGTCTCTTTAGACCTGCCGTGTGGTGGCGCTCGGTCTGCAATTACTGACAGTGGCGACACGCTCGTCCGTCGTATACTAGCGGACCGCGGCCGATTTAAATGCTACCACCTAGCAAGTGTGGTGAGATGATGATGATGTTTGGTTTGTGGGGCGCTCAACAGCGTGGTTATCAGCGCCCGTACAATTACCCGATCTTTGCTCAGTCCAATTGCGCCACTTTCCTGGATGATGATGAAATGATGAGGACAACACAAACACCCAGTCATCTCGAGGCAGGTGAAAATCCCTGACCCCGCCGGGAATCGAACCCGGGACCCCGTGCTCGGGAAGCGAGAACGCTACCACGAGACCACGAGCGGCGGACAAAGCAAGTGTGGTGTCTGGCGGTGACACCACACTATTTAGTACTGGTTCTCGAAATTTTGAAGTTGACTTTCGATAGGTAATTGAAATCTTTCCTCGAACGGCTGCCATTTCAGGTATTTCAGCACATTCGTCAGGCTCTCCAGCGATGCAAAGAAACCTGACACTACTCGTGCTGTCATTCTTTGTATTTGTCAAACATTCCCTGTTATTCGTATTTTGTATGGGTTCCAATATTCTGAAATGTGTAAGTGCTTTAATTTGTCAGCAGATCGCATCTATCCAGTACGCTGCCATTGAACCGAAGTCTGACACCTGTTTTATCTATGAGTGATAGTATGTGGTCATTCCGTTACGTATTCCCACAAACTGATACACTCAGATAATTGTAAAAGTTAAGTGATTCAAGACATGATCCACAGATATTTGCGGAGTATCTCTATGTGCAGCACTTCGGCAAGACGCGTTAGCTACAGTTCACTGCACATACCATCATTGATACAATGAACGTACCATACGTTCTGTATCTTACAAAATGTGCTGAAACTGACGACCATCGGCCTCAATACAAGCATGACATCGGCGAACAAGATTCTGATGCACCCTGAGAAATATCCCTGGTGTATTTCGAATCACATCACAGGCAGCTACAATTCTGGCAACTAATTCCATCTCCGCATCCACTGGGATTCATACACAAGTGATTTTAGATGTCCCCATAGAAACAAGCAAGGGCATTCACCTCAGGTGACCACGCAGACCACGGAATAGGACCTCTCCTTCAAATCCAGCGGCCAAGAAATAACCTACCGGTACTACTCCATCGTATAATTGTCTCTGAATAGCACTGTGTAATAAATGGTTTTGTCGTTAATTCATAGCACGTTCTGTCATGGGACATTGTAAATACGATACAACAGAGCTACCGTATGGACAAGTAGAGTAAACAAAACCTGCATCATGACTTCCTGGTAATGAAGCTCGTTTTCCTTGCTTCCGTGCAGGAAATAGAGAATGTACATGAAAATAAACAGCACATTGCCTGTTAGCTTGTATGCGTGTTAGTTGAAAATAAGCTGGAAACCAGTAATGCTAGACAAAGTTGAAGACAAGTTTACTTCCATATCTCCTTAAGCTGGCTTCTCCGACCTCGCGTTCCCTACCTCAAATTGTTCAATGGAGCATTCTCTATGTCCTGCTACATTTTTGCACTCTCTTATGGAAACACCCTCTCTTCCACTACATCCTTTTTCTCCCATAGATTTACTATATATCTCACTGCCACCTTATCTCCTCTCTCTCTCTTACACTGTCTCCTCTCGTCATTTTTTCCCACTGCTATTGTCTTTGCCATACCTCGGCAGCTCCAAAATTTTGCGGGACTTAACATTTTTTTTAATGTGCCCTCCCCTGTTCCTATGTGTTAACAAGTTCGGTATTCTGGGATGGGCAACCCCCCCGCCCCCCCAAGCAAATGAATTGCCTCCAGCAACCTGCATTTTTTATTTCACTGTCTCCTCTTTCGTGTGCTTCCACTGAGTTTACCTCCATACTATATTTCTCTTCTAATGAAACTGTCCCTCGCTGGGCATCAGTATCTCGTCTCTCTCCTGCTTCCGTAACTATTGTCTTCACCCATCTCTCTCTTTGACTGTCATTTTCTCTCTTTCACCATGACTGTGTCCTGTCTCTTTCTTTCTCACTATCTTCGCTTTCACCGTCGCTATCACTGTAACGCTCTCTTTCAGCAAAAAAAAAAAGCGCAGATATGTTCGCATCCCAAAATTTTTGGAGAGAAACACGGGAATGAGGATTGAGACATCAGGCTCCCAATTTTCTGTCAGGGACTTTTAAAGAGGAACGTATTCGTTTTTTCCTTCTTCGATATGAGAATTGTTCAACTGTTTCGCCTCTTTTCGCGGATACAGCAGTGTACACGGTATCGTTTGACGTTGCGACGAAGCTCGCTTCCATTCGTTTAGGATCGTCAGTTAGCAAAATTGGCGCATTTGGGGAACTGAGAATCCACATATCGCGATCGATAAGTCTCTTCACCCTCAACGGGTGACTGTGTGGTGTGCAATATCCAGTCGTGGAATGGTTCAAATGGCTCTAACCACTTATGGGACTTAACAGCTGAGGTCATCAGTCACCTAGACTTAGAACTACTTAAACCTAACCAACCTAAGGAAATCACACACATCCATGCCCGAGGCAGAGTTGTGGAGTAATCGGTGCGATATTCCTTGATGGCACAGTGATTGTAGAATGGTACGTGAAGGTTTTGGAAAATGATTCAACCCAATTTTCCAAATTGACTCTGATTTCGACAAGATGTGGTTGATGTATGGGACTATATTTAACACAAGGTGTACAGTAATAACCCCAAAACCATTGCTGTAAACAGCCATTCAGGAGATCATCGAAGTCATCGATATTTCGACACTTCACCGGGTCATGCAGATAGAATGCATATCGAATATGTCACAACCTAAATCCGAATATCTGTAGCGACGTTTACATGTTGAATAAACTGTGCGCATATCGCAGTTTGTAACTAATTTACGTTTTTTGTTTATATAGTTCAGTAATTGTCATCCTGTATAAACAACAGATAAGTACCAATAATATAAGGTTAAACCAAAATAGCTTTTTTATATTTTTTCTGGCTGTTTTGCTCACCGATCACAGTTCATCGAAAATATATAGCTTATGATTAGTATCTTAAAAGAGTAAAAATTGTATTAGCAGTACTTTAGTGAATTTATAGCCTTTGCAGATTTACCTAATTTTTGGCATTTAATTTAAGATCGCCGAGCGGTTAAAGGGGCTACAGCCTGGAACCGCACGACCGCTACGGTCGCAGGTTCGAATCCTGCCTCGGGCGTGGATGTGTGTGATATCCTTAGGTTAGTTAGGTTTAAGTAGTTCTAAGTTCTAGGGGACTTATGACCACAGCAGTTGAGTCCCATAGTGCTCAGAGCCATTTGAACCATTTAAGATCTTTTCATGCATGTTAAGACCTTTTTAGACCTTATTTTGTCTCTGCAGTGCCACTTTGGACATATCTGTGTTGGCGTGAAGTGCCCATTAGCATCGGTCTATAAACTTTTATTGGTGAAAAAATGCTGACTTAAAAACATAATTTGCTTACCTCAGAACCCTTGCAATGGTCGTAGAACCTTTGACATTTAAGCCCCACACCGAATATTACGTGCATATTTTACGTACATAAATACGGTGTCTTTGAACATCTGGATCTCGCTGACGGATAATGACATCGAAAAAATTTTCTAGGTTACCCGAGATCATCACGTTAAGACTATATAGTAAACATTTTGACTATTTGCCATGAGAAAGAATCATAGAAGTGGTCATCTTCAGAACTGTGCTTTTGTAATAAAAAATCATGGATTTTTGGGTGTGTGTTGGTAACGGCTACGGATTTTCGAAATGTCGTTGCTAGATAAAATATTAGAGAATGTCACGTCAAAATCTGAACCACTTTCTATGGTTAGTGAATTAGGTAATGACGGCATACGGTGGAAGAACGGCTAAAAGCCAGGTCTTGAGGTATTCTGGTTAAGTACGGTCACTTTGAACCTGTAGATCTCGGTAACGGATAATAATATCGAAAAAGTTTCTAAGTTAGAAGAGAATATCATCTTCAGAATATACGGAAAAATTGCTACTGTCTGCCATGAACGGTAATTAAGGAAGTGTACATCGCTACAATTGATACTTTTCGTACCCAAGAAAATTTCGGGTACTTTTCGTACCCAAGAAAGTTTCGGGTTTTTCAGGAATTGCCCATGAGCAAATGGTGCTTTTATATGCCGCCAAAGTTCCATCCTAGGCTACAGCTAATGCAAAAGAATTAGCCTATTTGCTAAATTTGCCTCGGCTGGAAGAAGTTTGTAACATTTAAATTTCGACTCTGTAATGTAGCACAGGTACAGTAGGCCACTTTCTTCTAATAGGTACACAAGTAGTCGCTAGGCCAAGGGATATCCAAAACACTTCAGCCCTTATCTCTGTGATAAATAGAATGCGATATATATAAACTCTCAAAAAATCACATGTTCGCGCGCTGCTCTTTGGACCATATTGGTACCATGCAGAGTCGCGCACGGACAGATAAATAAAAGTTTAGACGTAAATAATTAACCATGGAGCTAGCGCATACGCGCTTATGACAGATAACATAGTTAAAACATATGAAATGATAAACATGGAATGCTCAATTGATGCGTGTCTTTTCGCATTCAGCCTAATGATACACCACTTACGGATAACTTACCGTTTTTGTGTTACAATTGTTTCAATACTGGTCAAACAAACCTTCAGTTAAATAAGAGAGAAAGCAATTAATCTGTACAAATGTAATTCCTTCATACTTTAAAAATGTACATATGTATGTATGTTTGTGTGTGTGTGTGTGTGTGTGTGTGTGTGTGTGTGTGTGTGTGTGTGTGTTTCGCATCTCCTCCTAAACCACTGGATCGATTTCAACCAAACGAGACAATCGGTATGAAATTAAGAACCACCTACTAAACATAGCTCAGATAATGAGATGTGTGAAAAACTGCCACGACATGTACGATGTTTAAATGTTTTGCTTTTGTGGTACTACCTGTATTCACAATAAATTTCGCACACAGTATCCACACATACCGCTAAATTCATCTATAAAATTATAGCATGATACCACAGATAGTTAAGGAGATATAACGTCTTAAACACTGAGATGTGTGAAAAACTACAGCATTGTGCATGATGTTTAAATGTATCACTTACTTTCTGCTAATTCTGTTGTCAACAGATACTGCGGACAATATCTACATGTGTTACTGAATGTGCACTGGAGTCCAAAATTAAAGCAACAAACTGAAATTTTGTAATATTGCTTTTATTTTGTCACAAAACAGTACAAACAGGTGATAGTAAAGTAGAAACAATGTAAAGAATGCAGAACGTAAACAACTGCAACATACATAACAGTGGACTTAAATGTTCTTGGTTTTTTTCAACTTAACGAATCTGCACAGACATTCCGACAACTGGCTAATTTGCTCAGTATGGGGTGTGACCACCTCTGGCAGCAACACAAACCTGTCAACGACGGGGCATGCCGTGAATGATGTCGTCAGTCTCATGTTCAGACAGTAACGCCAATTCTTCCTGTAGAGCTGCTCGCGAGTCTTGGAGAGTGGTTAGTGGATGCTGACGCGATGCAAGCACGTTCTGTGGGATTCAAATCGGGGGAGCGAGCAGGTCATGCCATGCGTGTAGTGTCTTCCATTTCCAAGAAAAAATCAACCATCTGTGCTCTATGAGGTCGAGCATTATCGTCCGTCATTACGAAGTCTGGGCCCACAGCACCTCACAACACCAGCAAATGAGGTCCCAAGATCTCGTCACGATACCGACAGCAGTTAAAACTTGCCGATTAACCCGTTCAGTTCGATAAAGAGGAGTTCGAGTGGTCAACATCGTTACGGATCCTCCTCGATATCAAATCTCTTTCCACAATGCTTAGATCCCAAAATCGTGTACCACGTTCCCTCCAGATGTGAATCCATCGAGCATCACTCTCCAGACTAAATCACGTCTCATCTGTGAAAACGATGTAGGCTCACTGTCCGACCATCCAGGTGGCATGTTGATGACTCTGACCTATAGATTCCCTTCTGTTCCGGAATAACATCAAGTGCCGGCACGCCGGCCTGAAGCAAACAGCAGAGAAGGCTGTGAGATGACGTCAGCTAGTAGAACGCTGTCTAGGACCGCACCGCGACAGGAGCGCCACCTATACGAACAGAATGTAAGCGCCGCTCCAGCTAGACGATGCACTAGAAGAGCGGCACTGGAAGACGAGCAGTGATATAAACTCTCTAGCAGTGACTTATGAACTTGTGTGATTTGCTTGCATGGAAATTGTATACATCGAAGGACATTGATTATTTGCATGTCGCCCATTGCTTGCAACACCTCATTGTAAAAAGGCAAAGTTAAGTACTGTCAATTTAGTTTTCTGTGATGAACTCCATTAATAAGATTTGCTTGTATGTTGTCTAGCTGTCTCAGGAAACAGCTTCCTAGGCACACTATATTAGACGAGTCGACAGGACACCACATTGGCGGAGAGTTATAAGAAGAATCCAGTGCCCGGCGGCGACGGAATTTTCTTTATGTTTTACTGGCGCCTTACCTCTCTCTTGTCTTTACTTTACAGGGGCGTTTACTTGCTTTAATAGTCTCTTATCACTTTTTTTTTAGTGTTTTCAGATGGGCGTCGCAGTAATTTTCTTTGCCTTTGCACTTCTTTTTTTGCTTGCCTTGTCTGTTTCTTGCATTTGTCTCTTCGAAAATCCCCACCCTACCTATCTCACCCCTGCTCAGGCCCCACAGCTGTCTGTGTTAGATATAACATAGATAATTGCGCTGTTTCAGTCCCAAACACAGCAAATATCTACACTGATCAACACGGTGCAGTAGCTGCTTTCCAACGCTGTGTGCCCGACGGAACAAGCACCACCTACAGGAACACCTACAGCTACACCGCCTTTTCGACAGTTTTGTGAACAAGAAGTGGACTGGCTTGAGTGGTTGCAACAGTTTGAAGCCCATGTAATTGCTCACCACGTACCCTGTTCTGTGAAAAGCTATTACTTTCTCTCAGCAGTAGGTAGAGTAGTGTTCTGATTTGTAAACAAACTGTCCCGTAACGCCAGTCCAACTGAACTTTGGTATGAACAGGTTGTAGATTCGCTGACTGTCTATTACAACCAACAAGTGATTTTGGTATCCGCTAAGTATCAATTCTATAATTGCAAAAAACGGCCACAACAAACTTATAGCCAGTGGGTAACAGATTTGCACGATATGACAAGGAAATGCAAATTCAAATGTGCTTGCAGTGCTTTATATTCTGGGTTATGTTTTGTGATGCGATTATGTACATTGTACCTGATGTCAAACTCAGAGAACAGGCTTTGAAACACTCCAATCCACCATTTCAGCAGGTAGTGCAAATACTAGATCAGCACGATTCAGGTGCCCTGTCGGCGAGAAAATTGAGCAGTCAGCTATTTGTCGGGTTGAGTCCCTTGTTTGCGACTGACCCATTCTGCAGTGACAGCTTGCGCTCCCCACACTGAGGAAACAATGCTCCATCCTGCGTAAGCAGCTCCATAAACAGGCTGCAACACACGTGAACAGAATTATGTCATGCCTTCGGTGTTTATCACGGCACATACGCCAAGACTACCCCTCACAAGAAGCTCAGTGTTTCGCTCGTGGCAGAAAAGGACATGTACAGTCCACATGTTTGCAGCAGAACAAACATAAGAATTCGGCCCATTCACAAAAATCTAGTCACGAGGCCCATATTAATGCAGATAATCAAAATCTGCAACAAGCATTCGCAAAACTAGCAAGCATGCTGTTTCTTCAATGGTACGCCAGTCCAACAAACCTTTTGTTCAATTGCTTCTTTGTGGGAAACGTGGGAAATTTCAGTTGGAAACGGATGAATCGGTCACATTGCTAAATCATCGCACATATGAACTGTTAAGTTCCCCACGCCTGTCTAAAATAGTACGCAATTGATGGCTTATAATGAACAAGACATTCCCATTTGTAAAACCATAGCTCTTATGCTGTACGGATTTATTTTGCTTTTGTTTCATTTAATGTTACATCATTGAGCTTCTGCAAATGTGTTTGATTGAATAGATAACACAGAATTGTATACTCCTTTCTTTGTACAAACTTTGATGTCATGGTTTGGTTCTATGCAATGTAGTATATCTGTCGTTTAAATGCTTTGTCCCATTTGGAGGGAACAAAACTTACTGTATATGATTGTAATTTTGTGTGAATAATTTTTGGTAGAAATGTCAATATGTGCAAATGTTCTGTTTTAATTAATGTATTTGGTTGCTGTTATGTAAACTGCTGATCCTCACTTAGAGTTCTTAGTTAGTTTGTATGTAAAAGATTGTTGTGGTTCCCCTCGGGAACGGAACTGTGTAGCGCGCGCAAATTGTGGTTGGCCTAGGTAGAAAAGGTGGAACTGTTAGTCAGTCGGGGACAAGCTACGAGTCGGGAACGAGCTACGAAACTGTGCACTGCCGTGTAAAAGATGCATATTATGCTGGTGCCGAGAGAGGCTTTTTCTGCTACTTTCCAATGCCTCGGATGGATGGATAAATAGCTGGAACGATTCTGGAATTATCGCCACCAAGAAGGGACAGAGTCCAGCAATTCTGCCTGCAAATCCACCTACCAACATGCAGTTGCCACCACATTGCGCAATCACTGTATCGAAATGCTATAATAATGTACAGTGAAGGATCAGCTTCTTGGATGTGTTAGTGTGCTCAAATATAAGGTAATTTATATCTGAGTTTATGTACCTACCCTGATTTTTCTCATCATCATAACACCTCTCAGGTTCCTCTCCGTTTGAGCTAAAGTGATATCCGAGTGTCCTTACTAAAAGAACATTAAAGCCCAATATTTTGCTCATTAATGCCTCTTCAACATAGTAAAAAGAAAGTTAAAGTTAATGTGGCAAGAGAGTGAGTTAAAGTAAATGTTGTTTGCTGAAAATATTCCTATTAAAACTGTTTATTAAAGTGCTGTTGCCAACTTCAAAATTAAAAGTTCTTAAGACTGAGGCTTATAAAGTAAATGATCACATTGTTGTCTGTAGTAAATTCTAAAAGGTGAGTCAGTTTCTTGCAATTTTGTCAACATTGTGTTTCGCTGTAGTAAAAGTGGGAAACTGCAATAATAGAAAATTATATATTCATGATTGCTAAGTGTTTGTCTCTCTTGTGTATTGGAAGTGCATATTAATAATATAACAGGATTCACAGTTTGTCTATTATGTTAATGCTAGGTAACAAGTAATGGGAAGACCACTAATTACGAAAACCATAATTTCTTTATTCAAATGATAGTGAGAAGCAACCTGTTAGTGGATTCCAATTAACTTCCATTTTAAATAATAAAGTATTTAACTGAGAGAGACTTAACCTATGTCCAATCTATGATCCTGGAGGGAATGTTAATGGTAATGTTATAAAAGACAGCTCAGTTTGTGTAAGCCCTGAAAGTAATAGTGTGTTTCGGTATCTGTTATAATTTTGCAAATAGTTGGTGCTGCTCTAACTGTTAGTTTCAATCTTACCGTAAACATATGTATGTGTCAGAGTTCACTGCACTCGCGTGTGACAAAGTATAGGTTGTGTTTATCCGTTAAAGTTACTAATAACTATTTTCTTGAACGAGAATGTTAATCATTCTCTTGCCTAGTTAGGCTGGCGACCGTTTTCTCTATCAGTTAAACAGTGCAGATAGGCAAAATTTTGTTTGTTACTGTTCAAATATTTACGTAATTCTGACTTTCACTTCCGATAAGCCACCTCCGTTAGGCACAACACGGTCAACATAACAAAATTCCTCTCAGAGGGTAACACTGCTCTGTTGCTTTATACCATTATCACTCTAACAAAATAATTCTGTTTTGCAAACTGCCTCCAGTTTCGAGGTTATGGTATAGCAGTAACAGGTAGGAGTGATATACATTCTCGGTAAACGTACTTTATCTGCCATGTATCGCTCGCATACACGAACTGTAACTTCCACTGAGCTACAGTCACGCGATTGTGAGAACGTATTTGACCTTGATTCTCTTGAGTTATTTGGCTTTCAAATTTAGAACAATGTGTTGTCAGTGACTGCATTCAGTGCAAGAGACAGTGTTGCTAGCTTGCTGAAAGAATTTCCTAAACTATTTTCTGAAGGTTTAGGCTGGGCTAACAATTTTGTTGCACATATTACTATTCCCCCCCATGAACCATGGACTTGGCCGCTGGTGGGGAGGCTTGCGTGCCTCAGCGCTACAGATAGCCGTACCGTAGGTGCAAGCACAACGGA
The DNA here is from genome assembly GCF_023864275.1 of Schistocerca cancellata. NCBI lineage: Eukaryota > Metazoa > Arthropoda > Insecta > Orthoptera > Acrididae > Schistocerca > Schistocerca cancellata. The sequence goes on from NC_064626.1 coordinate 138,549,320, forward strand.
GGGGTATCTGTTGAGAGGCCAGACAAACGTGTGGTTCCTGAAGAGGAAGTGAATGCCATTGTTTAAAAACTGGAGTAAGAAAATACATTAAACTTCTGTTACAGGGCTGACTAGACGAAAGTCTGAAAAGTATACCGAAGTAGAACACACTCCCCTACACTTCGTGCCGGTTAGACTTTTGTTCATGCTAACTTAATTGTCAGTGACTGCATTCAGTACAAAAGACACTGTTGTTACCTTGCTGAAAGAATTTACTAAACTATTTTCTGAAGGTTTAGGCAGGGCTAACAATTTTGTTGCACATATTACTATTCCCCCACACCCATGAACCATGGACTTTGCCACTGGTGGGAAGGCTTGCGTGCCTCAGCGATACAGATAGCCGTACCGTAGGTGCAACCACAACGGAGGGGTATCTGTTGAGAGACCAGACAAACGTATTGTTCCTGAAGAGGAGCAGTAGCCTTTTCAGTATTTGCAGAGGCAACAGTCTGGATGATTGACTGATCTGGCCTTGAAACACTAACCAAAACGGCTTTGCTGTGCTGGTACTGCGAACGGCTGAGGGCAAGGGAAAACTACAGCCGTAATTTTTCCCGATGGCATGCAGCTTTACTGTATGGTTAAATGATGATGGCGTCCTCTTGGGTAAAATATTTCGGAGGTAAAATAGTCCCCCATTCGAATCTCCGGGCGGAGACTACTCAGGAGAACGTTGTTATCAGGAGAAAGAAAACTGGCATTCTACGGATCGGAGCGTGGAATGTCAGATTCCTTAATCGGGCAGGTATGTTAGAAAATTTAAAAAGGGAAATGGATAGATTAGAGTTAGATATAGTGGGAATTAGCGAAGTTCGGAGGAAGGAGGAACAAGGCTTCTGGTCAGGTAAATACAGGGTTATAAATACAAAATTAGATAGGGGTAATGCAGGAGTAGGTTTAATAATGAATAGGAAAATAGGAATGCGGGTAAGCTACTACAAACAGCATGGTGAACGCATTATTGTGGCCAAAATAGATACGAAGCCCACGCCCACCGCAGTAGTACAAGTTTATATGCCAACTAGCTCCGCAGAGGACGAAGAGATTGATGAAATGTATGATGAGATAAAAGAAATTATTCAGATAGTGAAGTGAGACGAAAATTTAATAGTCATGGGTGACTGGAATTCGATAGTAGAAAAAGGGAGAGAAGGAAACGTAGTAGGTGAATATGGATTGGGGGGAAGAAATGAAAGAGGAAGCCGCCTGGTAGAATTTTGCGCAGAGAATAACTGAATCATAGCTAACACTTGGTTCAAGAATCATAAAAGAAGGTTGTATACGTGGAAGAAGCCTGGAGATACTGACAGGTTTCAGATAGATTATATATTGGTAAGACAGAGTTTCAGGAACCAGGTTTTAAATTGTAAGAAATTTCCAGGGGCAGATGTGGACTCTGACCACAATCTATTGGTTCTGACCTGTAGAATAAAACTGAAGAAACTGCAAAAAGTTGGTAATTTGAGGAGATGGGACCTGGATAAACTGAGAGCTTCAGGGAGAGCATTAGGGAACGATTGACAAGAATGGGGGAAAGAAATACAGTAGAAGAAGAATGGGTAGCATTGAGAGACGAAATAGTGAAGGTAGCAGAGGATCAAGTAGCTAAAAAGGCGAGGGCTAATAGAAATCCTTGGGTAACAGAAGAGATATTGAATTTAATTGATGATAAAAATGCAGTAAATGAAGCAGGCAAAAAGGAATACAAACGTCTCAAAAATGAGGTCGACAGGAAGTGCAAAATGGCTAAGCAGGGATGGGTAGAGGACAAATTTAAGGATGCTGAGGCTTATCTCACTAGGGGTAAGATAGATACTGCCTACAGGAAAATTAAAGAGACCTTTCAAGAAATGTGAACCACTTGTATGAATATCAAGAGCTCAGATGGAAACCCAGTTCTAAGCAAAGAAGGGAAAGCAGAAAGGTGGAAGGAGTATATAGAGGGTCTATACAAGGGCGATGTACTTGAGGACAATGTTATGGAAATGGAAGAGGATGAAGATGAAATGGGAGATACGATACAGCGTGAAGAGTTTGACAGAGCACACTGAAAGACCTAAGTCGAAACAAGGTCCCGGGAGTAGACAACATTCCATTAGAACTTCTGACAGCCTTGGGAGTGCCAGTTCTGACAAAACTCTACCATCTGGTGAGCAACATGTATGAGACAGGCGAAATAGCCTCAGACTTCAAGAGGAATATAATAATTCCAATCCCAAAGAAATCAGGTGTTGACAGATGTGAAAATTACCGAAGTATCACTTTAATAAGCCACTGCTGGAAAATACTAACACGAATTCCCTACAGATGAATGGAAAAACTGGTAGAAGCCGACCTCGGGGAAGATCAGTTTGGATTCCGTAGAAATGTTGGAACACGTGAGGCAATACTGACCCTACGACTTATCTTAGAAAATAGATTAAGGAAAGACAAACTAATGTTTCTAGCATTTGTGGACTTAGAGAAAGCTTTTGAAAATCTTGACTGAAATACTCTCTTTCAAATTCTGAAGGTGGCAGGGGTAAAATACAGGGAGCGAAAGGCTATTTACAATTTGTACAGAAACCAGATGGCAGTTATAAGAGTCGAGGGACATGAAAGGGAAGCAGAGGTTGGGAAGGGAGTGAGACATGGTTGTAGCCTCTCCCCGATGTTATTCAATCTGTATATTGAGCAAGCAGTAAAGGAAACAAAAGAAAAATTTGGAGTAGGAATTAAAATCCATGGAGAAGAAATAAAAACTTTGAGGTTCGCCGATGACATTGTAATTCTGTCAGAGACAGCAAATGACCTGGAAGAGCAGCTGAACGGAATGGACATGGTCTTGAAAGGAGGATATAAGATGAACATCAACAAAAGCAAGACGAGAATAATGGAATATAGTCCAATTAAATCTGGAGATGCTGCGGGAATTAGATTAGGAAATGAGACACTTAAATTAATAAATGGGTATTGCTATTTGGGGAGCAAAATAACTGATTATGGTCGAAGTAGAGAGGATATCAAATGTAGACTGGCAATGGAAGGAAAGCATTTCTGAAGAAGAGAAATTTGTTAACGTCGAGAATAGATTTAAGTGTCAGTAAGTCGTTTCTGAAAGTATTTGTATGGAGTGTAGCCATGTATGGAAGTGAAACATGGACGATAAATAGTTTAGACAAGAAGAGAATAGAAGCTTTCGAAATGTGGTGCTACCGAAGAATGCTGAAAATTAGATGGGTAGATCACATTACTAATGAGGAGGTATTGAATAGACTAGACTAGAAGAAGGGATCGGTTGGTAGGGCATATTCTGAGGCATCAAGGGATCACCAATTTAGTACTGGAGGGCAGCGTGGAAGGTAAAAATCGTAGAGCAAGACCAAGAGATGAATACACTATGCAGATTCAGAAGGATGTAGGTTGCAGTAGGTACTGGGAGATGAAGAAGCTTGCACAGGATAGAGTAGCATGGAGAGCTGCATCAGACCAGTCTCTGGACTGAAGACCACAACAACAACATATTACTATTAAAGGCAATGCTCAGCAGAAATTTTGCCTGGCCAGAACGGTTTCCATTGCATTATTGGACAAAGTTGCTGCTGAACTTAAAGAACTGCAAGACAACAGCGCTATTGCGCCCATATCAGCTAGTCAGTGGGCAAGTCCACTGGTTTTGCTACCCAAACCCTCAGGTCCCATTCGCCTCTGTGTTGACTTTGTCTACAGTCCACCCACAAACTGTCATTGATACTTATCCATTGCCACGCCCAGAGGATCTCATGGGCAGATTAGGCACTGGTCGCAACTTTTCAAAGATATATTTGGGCGATGCGTATCTTCAAATACCACTCGATGAAGAATCTTAAAAAGTGTGTGTAGCAAATACTCATTTGGGCTTGCTTAGATATTTGCGTTTGCCTTTTGGCAGTTCTTCTGCGCCTGCCATTTTCCAACGATATTTGGAACAGCTGACTGTGCAAATAACAAACTGTTCAAACTATTTGAACGATATTGTCGTAGCAGGTCTTACACCTGAAGAACATATTGCAAATTTGCGTGTTTTGTTTCGTGTGATATCTCATGGAGGACTGAAGTGTATATTGGACAAGTGCGATTTTTTTAAACCTGAGTTTCAGTATCTTGATCATGGCATAAACAGTCAAAGTGCAGATCCTCTTCAGTCGCATTTGATATCCATATGAGATTTGCCAGTTCCTCTCAATGTCGAGGAATTGCAGTCAGTCTTAGGGAAAATTGACTATTACATTCGCTTCATACCGAATGCTGCACAAATCTCAGCTCTATTGCACTGCTTGCGTCGCAAGAACGTCTCCTTTGTTTGGACGGATGAGAGCCAAGAAACGTTTCAAAAACTTTAAGGTGCATTTCTCAGTGATAGATGCTTAGTTCACTTTGATCCTGACCAACCACTTGTGTTGCAAGTTGATGCTTCCTCTTACGAAATCGGTGCAGTGCTTTCTCACAGAATTGGTGATAAAGACAGGCCTACAGATTTCGCATCAAAAGTCTTGTCCAAATTGAGAAAGAGGCTTTGGCTATTGTGTGTGGTGTCACCAAATTCCACCACTGTATGTATGGCAGAAAATTCTGCTTAGTAACGGATCACAAAACTTTGCAGTCCTTGATTCATCCAAGGAAACCAGTTCCTGTACGAACTGCCCAGAAATTGCAAAGATGGGCTTTGTTGTTGCCACAATACCAGTGCGAGATTGTGTATCGTCCGACAGCTCAACATGGTAATGTGGACGCACTTTCACGTCTTCCGATTTGCTCTGATACCGACTTTGACGGTTCTGCTGCATCTTGTTGTCACATCGATGCTCAGGATTCTGAATTGCTTCACTCTTTTCCGCTGATCTATGGGAAAATTGCAAAGACCACGGAAGCTGATTCAGATTTGAACATTCATCAAATATGCTTTGGCACATCTTGGCCTCGTTCCTCGCATAGGATAAAGAATTCTGTAGTGCGCTGATACTCTGCACGTTGGCATAGCCTTGCTGTACAGAAAAGAGTGATTCCTGTAAAATGACAGTGAACAGTCACGTATGTTGATCCCTAAAGCTTTGAAAAAAAAATAAGTGTTGCAGTTACTTCACCAAGGATATTGGGGGATTGTTCATATGAAACGATTAGCGCGTCGACACAGTACTTGGCATGGTACGGACATCCAAATAAAAGGATGACATTACAGTGTCACGCATGTGCGGAAAATCAGTCCGCTCCGCCACAAAAATTTTCTGCTTGGCCTAGGTCGCAATCACCATGGGAACGTGTGCACATAGACTTCGCAGGACCTTCTTGGAACAATCGCTGGTTGATTGTGTTTGGCGCATATAGCAAGTTTCCTTGAACTCGACAACATCAAGTAGCACAATTCAGGTATTGTTCTTTGTTTTTACGTCGAAGGTTTACCTGAAGTCATAGTGTCAGACAGCGGTCCTCAATTCACGTGAAATGAATTCGAAACATTCTGTAAACGCACTGGCATACAGCATGTAACTAGTGTGCCATCCCATCCACAGTCTAACGGTGAAGCGGAAAGTTTTGTCAGGACCTTCCAGCAGCATATGGCCAAACGTCGCTCCGCATACACCAGGGATCAAGCATTGCAACTGTTTCTCGCCTCCTATCGTTCACACCCACGAGATGGACCATCGCCTGCGGAACTGCTTCACGGCCGCCTCCACGGGACATTGCTCCACCAGCTCCACCCTCCTCAGCATCCGGCCCCGAACGAAGGCCGCATCTATCGCTTCGCGCCGCATGATATTATCTTTTACAGGGCTTTTAGCGTCAGCACAAGGTGGGCGCGAGGCGAGATCGTTCGTCGACCTGGCGCTTGCATGTGTCTTTGTGGTGTCACCGCCAGACACCACACTTGCTAGGTGGTAGCCTTTAAATCGGCCGCGGTCCGTTAGTATACGTCGGACCCGCGTATCGCCACTTTCAGTGATTGCAGACCAAGCGCCACCACACGGAAGGTCTAGAGACACGTCCTCGTATCGCCCTCAGCCCCGAGATGGTCGCTCGCCGGCTGAGTTGCTCCATCGTCGTCCTCATTGAACCTTGATGTCTTTGCTACATCCGCCGCATCAGGTTCCGGTGCAGCGGCAGACACCTGCTTTTGCTCCAGGCGACGTTGTATACTATCGCAACTATCGAGGTTCACGGCGTTGGCGCGCAGGGCGCATTCTTCGCTGCCTCGGCCGCGCGATGTATCTAGTTTTGGGGGCCTCTGGTGAGGTGCGTCGGCATCTCAATCAGCTGCGCCTCTGTCGTCGCACGGGATCTGCCGCTCCCCGTCTGCTTTCAGCGACGGTGCCGTCCGGTCAGCGCCCTGGGGATCCATCTACTGGCTCGCCTCATCCCCAGGTGTTACCGACACTGCCTTCCATTTTGCCCCATGGCGATGTGCCGCCACCGCCGCCGCCGCCTGTTCTCTCGCCGGCGCCGCCCGCAGTGGACGCGTCGCTGCAGCCGCCCAGCGCCTCCCTGGGCCACGCGCCGCCGATCGCTTCCCGTGACCGGTTGTCCTCCGACATGGAACTCTTGCCCGCTCCGGACCAGATGTCGTCTTCGCCAGTCAGGTGCTCCGACTCGATGGAGGTCGACCCTTCGGCTCCTCCTGACTATCTACGGGCGCATACACCGCATGTTGGCGTGCACCCTGGACTAGGTTTCCAGGCGTTTCCTAGCTCCCCTCGGACCGAATGGCTGGGTGCGGGTGGCACAGCCTCGCCTGTTGTTAGGCTCCCCACCTCGTCGCATACGTCAACATGGGGTCCTCCCCACGGCGGGCGGAAGCCTTATAATACAACCGTACGCCGATTTGCGGCGGAGGAATGTGGTGTCACCGCCAGACACCACACTTGCTAGGTAGTAGCCTTTAGATCGGCCGCGGTCCGTTAGTATACGTCGGACCTGCGTGTCGCCACTGTCAGTGATTGCAGACCGAGTGCCACCACACGGCAGGTCTAGAGACACGTCCTAGCACTCGCCCCAGTTGGACAGCCGACTTTGCTAGCGAAGCTACACTGACAAATACGTTCTCATTTGCCGAGACGATAGTTAGCATAGCCTTCAGCTACGTCATTTGCTACGACCTAGCAAGGCGCCATAGCATTTGATAATTATTATTGTGAAGCCTGTACAGTAACGAGAGATGTTCACCAATTGTGGATTAAAGTTAAGTATTCTACCAGTTACTCTTGTTTTGCTAGTCTTATTTCTCTGACCTGTTCCAGACCTCACGCCAGCCTGCGTGAGCTTAATCGCGTGCCTTTCGCCTTCCTCCAAACTCCGTGAATTGGCTCCTGCTAATTCACAACAGTCTTCTTTCCGATCTAGATGGTTTGCAGCGCAGCTATCAAAATCAACTTTGCCTCTGTCATGTACACTATGATCTTTCAGTCTCTCTTCCCCCAGATTCAAGGGTCCAGGGGACAGCGCGACCTCAGCAGCCGCCAGAGGGTGTCTTCGCCACCCCATGAGGACGGAACCTTCGCCTCCGCCGCCTCCGCTCGTCCTACCCATGGAGCTGGATCAGCCCGCACCGGATGGCGGTGTACGACTGGAAGCTTGATGTCCCCTGCAGCCACAGTTTCCGTCCACCCTGCAGCCTCCCAAGTCGTAGCCCCGCTCCCTACGCGACGACGGTCCGTCGCTTTGGAGGGAGGGAGGAATGTTCCGGCGTAACATCAAGCGCTGGCACGTCGGCCTGAAAGATACAGCAGAGAAGGCTGTGAGGTGACGTCAGCCAATAGAATGCTGACTAGGACCGCGCCACGACAGGAGCGACACCAATACGAAGAGAATATAAGCGTAGCTCCAGCTAGATGGCGCACTAGAAGAGCTGCACTGCAAGACGAGCCATTTGCTTGCGACCCATCTTTGTAAATACGCATGATTAAGTACTGTCAATTTAATTTCCTGTAAAAAACTCCATTGATAAGATTTGCTTGTATGTTGGCTAGCTATCTCAGAAAACAGTTTCCTAGGCACGCAATATTAAATGAGTGGGCAGGATGCCACACCTTCTGTGAAGACGTATCAGAGATAGTTAAACAGCAGGTCCCCGACAGTAAGAACCACACTGCCGAAGCCTTCTGCATACCATTTGCCTCGATACAACACGTTCTGTGGATGCTGAAAGATCGCAAGTCAGTTGCCGTGTAGTGCTAAGGAGGTACTGTCATGCCCTCGCAACCAAATAACGGTCCTCTTTTCTGAGGTCACACGTGGTCGGCCCTGCCCTGGTCTTCGGGATACAGTTTTGGTCTATATTAACTTTCGACACATCCGAGAAGCAACAGAACGATTCACATCAGGCCACGCCAGTTTGTGACTGTTCTGCTTCCTATGTTTATATGGCCATCCACCACAGAGAGTCTGGTAGGCATCTTTCTGTTCCATAGTGCACCGCCTGTGACTGTGTACGCAGAGATTGTGGATGTGGGACTACCTGGCTAACGCTATCTCGTTTCATAGATGACTTGATGTCGTCGTTGACATGGTTGTCCGTTAACTGGAATGCCATCGTCAGTGCAGAAAACGATTTTATGGACATCTGGTTGACAGTCTGTACTGTAAAGTAGACGCTGGGCGGGGAAATATTTTTTTTTTTTGCTTTAAATTTGGACAACAGTATACATACAAGATCATATTGTATGACAAATATATCAGGCAATATGACATCATAAACAGTGAGATGTGTGAAAACTGTCACAAAATTCTTGGTGTTTAAATATGAAACTTCCCCTTTGAAAAATTGTACAGGACTGAGCTTAAACTGACACACAATATTTTTAGCGCAACGCAATCTGACTTTCAAAAATCCCTACAAAAGAATGGCCCTGACTAACATTAACCTATACCTTTCACAAATCACTTACCTCACCAAAAATCTTCGTTACTCGAACTGCTGCAATACAGCGAGCGCCACTACTGCCAGCTAAATAAAAGATTCAAACTACTGAAGGCACTAACTACTGATAGCCATAGTTAGCAAATGACAGATTTTAATAGAGAACAAACAATGTATTTACCTTAATAATCATCAAAAGTCATAATATATATAGCAGTTCATAACATCCAGCCTTACAAATTTCAAAATTCCGCCATTTCTCTCCCCACATCCACCACTGCTGGCGGCTCACCTCCAACTGCGAAACGCTATGCGCTGTTAACATCCAGCTGCCCAACACTACAATGGCAGACAACAATGCAAACTAGCCACAGACTGCACACAGCACAGCCAGTGATTTTCATACAGAGCGCTACGTAACGTTGCCAATAAGAAAACATAAACAGCCTACTTACATAGCCCCCATGCTCTCCACATAAAATTTTACAAATTGTTTTGGGCAGTGGCCAATAATGATTTGATAAAATTTTTCATAATTACAATAACAAAGATATCAAATGCACACACTTATTGATACAATGTTGGTCAAAAGCTAAAATTTTCTCACAGTCCATAAAGACAGTCCAGATTGTTCATTACAGTAAAATTGCAGTGTTTTTCTCAAAGTCTGAGCAGTAAAAGACAATGCACACGGAAGTAGTGGATTTCCATGCAGTCTTGAAGAAGTAGTGTTGTACTTCCAACGGAAAGACAGTGCTGACTCTTGACATGCTGACCGGTAATGGGCCACAACAGACCAAACCCACAGCAGAGTCATGCGACGTTTTGAAGAATATTGGTAGGTAGGTCATCACAGAGCAGACCCACTATAGTCTTGGTAGAGAGTATGGTATTGGTGAGTTAGCAAAGGTGTAGATCCACTACAGTCCTTGTAGAAATTATGGTATTCGTGAGTCATCAAAGATGCAGTCCCACTGTAGTCCTTGTAGGGATAATGGTATTTGTGGGCCATCAAAGATGCAGACCCACTGTAGTCCTTGTAGAGACGGCCAGCAGCCATCTGTTGCGACTGTGCAGGTGCACAATCACCATCGAAGAGTCTTGCGGAGAATATAGCAAGTCCATAAACCACCACTTGTGCACTCACAAAGTTTTTTGGAATTGTCCTTAGAACCAGCAATGCTGTTATCCACTAACAGTCCCTACTTCTCACATATTGTCCATATACTATGACCAACAGAAACGTGTGCAGTGAAATGTGACTTACAAGTTACTAATATGATGAACTGGTGTCAATTACAATTTTGTAACATAAGAATACAATAACAAAGGTACAAAATACAACACTAAGAACATAATAGTATAGATAACATTTGTAGTAATACAGGCTTTACAAAAGAATCGAAATAAACATATACATCAATGTTACAGGAATTATGAGATAAGTAGATACATAAAATATCAGAATAAATTTTGAAACATCAACTTCACACATGAGCATTAAAACAAAACAGAATAAATAATGTCTAAACATCTTTACAAAGTAAATAACATATTATTAATGCCAATTATAGTTGAGGATAACAGTATTCCTCATCATAGTGAATGTAGCTTAGTACTAGAAGAAGAAAAAATTCTATGAAACTACACAGAGACAGGAAGAAAACAAATACACAAGGGCACACAAACACATAGTGGGATAACACAAAAGGAAAGGACAGGGTTCGTTTTCAGTGTAACATTTGGTACTGCAGTCCAACCCAAAACTTCATTCCATAGATCTTTCGTCTTATTTCAACCTTTGCTTCCACCAAAAAAAAATCCTATCCAAGCATGCTTTCTGTATTTTTCTCGTATAACGTCTCAGTGCATTTCTTCAAATTCATCGCAACTCATTCTCTTATAGGCTACCCCCTCTTAAGCTAACTTAAATCTACTGAGCTCAGATGCTAAACTAAGGGACGAGGCAATGCAGCAGCACAAAACAATTAACACAAACATCAATGACAAAAAATTTAAATTGGCAAAGTAAGCAACAATATTACAACTAATATAAAGCACTGTGCAGCAAACAAGAGAAATAAATCCGTAGTAAAACTGGCTTAACAGCGTAATACAAAGTCAAATTCAGTAACATTATGCCTGGCAAACAGCCTCACCAAAAATCTTCGTTACTCAAACTACTGCAATACAGCGAGCGCCACTACTGCCAGCTAAATAAAATATTCAAACTACTGAAGGCACTAACTACTGATAGGCATAGTTAGCAAATGAAAGATTTTAATAGAGAACAAACAATGTATTTACCTTAATAATCATCAAAAGTCATAATATATATAGCAGTTCATGACATCCAGCCTTACAAATTTCAAAATTCCGCCATTTCTCTCCCCACATCCACCACTGCTGGCGGCTCACCTCCAACTGCGAAACGCTATGCGCTGTTAACATCCAGCTGCCCAACACTACAATGGCAGACAACAATGCAAACTAGCCACAGACTGCACACAGCACAGCCAGTGATTTTCATACAGAGCGCTACGTAACGTTGCCAATAAGAAAACATAAACAGCCTACTTACAAATTTATTACTCCATTGCTACTAACACTTTTCGTAAGGTATTTCGCAGACAGTATACACATATGCCGCTGAATCTACTAACAAATTCAGTGAAACCGCATTTATACGTTTCTTAGCTCTACGTTTTCCGCACTTGTATGTTGTATACTATACACTTTCTCGATTTTGCATGCAAAGTTACCCAACTATCAAGTTTTCCATTTATACGTTTTCACATTTTTACGCTATAATTTTACTCCTCCACAGTAATTTTTGTCGCACTTATACATTACGAAGACCAAAATATCGTCTCGAAACGTTTCGCACATGGTGCGGTCAGTGATTGTTCGTTTGCTGTCTGCATGCAAAGTCGGAGTTATTATTGCGGCGTTAGTTACAGTACACATGGTGACATTTCTTGTTGAGCTATGGCAGTCTGTTTCAGACCGTATGAGTACGCGGAACATTGCTCCCAATAGCGGCCTTCACACGATGTTAAACATCTCCGTAACGCTATCACGGTTACCAAATAACCCTGTGACGAAACGCGCCGCTCTTCTTTGGATTAAAGTAACCTCTGGCGTGCCACAGGGGAGTGTTATGGGACCATTGCTTTTCACAATATATATAAATGACCTAGTAGATAGTGTCGGAAGTTCCATGCGGCTTTTCGCGGATGATGCTGTAGTATACAGAGAAGTTGCAGCATTAGAAAATTGTAGCGAAATGCAGGAAGATCTGCAGCGGATAGGCACTTGGTGCAGGGAGTGGCAACTGACCCTTAACATAGACAAATGTAATGTATTGCGAATACATAGAAACAAGGATCCTTTATTGTATGATTATATGATAGCGGAACAAACACTGGTAGCAGTTACTTCTGTAAAATATCTGGGAGTATGCGTGCGGAACGATTTGAAGTGGAATGATCATATAAAATTAATTGTTGGTAAGGCGGGTACCAGGTTGAGATTCATTGGGAGAGTCCTTAGAAAATGTAGTCCATCAACAAAGGAGGTGGCTCACAAAACACTCGTTCGGCCTATACTTGAGTATTGCTCATCAGTGTGGGATCCGTACCAGATCGGGTTGACGGAGGAGATAGAGAAGATCCAAAGAAGAGCGGCGCGTTTCGTCACAGGGTTATTTGGTAACCGTGATAGCGTTACGGAGATGTTTAACAAACTCAAGTGGCAGACTCTGCAAGAGAGGCGCTCTGCATCGCGGTGTAGCTTGCTCGACAGGTTTCGAGAGGGTGCGTTTCTGGATGAGGTATCGAATATATTGCTTCCCCCTACTTATACCTCCCGAGGAGATCACGAATGTAAAATTAGAGAGATTAGAGCGCGCACAGAGGCTTTCAGACAGTCGTTCTTCCCGCGAACCATACGCGACTGGAACAGGAAAGGGAGATAATGACAGTGGCACGTAAAGTGCCCTCCGCCACACACCGTTGGGTGGCTTGCGGAGTATAAATGTAGATGTAGATGTAGATGCCTCTGGGACTTGCTGTTGACCGTCCAAGCAGCCGGTAGCCGCACGAGACGACAGCGAAAACAGCAGCAGTAGCGGCAATATCAAACTGCTCACAGCAACAGCTGAACCTGATCTCAGTGGCGGCATGTGTCGCCTGGACGTTTGAATGCATGAGCAGAGTATAGTTTCTAGATGGCGTCGTGTAAAGGGGCCCTAAGGAGGGGGAACGCGGCCCGCGGTCCAAAAATCAGACAATACAGTAGATACCGGTGCCATTTTACGGTAGTGTAAGCAGGTGGAGAGCGCACTGAGTAAAACCAGGAGTGCTTTTACAAAGGGGGAACTCAATTGTTTTAGTGTAGTTTCCAATTTTTGTGCATGCGAAAATGATGAGTTCGTCACACAGGAGCCAAATGTCGTGTAGGGCCCCAGCGAACACGTAGAAGTGCCGCAACACGACGTGGCATGGACTCGACTTTGTAGTGCTGGGAATCCTGCAGGGCTATCCATAAATCCGTAAGAGTACGAGGGGAAGGAGATCTCTTCGGAACAGCACGTTGCAACGCATTCCAGATATGCTTAATAATGTTCATATATGGGGAGTACAGTGGCCAGCGGAAGTGTTGAAACTCAGAAGAGTGCTCCTGGAACCAATCTGTAGCAATTATGGACGAGTGGGGTGTCGCATTGTCCTGCTGGAATTGCCCAAATCCGTGGGAATGCACAATGGACATGAATGGATTCACATGACAAGACAGTATAATTACGTACGTGTCACCTATCAGAGTCGTATCTAGACGTATCAAGGGTTCCATATCACTTCTGCTGTACACGCTCCGCACCATTTGAAAGCCTCCACCAGCTTGAACAGTCCTCTGCTGGAATACAGAGTCCTTGGATTCATGAGGTTGTCTCCATACCCGTACACGTCCATCTGCTCGACATAATTCGAAACAAGACTCTTCCGACGAGGCAACGTGTTTCTAGTCATCAACAATCCAATGTCGGTTTTGACGGGTCCATGTGCAGTCATCAAGGATACACGAGTGGGTCTTCGTTTCCGAAAGCCCAAATCGATGATGTTTCGTTGATGACCCAGCATTGAAATCTGCAGCAATTTGCGGAAGGGTTGCACTTCTGTCACGCTGAATAATTCTCTTCAGTCGTTGTTGCTCCCATTCTTCCAGAATCTTCTTTCAGCCAGAGCAATGTCGGAGATTTAATGTTTCACCGGATTCCTGATATCCACAGTACACTCGTGAAATGGTCGTACGGGAAAATCCCCACTTCATCGCTGCCTCGGAGGTGCTATGTTCCATCGTTCTTGGACCGACTACAGCACCTTCAAACTCACGTAAGTCTTGATAACCTACCGCTGTATCAGCAGTAACGGATATAACAACTCCGCCAGACACTTGTCGTTTTCGCCGGCCAGGGTGGCCGAGCGGTTCTAGGAGCTACAGTCTGGAACCGCGCGACCGCTACGGTCACAGGCTCGAATCCTGCCTCGGGCATGGATGTGTGTGATGTAGTTAGGTTAGTTAGGTTTAAGTAGTTCTAAGTTTTAGGGGACTGACGACCTCAGAAGTTAAGTACCATAGTGCTCAGAGCCATTTGAACCATCTTGTCGTTTTCTATAGGTGTTGCCGACCACAGCGCCGTATTCTGCCTGTCTACATATCTCCGTATTTAAATACGCATGCTTATACCAGTTTATTAGCGTGAATACTCTGATATGATAGGCTTCACGCTATAATTAAACATCGAATTATTACAGAATTAATATATAGTGCAATGTCATCATCTTCCAGCGTGTAACAAATGCCGCCACTGTAAACGCCTCTTAAAACAGATTGTGCCTGCGGCCAAACAGAAGCTCATCCTGGCCATAACTTCCTTGGTAAAAAATGTCGTTTAGCTGCATCTGGTCACCCTTTGTCGGTGAACGCTTGGCTGGCCCTGAAAGTCCCTTCTGTCACCTCTCACATCGACCTGCCTCACGCAAGACAACTCTTACCTCCCACATCTCGAACTCTAACCAGGCTGGGTTCTAGCCAGCATGTGGGTTATCTTAAATACTGTTGTCACTGGACATTACGTTCTGTTTTTGAATGTGTAAAACAAATTTCTGATATTTGTAACACTTTGAAATATTATCAAGATATGACGGGATGTTTGTGCAAATTTTTCTTATTGTGTGCTTGCATAACCATCCTCAGAAGCATGTTTTGTAATATATTTTATTGATGCTTTTAACTTAAGATTAACCGCAATTAAATAGTATTTTTTACCAGGCGCATTTTGCCTTTAATATAAAGCATTCTTCTTAGTTAATCTGTAAATATGCTTCTGTATATCTTTATATTTTGATACATAGAGTTCAAAAATAGATTTCTTCTCTTTTTTTATATGTAAGAAGACGCAAAACTGCTGTAAGTAAATTGGACACCAACTTTGTAAACGAATGCTTTTTCTGATTTATAAATATCAAAATACAGGACCATATTACTTGTGATGGAGTAAGTTGGCGCCAGCACATCATGAGGCAAAGACGTTGGGAGTAGATCGATAGAGGCCAAAGGCAGACTCTCAAGAAACGCGCTGCCAACGCACTCTCGGCCGCCAGTATTTAGATCGTCGCCGCAGACCAGAGGACCAGTCTAAGACAGCCAGTGAGTTCCAGTCTGTCATCCAGGGAGTCATCTAGTCATCAGTCGCAGTCCAGTCACTTGCAGTCGTAGACAGTCACAGGCAGCACATAGCGACCAGAGTAGTGCACAAAGCGGACTTGTACTACACCAGCAGTGAGGCCAACGTGGTCTATTACGGAGAGCTTGTACCACAACACCTGGACTACCTTGAGTTCAGTTCAAAAATGGTTCAAATGGCTCTGAGCACTATGGGACTCAACATCTTAGGCCATAAGTCCCCTAGAACTTAGAACTACTTAAATCTAACTAACCTAAGGACATCACACACACCCATGCCCGAGGCAGGATTCGAACCTGCGACCGTAGCAGTCCCGCGGTTGAGTTCAGTAATTTTCTATTCTTATGAATAAAGAACCCAGTTAATATAAGCATGCAGTTGGTGTTATAGGAAGAGGATACGGGCCACCAACCAACATCATCTCCTTACTTCCCGTGGCAAAAGCCTACAGTGATAAGGACAGGACACAGAACTATGTATACAGTACCATATTTCAAGAATGGCTGCAGAAGGTGCTTTATAAATAAAAGCAAAAAGCGTCTGGTAAAAATACTCTTTTAGTGCACTAAGATTAAGATGAAAAAAGAATGACAATTTATTTCTGACAATTATTCATTATATATTATTACAACATCAACTGCGAAAACTATGAAGTCACTGTTAATAGTGTCTGCTAGTGAATCAATACACAGAATGAGTGGCAATAGTTTCAAAACTCTTCCCTGCGACACGCCTAAAGTAAGTTCCAAGTTTCTCAACGACCCTTCATCCAAATCTTCAGTTAATTCACGAATCTCATTTGACACCTCAAGATATCCTACTTTCTTTACTGAACGTTTGTGAGGTACCGAGACCATTGCTTCTCGGAAGTCGGGAGATTGGTCTCCATCCGATTGTCTTGAGCTACGTCTTTCAGGGTATCTTGCAAAAAGGTGCAAGTTGGGTTTCGGGACACGGGCTGATTAGTATGGAGGAAGTCAATTTGTTTAAGACATCTCATTACTTTCTTTGAGCATATGTTTTCAGATTCTACAACAGATAGGTGTCACTAATATTGCGCAGTAGTTCGCATACCACTTCTGTTCTCTGGGCTGTGTTTCTTTCAGTCACTGGTCACGGATTTTGTTCACGAAACCTACGGCGTATTATCTAGTTAAGAGAGGAAGTATTTGAGCTGAAGATTCTATACAATATCTGACAGGGATTCCACTAGTCTCTGAGGCCTTGTTCAGTTTAACGAATTTTAGCTGTTTCCCATCATCACCCACGCTAATGTCTATACCATTCATCTTTGCAGTTGTGCGACAATGAAACAGAGGTGGTACTCTTGGATGTTCCTCTGTGAAGGAACATTTGTAAAAGAAGTTCAGTATTTTTTTATTTATTCTTTTTATTTATTTTGTTTTGCTGCCATAAATTTCCATTCCTGTGTTATCCATGAGTGCCTGTACACTAACATAGGTGCCATTTATAGCTTTTATATTGTGTAGATTGTTTCAAATATCTGTATGTTGCTACACAGATGCAAAATGAATTTTTTCAGTTAAATTGTAATTGGCGAGGATATTACTGAACCTGTTTGCCATGCCACGCACTAGTGCAATGGATGCGGCATGTAACGATTCAATGCTCTTCGCAAAATTCCAGCCGTGCATAGCTCTTCTTATATGTGTTTACATGTTACTCAGATTTCAGTAATGCTCGAAGCAGGTTCGTACAAACTTAGAACACATACGGCTCCCAGAAAGGGACAAGGAATCGAAAGGAATCTTCATGGATTGAGAGGCCATGTGATCGTACTTCATTGATTACAAATTCGAGAAATTAATAGTTCCATCAACTCACTTATGACGTCCCACTACCTCTGGCCTGAATAAATGCACATATTCGGAACTGTAGGGTGTCATAAGGCCTGATTTACTTGAGGCAGGACGGCCTACAGCTATTCGAACCGGTCCCTTTGTTGCCTGTGTTCGTTTTTCATTTCACTGGGCCTTATGAAACGTGCGCACCGTAAAAACTTGTATTCACGCTGCGGGGCGCGGTGACAGGCTCAACAATGTGCGTGAGTAGTACTGCCTCTTTCCCGATTGGACACAAAACTCGCTCTCCTTTACTGCACTGAGAATGCAGGTTTTCTGCTTTCTTTTATTTCCATTGCGAGCGATTTCTTGTCGTTCAGGGAATATTAAGAAAAAGGTTTAGTGTCGAAAGAAGCGCTGCATCATTGTGAGACACATAGAGGCGAGCTAGCGTGCCGGGACTTACCCCAGTTCACTACTACTAGCATCACGTCATGATAACGCGCCTGCGCGTAGCAGGCAAAGTATTACACCATAATCTAAGAGTGAAATTAAAAACCGAAATAGCTTTTCCAAACTGTGTCAGCGCATGCTTTAGTGTCTTAATGTTCACACTGTGAAGTCTCGGAATGATCAGATGACTAGGCTTTGCTAAATATATTATTTTACCAAGAAAATAAGTACTGCTAAATAATGACATTAGAAAGCCAAAAATTGTTCAGAATGTGCAAATGTATGTCAAATCAAAAGCTACGAGTCCCAACTTGATCGGTGCAACATTTTGGTCAAAATTTTACAAAAACTTGAAGGGGCTAAATATTAGGCTCAGAAAGATGAAAATTCGTACGTAGCCTCAATTTGACATAAAAACATTAACTATGTGACTCCATCAAGTTACCTCTAATAGTTTCCAACTAATTTACTAAAACCTAAATTTGGAACTAAAACATCCTTATTCATAGCATATCAAGTATCATTTGTATTTATGATAGGAAGTCCTAATTACAGCACTTGATTACATTCATTAAATAATACAGCAGCATCAAGTTTCAAGACTTTAGTGTAAATAACAATCAATACAAGGACTCTTAATGAGGTAGTTCAGAGAGCTAAAACTTTTGTAGTAACTAAAGCCAACTTAATTTTAATTCTATAATAATTATGAAGGTTGGAAATTATTACACAACAGAGATATTAATTAATACTTGTGTGAGAGGAGCCATTGAGATGCTGCACCCTGTGCTTACAGCAGTTGATAGCAGATGTTCCGTTCGGCAGTCCGCTGCGCCCATGTATAAATAAGGCCACAGAGGCAGTGACGAGGCAGTTCGCACCGATCTATCAATCTGCCCTCGGATGACGTCAGAGTTATGGACCTACCAAACGCATGTTTTCGATAAAAGTAGGAAGTGATCTCGAGAAGGTTGTACACCGTCCTGGATCGTAGATTTGACAGAGACACTTCGCACTGAGCTATCGGCCTGTCTGCGTCAGTCAAACGCCGACATACGCTCTGCCTCGGATGCCGTAAGAGCTAGAGATGGGTCGTTCGCGAACTAACGGGTCCAAAGTAACGGTTCATAAAGATGAACGGAACGAGCGAGGAACGAATTCTAAGGAACGGTCTTTCGTAGTCCACTTCGGTCGCGGCTTTCTACTTATAGTTCCCGGGAACGGGAACGTTCGGTCTCGTCCCCGCAGCGGCACGTCGGACGGTCTCGTTCCAGCCTCGGTCCCGTTCCCGTCTTCTCGGTCCCGTTCGGGCGGACTCGTCCTCCTTCGCGTGGCCACTCGTCGCAGTTCCACTAGTTCCACTGCCGACTGCCTATAGTTCAGTATCGTCTTGTTCTTCGTTTCGTTCGCTGCGCACGCCCATTCTAGATCTGTTTCAAACCTTTTATGAACTGCGAATTTCTGATTCTCTTCGTATTCTATTCAGCGTCCATGGCCGGTAATTAAAATGTTTTTTAATTAAGTAAATTACATAAAAATTACGTGGTATGTAATATATACATCTTCTCAGGTAACAAAACGGCATATCAGCTTACTTTACTATTTCGGTAAACAGCAGAAGAAATACTTGTAAAAAGGCAAAATTTTGTTGTTGTTAGACATGCAAAGGAAGTCGGCACGGCACACACGAGTGGCCATTTTCCGTCTTTTTTTTTTTTTGTCCAAGGTAAATGAACATGTTCATTGTTATGGCAGGCAGATCGACTATCAACAGAATGAATCCCGCGCTCCATAATAGTGTCTGGTGTCACATTTTGTAAAGATAATATTATAACTTCTACAGTATAATTTCAGTGGCACAGGGTGTCGCACGAAAAATCGGCCCCAAGTACTAGACTGCTCATTGTCGCTTACCAATCGTCATCTATTGTTTCGAAGTTGTTGTTGCATTAGCCTATTTGTTGTTTCTTCACTGCCTAATTATTACATGTTTATCTATTCTACTCGTAGCGGTCAACAAATCGTCCGTAATTGGTGAGCAGTCTGTATTTGGGGCCGGTTCTTCGTGCGCCACCTAATATTATTTCACTTGGCTAAACGAGAGGTTTTGCAGAATCATTAAAATTACAAGTGTGTGAGAATTCTGTTACGAATAAGAATTCTGTACTCCAGGAGGGAGGCAAGTGCCCCCTCTTGGCTCCTTCCATCTTCAGTCCCTATGCTACTAAATTCCAATTTTTCATATGAATCATATACCAAGCACAAATGAACGGTGAACGAGTAAAAATGAGAGGTTCCCAAAAAAAAAAAAAAAAAAAAAAAGAGCTATCACCAGTGAACTGGTTCCCAAGCGTGAACGAGTTTCAAATGCTTCAAATGGCTCTGAGCACTATGGGACTTAACTTTATCAGTCCCCTAGAACTTAGAACTACTTAAACCTAACTAACCTAAGAACATCACACACATCCATGCCCGTGACAGATTTCGAACCTGCGACTGTAGCGGTCGCGCGGTTCCAGACTGTAGCGCTTAGAATAACTCGGCCTCCCCGGCCGGCATGAACGAGTTTGCTCATCTCTAGTCAGAGCTAGGCACCTATCAGAAACGTTTTCCGTAAAAGTAGAAGTGAACTCGCGAGGACTGTACACTTGCCGCCCGTAATGTTGACGAAATCGAGTGGCAGTTGGTGATTTTATTCTCCACTATTGTTGCCAGCAATTAACTTTGAAGATTAGAAGTGTGCGACAGACCATTTACTTGGAACTTACTGTAGAGGTCGCCTCTGTACTGCTAATAGTGCTGTCTCTGATAGGGATATTATTATTATCTGGAATATTATTATGTTTGTATGCGTGAACGTTTACTGAATATATTAATCAGTTAGAACTAAAAACTTTTATTCATAGTCATAGCTCCTAATCCCGCTGAGTAAATTGCGGGACAGAACATTTCCTATCAGTGAACACAAGAATAACGTGCACTTGCAGACTGGAGATTATGGCCAGTATGTTCTCAATCGCTTTCTTTCTGGCCGCAAAAATAGGCTCTTGTGAACACGGCGACCAATATTTAACATCCACCCGCCGCCCCACAATTTGAAGTAACTCTGGAAGGTATGACAGTGGTGCAGAACTTCTTATGAATCGATACTTCTTATTTTAAATGTTACCTCTTATATCTTCTAAGAGATAAGGCAAATTTGTTTCATTTAGCATCCGGCGGTAAATGACCCAACCTCTGCATAGAGAAACACCTCGATTTGGTACGTTTTGTTGTTTGGCCGTCAGTATTGATGAAATTGCTCAGTCTTTTTAGGTGTCATTGCTGCTTCATACACGTCGGTGGTTCTCACACTGAAAAGACGCAACAACCAAGGGAGGGGGTGTCGGGGACGATGGCGTGCAAGAGAGACGCGGTATGTTATAAAAATAAATAAAAATCTTACTTACAAATAATAACGTTTATATTTTCGTTTGCAACAAAGACTAAGCCGTTGATATGGATTGAATTTCGCGCGACAGTCAGTGTCACTTTCGACGCGGTTG
Organism: Schistocerca cancellata; assembly: GCF_023864275.1. Taxonomy (NCBI): domain Eukaryota; kingdom Metazoa; phylum Arthropoda; class Insecta; order Orthoptera; family Acrididae; genus Schistocerca; species Schistocerca cancellata. The sequence continues at coordinate 138,570,776 of NC_064626.1, forward strand.
AAGACAATGAAACCGCGGTCACATTTTTAACGCGGGTTAAAATTATCGTGCGAGCTGGGCGACTTCCGCAGACGGTAGAATCTCCTGTTGTCGGCTGCACTGTGACTATTCTTAACGATCACACATAGTGCAGGCCTTGAGTCGCGTATCACGACGCCTTCTAACAGTCTTTCAGAGTTTGCGAGTGAGACCTAACTGCAGTATGAAGCGGTTCCTGGTCACCGACAGACATGAAGACACTAGTGACCCTCAACTGGCGGAGGGGAGAGAGATACTTAGAAGGCGAAAACGAGAAGGTATGACGAGAACTGTCTACTGCTGGGCAACACGAAAACTACAGTCAGTGTTGAAGAACGTAACGCAGTGTGAATATTATTTAAAGACTGTAGCTGTTGGTGGCATAAAGCTTAACGATCTTGAATTAACGAGAAAACAAAAAGTATTTTTTGTCAGGAAACTAAATGTTTTATTGTCTGCCCAGAAAAACTTTGCTAATACGATGACTCGGACTTCTAAGGCCCTGTTAGCCTGTTACCTTTCACTTGGTATTGATAAATGCAAGAAATATTAACGTGAACTCCTATCCGAAGAATGAATAACCGCCTTTTGCAGAGCGGATCGCTGCAAGACGTGCAGAAAGAGAGAGAATGAGGCTCTGGAATGAACTGATAGGGGTGTGGAGCAATGCCGAATCCAGTGATGTGGCCAGCTGCGCTAGGTTTCTCGGCTGAGGAGATGGTCCCACAGATTTTCTACAGGTTTTAAATGCAGGGAGTTTGTTGGCCAGAGGAGTTCGGTAAACTCATCCTGGTGCTTTCCGAAAGACTCACGTACAGTGTGAGTAGGCGTTGCGCTGTCCTTCTGGTAGATGCCATTGTGGAGAGGAAACACAAACTGCATGTAGCTAACTAAGGACATGTCCCCAAGGATAGATGCATGATTGCGTTGATCCATTGTAGTTTCCAGAATGACGAGATCACCCACTGAAAGTCACAACATTTCCCAGACCATAACTCTTCTCCCTTGGCCTGGACCCTTCCGACGATTGTTGCAGGGTTTTTGCTTTCGGCCGTTTCATGTCGATGGAGCATAAAAGGTGATACATCTGAAAAGGTCACCTGTCGCCACTCAGTTGATGCCCAGTCTTCGTCGCTGATGGACTTCAGGTAGCATGGGTGCATTAACCAGGCCCATATGCAGTAGCGTTTGCTGAACGGACGTTGAGGAGGCAGTGTTGATGGCTCCTTGATTCATCTGAGCGATCAGTTGCTCAACAGCTGCAGATACATATCCCCGCAGCCGTTGTTCACACCAGTCATGTTTTGCCCGTGTTGCCCCACAGTTGCCTCGGCGCCCGTTTCCGATAGCGCAATTCTGCCATGCACAGTATATTTTAACGATGTACCCTCATGAACAGTTAACAGACTTAGTCTTTTCGGAGATTCTTCCACCCTTGGCCCGAAAGCCAAAGATCATGCCCTTTTGAACGTCAGATAAATCGCTCCGTTTCTGGATTACCCAACGGCTACTACAGTGCAACCACGCTCCCCCCCCCCCTTCCACATGCCCTATATACCCTCCACTCTTAGTGCTGCCACCTGCCGCCTGTGAGTGGCCATCTCAAGTTAATGTCGAACAGAGGCGGTGGTCACATTTATGTTACTCGACCTTACAAATATTCTTAACGTTTCACGTCAAGGTAATCAGGAAACTGTACTCTCTTGGAATGCGGAAGTGAAGGCTTTCATAAAGGAATTAGAGCTGTGGCAAAACCAAATGGGAAGCGGTATGCTAGATATGGTCCCTAATACACTATCACTATTAGAGGACACAGGTTATCCGATGGAGGTGAAAGACTGCCTTCTTCATCATCCTGAAACGTTAAAAGTTCGCTTCCAAAAGCATTTCAGTAACTATTTTGATTAATTTAACTGGATTAAAAATCCATTCAGAAACGCTCGTTTACCACCATGTCTAAATATAGAAGGATAGAAAATGCAACGAAGATTGTGACTCCTTTTGCAACAGCGTACTTGTACAAGACTGGCTTTTCAGCTTTGGCATCTATGAAGTCGCACTACCGTCGAAGGGTAAATGAAAGCACAACGCTTCGAGTGGCTGTTTCTGCAATTACACTACAACCTGAGAAGCTTCCTTCTCAAAATCAAGCTCATCCATCTAAATTAACTTTGTAATTTCAATTTTTAACGCTGAAATGTTAATATTGTTCATTTCACAGTTTTTGAATAAATGAAAATGTGATAAAGATAAAGAATTTGTGTAACATTTTCGTTTTAGAAGTTCATGTAGTTTTCATTTCTGTTGCGTAAAATCCTTCTAAATTGAATTTGGTGGAACAGAGAATAAGATAATTTTAAAACTGGGGCAACCGCAGCTAAAATAGTTACACATGACTGCTTGACAATTCATGCATTGAACAGTTCTCTAAAAACAGGTGTGAAAAGTAGAAAAATGAAACTAAATGAAATGTCCAATGGTCCACCGTAGCTGTATTTGTACATGCACTTTTAAGTTGCACGTTCCGGTGCAAATATAAATGTTCTATGTCGTATGTTACAGAATAACGCTGATTAACGATCGGCGTGGCTTGGTCATGTTCTCAGACCTCCTCAGGTGCTAAAAAGCCATCGTAGGTTGACAAAAAGACCTCAGTGAATGACGAATGTTATGTCCGCGTTAAGTCTGACTTAACACAGACATCACATTCATCATCTCAAATGACGATGGTTTTTTATCGGTTGGGGAGGTCTGACAACATTACCTAACCACGCCAATTGTTACTCTGCGGCATTCCGTGACCTCTCACGCAGCTTTTATATTTGCACCAGAAGGTACAACTTTAAAGTTGTGAAACCGGTTTATAATCGACCTGAACAAATACAGCTACAGCGAAGAATTGGACATTTCATTCAGCTTTATGTTAATAGCTTCAACACTTGTTTCTAAAAACTGTTCACTGTGTGAATTGCCAAGCAATCATGTGCAGAGAATAATAAAAAAGAAAATATAAAAAGTACTCCTTTTATTAATAAAATAGGCTGGGGGACGTACTGTTTTCCCTTGTGAAGGTAGGCCCCGATGAATACTGTTTGAGAACCTCTGACGCAGGTCATTCGACAGCGTGTACACCGTCATTTTGTCTGGTCTCTCAGTCCTGGTAGTATTTATTGAAGGAACCTCATAGTTGTGCGACTTTTCCGTGTCAGTTGAAATTTTTCTGCAAATAATGCAGATAACAATTCCCCATCCTCGGTTGTTTTCACACTCTTAAGATACTCGTCGTCATTTATTTATTCCTCCGCCACAGATCATAGACTCCGAAATCAAACAGTACTACCATCTGTTTGCAAATCTGCAAAAGTACAAAATAGATTCCATCGTTCACGTGCTTCCATTAATAATATTCTACGAGAATGTGGTATTCCTGATTCCTCGGTTGTTTTCACACTCTTAAGATACTGGCCGTCATTTATTTATTCCTCCGCCACAGATCATAGACTCCGAAATCAAACAGTACTACCATCTGTTTGCAAATCTTCAAAAGTACAAAATAGATTCCATCGTTCACGTGCTTCCATTAATAATATTCTAAGAGAATGTGGTATTCCTGATTTCACCCTTTCATATCTATTTCATGTATAATTGAAACAGTAATGATTCATTAATTACGATAAAAGCTCACCGTACTATATTTTATTATAGGGGTTGGCGTCTGTATTTCAGTTGTTGTCATGCTTTAGGTGAAATTACATCTGCTATAGTCCGAATCACGAACGATGGCTATTCTAGATGGTCGGGTCTGTACGCGCATACACGTGCACTGCGTTCGCGTAATAATCCGTTTTTATTCTTTTTACAGCCACTGACGTCTACACGCTGGGCATGTTATGACAACTACGAATATTAACACTTTTGTGTCCAGTATTGCAGTTTTGTGGATCACATTACTGAACTAACATACAGGGTGATTCACGAAGATTTTAATACGTTATTCTACAAGTAAAACTAAAGGAAAATGTTCATATCAACATAGGTCCACAAATGTTTACTTCCAGAGTTACGGCTCGTAAAAGATTTTGCCTGAAATTTAGCAACTTCGCTAATACGAAGCCATCGCAAAACTGCACGAGGTTAATTCCGTTTATTTTGTTGTTATTGGTCTGGTGGATCTAATAAAACACGTCCCAGACGTGTATCTGCAGCAGTTTTCTAGAACATCCAAAGAAGAAATTTCGTAAAATTTTTAATTTATTAACTACCTGGCCGAATTTGATTTTTAAATTCCAGACAATTGCATAAAGTTTTCAACAGAAGTTGTAGAGAATTTCATTTTGGAAAAATGATGATAAAAAAGTAGCTGAAACTGTATGAATGTGTCAGATATCAATGCCATAGAACACGCGAATTCATGTTAAACCAGAAAAAACAGAGCTCCGTGTTAAGGAAGTCGTACACTGTACTTACACTTTCACAATAAATGTTCAAAAATGTCTCTACCGTGTTCAGTGCATTGAGAAACACGTGTATGAACAGATTTTGTTGCTCGTTTCAGTTTCCAAGTGTTGTTCTTCATTTTGCCTATTGCATTCATAATGCGAGCAAGTAATGCCTCACGTGTATTGACTTTGTCCTCATAAACTATGTCTTTCATCCATCCCGATACACAAAAATCCATTGCTATTAAATCGGGTGATCTGGGTGGCCACAGACGTATAGCACCACGAACAATCCATTTCCGGGTAAAACGTTCATTTAAATGAGTAACGGCGTTGGTGAAATGTGGAGGCGCACAGGCATGTTGAAAATACATTTGCAATCGCGTAGCAAGTGGAACATCTTCGAGCAAGCGGGGCATTTCTTCTTGAAGGAATTGTCAGTACGTCTTGCCAGTTAGACGTTCTGGGAAAGTGAATGGTCCAGTAAATTGAGTGTCGATTATACTACACCTCACATCTATTCTAAATCGCTGCTGGAAATTGCGTTTGTTGCATGTGGGTTTGCTTCAGACCATACGAGCTCGTTATGAATTGTTTATACCATCTCGAGTAAATTGCGCCTCATCAGTAAATAAATGTACTTGTGTAACTGCCCATTAGTATTTAACCAGTTGCACAGCTCCAAGCGAAGAGCAGGATCTCCCGGATGTGAATGATGCATTTTTTTTATCGTAAGGATACAGATTATTGTACTTCAGTGTACGCCATACCTTAAATTGTGAAATGCCTAATCTTTGAGAGATACGTCGGGTACTGGTATCCGCGCTACGTTGAACAGCATCCTTAATACCCTCATCATCGTATTCTCGTATCGAGCGCTCGTACTGATTACGTACGCTGGGAAGAGAACCTGTCTCCCGTAACATTCGAAAAACTCCACTAATGGTTCGTGCTATCGGGATACTCCGAGTTGGATAACGTACGCGATATTTGTTAACTGCAGCCGTAGCATTACCATCACATTTGCCATAAATAAACACCATATCAGCGTATTCCTGTCTCGTAAATTTGAAAGGCATCTCTACTTCATTATGTACAAACTATAACAGTTGCTAAAAATTCAAATGGCTCTGAGCACTATGGGAATCAACTGCTGTGGTCGTAAGTCCCCTAGAACTTAGAACTACTTAAACCTAACTAACCTAAGGACATCACACACATCCATGCCCGAGGCAGGATTCGAACCTGCGACCGTAGTGGTCGTGCGGTTCCAGACTGTAGCGCCTTTAACCGCGCGGCCACTCCGGCCGGCTATAACAGTTACTATGTGGTTTCACTTACGTACACTGTTGTTATTATGTTCTTTCACTGAACAATACAGAAGACTGACTCGTTTCAAGGTTAACGGTTGTCAACAATGGCATAAACGTTTCTACATTCTTAATGGAAAGTAAACAAATTTACTTGTATAGTTAACTTTGCTTCTCTGGATATCCTGGAAAACTACTGTATGAACATGTTTTATTAGATTCACCAAACCAATAACAACAAAATCAATGGAAATCGTGCTTCACTTTAACCTTGTACAGTTTTCCAATGGCTTCACACTAGCGAAGTTGTTAAATTTCAGGCAAAATCTTTTATTAGCAGTAACTCAGTAACTTAACATTTGCGGACCAGTGTTTATATGAACTTTTTACTTTAGTTTTACTTGTAGAATAATATATTACAATATCTGCATATCTTTGAGTCACCCTGTGTAGAGTCAGGTGTGAATGATGAGGTTTTTGGCTCCTGAGGATCAAATGAAGCGCCAAGTGAGCTCCAACGCGGCGGCGAGATGAAAGAGCCGTCTGAAGAAGCTCGTTACGTCACGACGGAGCGGCCTGTGTGGACGGATCCGAAGTTTCATGCCGGCAGCTGTTGGTCTGCTAGCTGACAGGGCTCGTTAGCAGCGCGTGCGCTATACTGCGCGTGCGTCAGCCACACCCGATACGTTCGGCCAGTAATTGAAGTCCGCACAAGACGCGTCTTTGATTGGCTCACAGCACCAAAATAAAGCGGGCCGCAAAAAACTGCGAGGACTACCGACCGGCGTTTGACCTCTGCTCCGCTGATGCAGCTGACAACTTTGGTCTGGAGTTCTCACTAACTGCTCGCTAACTAAGCGGATTTCAGGTCTCCAGAAGTTGTCAGCGACATTCCTGCTAGCCAGCCTGTGTGGCCGAGCGGTTCTAGGCGCTTCAGTCTAGAACCACGTGACCGCTCGTGTCGCAGGTTCGAATCCTGCCTCGGGCATGGATGTGTGTGACGTCCTTAGGTTGGTTGGGTTTGGGTAGTTCTAAGTTCTAGGGGACTGATAACCTCAGATATTAAATCCCATAGTGCTCAGAGCCATTTTTTTGACGTACTTGCTAAGTTGTCGCACCTATATCGACGCTACCCACTCACCCTAACCCTACAGACAATCTATATTCTCTCCACCAATTCTGTTTCATATGAAATTAAATTCGCCGTGATATTCATCAGTCTACCAGCTCGAACTCTTCCCTCCCTACCACTTCCCACGTAAGTCTTACACCCTCATTCCCTTCATCTTTCCATATACCTTTACTCTTCATAGCGTGCCCCCGCCCCCTCCCGCCCCCCCGTGCATTCCAGTGCTCTACACAATTCATTGTTTTCTGTCATCCACTGTAACATCTGCCCTCGCCACCTCAGTTGCAACAGGCCAAACTGTCTTGTCTATACTCACTTACTGGAACACTACAGATAAACATCTAAGCTTCCCTCCCATAACTATGACGGTCTTTTTCCACTACAGGTTGTGGTGAAACGACATTGTGTCACTTTAAATGAAAAACTCGATCCACCATTTTAATGACGAAACCGATCCACCAAGTCAGATTTTCGTCGCTTGTTACTCTCTCTCTCTCTCTCTCTCTCTCTTCTCAGCGATCATAGGCCCTGTAGACCACGCGCTGCATCAACGATCTGCTTCCACCGCCTTCTATCCCTCGCAGCCTCTCTCCACCCTGCGGATATTCCTAATGCTGCGATGTCCTTCTCTATGTCATCTTTCCACCTCGTACGAGGTCGGCTCAATGGTCTTGTTGCCTGGAGAGTTCCTTCAAATACTTTCTCGGTGCAGGCGCTCACATTCCACGTCGACGATTAACTCCTAGTTCCCTTTACTGTTAAATTGTATGCCTCTCGTACAGTTTGCCACCAATCTATCCGACAAGTGCCATTTTTCTTCTCTCCCAGTCCTGTATTCCTTGAACTGTCTCCATGATTATTCAGGACATACTATACACTCATGTCCCTTCACACACCTATAAAATTTACATTTTTCCGATAACATAAAAGATTTTAACGAAAGCAACACTTAGATACACAAAGCAAAATTCCGTCTGAATAACTTAATCAGTCATTGGAACCAACCTATCTAATATACACCAGTCTTCTGTAACACCACTTTTCACTTCGACACAAAGGACCACCGCCGTTTTTTAGTTTCAGAAATAAATATATATCACTTAAATTTATTAATTTTAGTAGAATTCCAGAAATGGACCATAAATGTTCATCAATCAAGTTGTTAATTTCAGTCAATGGTGATCATCTTCAGACATGGGAATATGCTGTTCCTGAACATATATAAGGTAAATCAGAGCGATTAGCAATATAAGACTCCTCACAAAGGAACAACATTTAAGTACCATAAGTATCACTGCAACATACATGTTGACGCTTTGAGGAAAGAAGTTGGACTTCAGTTTATATTCGATGTCAACACATTTCTCTTTTCAAGAAATTGTTGTTTTGTTATTGCCAGTGCACTTTATGTGCATTTAATCTCGGCCATCTTCCGTTATATTGTTGCCGGAATAATGAAACACGTAGGCTTTTTTTAGTATCCAATTCTTTAATCTAAGTTCCTCAATAACACTCGATTTAATTCAACTACTTTCCACTCGCTTCTTTTGGCTTTTGTTGAAGTTCATCTCATATTTTCTTTTCGAGTTACTATCCTTTCCGGTCAAATGATCATTCAAGTCCTTTTCCGTCACAGACAGAATTACAGTGTCATCGATGAACCTTAAAATTTTTATGTCTTCTCACTAGCAACTTTGATAAACTTTTTCTTTGTCTTCTAACTAGCAACTCTGATAAACTTTTTCTTGGTTTCCTTTACTGCCTTGATGGGAGACAGTCTGCAGTCCTATCTCAGTCGCAGCCTCCCACTCATTCCCTTTGACTCTCAGGACCTGTGAGTTGGCGAAACTAACGAATGTGGATGAAAACAATCATTAGATTCTTCATTTCTGTGGCCATATTTTCCGTAGTTGCTTTACAATTCGTGACGGTATTTTCGTTTTGTCGTTGCAACTGCAATAGAATGCGTGTCGTTTTCTTTTGTTTTCATCAAGGCGGCAAGCAATACTGGAAAAGATATGAACATCATAAGAATCAGGAAAGCAGGACCTCCTTCCTTTCCAAGAAAATTTCAACATATGCAAAGTATTACCACAGACAGTTGCTCGATGACCAAATGTTCAGCCCTGAGACTGGTTTGATGCAGCTCTCCATGCTACTCTATCCTGTGCAAGCTTCTTCATCTCCCAATACGTACTGCAGCCTACATCCTTCTGAATCTGTTTAGTGTATTCATCTCTTGGTCTCCCTCTACGATTTTTACCCTCCACGCTGCCCTCCAATACTAAATTGGTGATCCCTTGATGCCTCAGAACATGTTCTACCAACCGATCCCTTCTTCTTGTCAAGTTGTGCCACAAACTCATCTTCTCCCAAATCCTGTTCAATAATTCCTCATTAGTTACAAGATCTACCCATCTAATCTTCGGCATTCTTCTGTAGCACCACATTTCAAAGGCTTCTATTCTCTTCTTGTCCAAACTATTTATCGTCCATGTTTCACTTCCATACATGGCTACACTCCATACAAATACTTTCAGAAACGACTTCCTGCCATTTATATCTATACTCGATGTTAACAAATTTCTCTTCTTCAGAAACGCTTTCCTTGCCATTGCCAGTCTACATTTTATATCCTCTCTACTTCGACCATCATCAGTTACTTTGCTCCCCAAATAGCAAAACTCCTTTACTACTTTAAGTGTCTCATTTCCTAATCTAATTCCCTCAGCATCGCCCGACTTAATTCGACTACATTCCATTATCCTCGTTTTGCTTTTGTTGATGTTCATCTTATATCCTCCTTTCAAGACACTGTCCATTCCGTTCAACTGCCCTTACAAGTCCTTTGCTGTCTCTGACAGAATTACAATGTCATCGGCGAACCTTAAAGTTTTTATTTCTTCTCCATGGATTTTAATACCTACTCCGAATTTTTCTTTTGTTTCCTCTACAGCTTGCTCAACATACAGATTGAATAACATCGGGGAGAGGCTACAACCCTGTCTCACTCCGTTCCCAACCACTGCTTCCCTTTCATGTCCCTCGACTCTAATTTTGTAAACCAGACACAATATGAAATAACTGGAGAAATTACATGAAAAAGAAAAGAGCCTATTCCATCGTTCACCCTCTTCCACCCAACCCCTGCCAATTTTACTTCTTACTCCTCACATCCCCTGCAACTCACGCACCATCACACATCAGACTACCATACACTCATGACCACTCATTATCCCCCATTATCCCCCCAGCTAAAAAATAATCCACCACTATTCCTTCACTACCCTTGCACAGTATATAAATACAGAACAGCATAATTAATTAGAATTAGACATGTTCAATTAACTGAAATTTAAAAAAATTAAAAAGTATAGGGAAAATACAAACTAGTGGCAATGTTGTGTTGGCAAAATTACAAAACACAAACCACAATACACACTTCTAAGTATAAAAATAACCGGAAAACAGTGGTGTGCGAAAAAGTGTGCCGTGTAAAACATAAGAAATGCATAGTTTTGCAGAAAAACTCGAATTTAGACTACAAGTATCAGTGTCTAATGAAGAAAGACACCAAAGAAGCAGACGTCATGTCCTGCCGTAGCCGAGAAAGTAAGCGAAAATCACTGTAAGTTAAAAGCAATATATTGTTATCGAAATGTTTTTCGATCTTAAAAACAAATCAAATTGTAAATATCTTTAATTACAGGCCACTGATGATGCTTTACCTCCAGCGAAAACCATCAAGTGAAAAAAAACCACTGATTTTCTTGTAGTTGCAACGACAGAAATAAATTCCGTCAGCAAAAAATCGTATTTGCAGTGACAGACTGGTCAGTAACAGCACGACGTCTAGGTTAGGTTGTTATGTGGCAGTTTGGCTTTGAGTTGGCGAATACGACGAAAGCGAAAGTGATAAACTACCTGAAGTGTGTTGCACTCCTCAGAAATGTCAACACACCCCATCTCCGCACAAACGTGACTCCGCACGACTATCTCAAACTCCTGCGCTCTTGACAGCGATCTACCTCGCCACACCCACGGTACCGCCCTGGTCTTAGTTTGAACGTGCCATGGAAGGGCACACCACAGATCAGTGAAGAGGCCACTTCCACGCAAACTTGCCCTCTCCTCGACCGTCTCTCGTCATCATCTTAGCCACGGTCGGTCTGTGTTTGCCAGCAGTGTTTTGTCTGACAACACGCGGCACTGTGCATGGTTGTGTCTCCTCGTTAGCGGGCGTCTCCGAAGGAAGCCCACGTGCCATTCGTGTACTCAGCGCACGGCGCGCAGCTGTCAACACAGAGCCGCGCCACGCACCCTAACTCTCAAAACCGCCAAGTGTCAGTCAATACAACGTGCTTTGTCATACTAGCAAGGCTAATGTATTAAGCAGATACCATATTTCGACGAAGTTCTGCGTATTAGTTGGGAGCCACCGGAAACTAGATCCTGTGAGGAGGTTTGGTCACTGCGCTACCGTTCTCAGACCAGGGGGAGTCCTTAGTCCAATTAATAATAAGAAAATTTTATCAACACAGGTCAGCATCGCAACCGAACATTTTCCGATGCACTGCAGATATAGACTGATGTGACAAAAGTCTTGGGATAGCGGTATGTAGATACCGGTAGTATCGTGTACACAAGGTATAAAATGACAGTGCATTGGCGGAGCTGTCATTTGTACTCGGGTGATTCATGTGAAACGGTTTCTTACGTGATTACGGCCGCCCGACGGGAATTAATAGAATTTGAGGTGCTCGGAACATTCCATTTCGTAAATGGTCAGAAAATTCAGTAGTCCGAGATCCGCAGTGTCAACAGTGTGCCAAATTTCAGGCATTACTCCTCAACACGGCCAATGCAGTGGCCAACGTCCTTCTCTTATCGACAGAGAGGAGCGGCGTTTGCATGAAGTTGTCGGTGCTAACAGACAAGCAATACAGCGGGATATAACCGCAGCAGTTACTGTGGGACTTTAGACGAACTATTCGTTAGGACAGTGGGGCAAAATCTGGCGTTAATGGACTATGGCAGCAGACGACCGACGTGAATGCATTTGCTAACAGCACGACAGCGCCTGCAGCGTCTCTCCAAGACTCGTGACCATATCGGTTGGACCCTAGACTATTGAAAAACTGTGGCCTGGCCAGAACAGTCCCGATGACAGTTGGCAAGAGATAATGGTAGGGTCTGGGTGAGCCACAGACCCCAAGAAACCGTGCGAGATAATGGTAGGGTCTGGGTGAGCCACAGACCCCAAGAAACCGTACACCCAAGTTGTCAACAAGGCGCTGTGGAAACTGGTGGTGCCGCCATAATAGTATGGGCTGTGTTTACATGAAAATCAGTATTCCGAGATACAGCTAAACAGTTCATTAACGCAAATGGTTATTATCGGCTACCTGGAGACCATCTTCAGCCATTCATGGACTTCATATTCCTAGACGGCGACGCAATTTTTATGGATGACAGCCGGCCGCGGTGGTCTAGCGGTTCTGGCGCTGCAGTCCGGAACCGCGGGACTGCTACGGTCGCAGGTTCGAATCCTGCCTCGGGCATGGGTGTGTGTGATGTCCTTAGGTTAGTTAGGTTTAAGTAGGTCTAAGTTCTAGGGGACTTATGACCTAAGATGTTGAGTCCCATAGTGCTCAGAGCCATTTGAACCATTTTTATGGATGACAATGCGGCATGTCACCAGGCCCAAATTTATTTTACAGAACGTTCTGGACAATGCGAGAGAATAATTTGGCCACCCACCTAGATCACTCGACATGAATCCCATCGAATATTTATGGGACATAATCGAGAGGTCAGTTCGCGCACAAAATTCTACATGGCAACGCTTTCCAAATTTTATTTGTTTCTTTGAGTCATCGGTCTTCTGACTAGTTTGATACGGGCCGCCACGAATTCCTCTCCTGTGCCAATCTCTCCACCTCAGAGTAGCACTTGCAACCTACGTCCTCAGCCATTCGCTGGATGTATTCCAATCTCTGTCTTCCTCTACAGTTTTTGCCCTCTACCGCTCCCTCTAATACCGATGAAAAGTCATTGCCTGATGTCATAACAGATGTCCTATCATCTTGCTCCTTCTCCTTGTCAATGTTTTCCACATATTCCTTTCCTCTCCAGCTATGCGCAGAACCTCCTCATTCCATACCTTATCAGTCCACCTAACTGTCAACATTCGTCTGTAGCACCACATCTCAGACGCTTCTCTTCTGTTCCGTTCCGGTTTTCCCACAGTCCATCTTTCACTACCATACAATGCTGTACTCCAAACGTACATCCTCACAAATTTCTTCCTCAAGTTAAGGCCTATGTTTGATACGAACTTCTCTTGGCCAGGAGTGCCCTTTTTGCCAGTGCCACCCTGCTTTTGATGTCCTCCTTGCTCCGTCTGTCATTGGTTATTTTGCTGTCTAATCACTAGAATTCCTTAACTTCATTTACTTGGTGACCATCAATCCTGAAGTTAAGTTTCTCGAAGTTGTCATTTCTGCTACTTCTCATTATTTTCGTCTTTTTTTTATTTACTCTGAATCCGTATTCTGTACTCAACAGACCATTCCATTCGGCAGATACTGTAATTCTTCTTCCTTTTCACTCAGGATAGCAATGGCATCACTCGAATCATACCACTGATAGATATCCTGTCACCTATCACGGATATCGTTCCCACTTCTAACCTTTTTTATATTTCCATCATTGCTTCTTCGATGTCCAGTTTGAACAATAGGAGCGATAGACTACACCCCTGTCTTACACCCTCTTTAATCCGAGCACTTCGTTCTTGGTCGTCCACTCATAATTTCCCAGTTATGGACCGCTATAGATGCAGCATGGCTCAGTACCTCTGCATGGGACTTTCAACGACTTGTTGAGCCCACGCAACGGCGACTTGTTGCATTAGGTGGGGCAAAAGAAGGTCCGGCAATATATGAGGAGGTATCCCATGACTTTCTTCACATCAGTGTACATCGCCCGCCTCTATAGTGCAGTGGTCAGCGCGTCTAGCGGCTATGCGGAGTGACCGGTTTCGATTTCCGGTGGTGTCAGGGATTTTTCCTTAGTAGAAAGACAGTAACGGAGCGAACTCAGGCTCCGTGATGCTAGCTGAGCAGCTACTTTGCAAAGGTGTAGCGGCTGCGAGGCAAGAAAGCCGACAACGGCCAGGAGAGCGGTATGCTGACACCAGGCCCTCAATATCGTTTCTGAATAACGCCTTTGCTAGAAGATGATACGGCCGTCAGTCAGTCGCGATTGGTCCCTCTGAACCGGAATGCGGAGCTTCGCATTGCTTGCTCGCAGATATACTACAAACGGAAAGTTCTTGCTAACTCAGGCGTCGCCTAAATGGTGATGGACTTGACTTTCCACCAAGAAGACATAGTAGGATATTGTGGTGTCACAGCCAGACACCACACTTGCTAGGTGGTAGCCTTTAAATCGACCGCGGTCCGCTAGTATACGTCGGACCCGCATGTCGCCACAATCAGTGATTGCAGACCGAGCGCCGCCACACGGCAGGTCTAGAGAGACTTCCTAGCACTCGCCCCAGTGGTACAACCGACTTTGCTAGAGATGGTTCACTGGCAAAATACGCTCTCATTTGCCGAGACGATAGTCAGCATGTCGCCACTATCAGTGATTGCTGACCGAGCGCCGCCACACGGCAGGTCTAGAGAGACTTCCTAGCACTCGCCCCAGTGGTACAACCGACTTTGCTAGCGATGGTTCACTGACAAAATACGCTCTCATTTGCCGAGACGATAGTTAGCATAGCCTTCAGCTACGTCATTTGCTACGACCTAGCAAGGCGCCATTACCAGTTACTATTGATGCTGTAAAACATGTACCGTCAAGAGCGACGCTCACCATTTATGGATTAAAGTTAAGTATTCCAGCATCTACATACGTTTTTTGCTAAAGTCTAATTTCCTTGTCCTGTTCCAGACCTCATGCCAGCCTGCGTGAGCTAAAACGCGTGCCTTTCGGCTTCCTCTCATACCGGTGTTGGCTCTCCTGCCAACCCACAACAGATATTGCACTTTTTTAATATTTTATCCCAATCAGTAATCAAAAGTTAAATATGGATCAAAATTAGTGCATTTTATGTGCAAGTATTCACCATTCTTTCACTGCTTAATCGTCACTGGCAGGAAACAATTACCAACAAAATATGCTTTACTTACTTTCTCTCTTGCTTCGTGCTCGCTGTAGATGGTCGGGATAATTTCAGTTCCAAAGAAAGCAGGTGCTTATAGGTATGAAAATTACGGAACTGTCAGTTTAATAAGTCATAGTTGCAAAATACTAACACGAATTCTTTACAGAATAATGGAAAAACTGGTAGCAGCCGATCTCGGGAAGACCAGTTTGGATTCCGGAGAGCCGCGCGGAGTGGCCGCGTGGTCGTGGACGCTACGTCACGGATTGTGCGACATCTCCCGCCTGAGGTTCAGGTCCTCCCTCGGGCATGGGTGTGTGTGTTGTTCTTAGCATAAGTTAGTTTAAGTAGTGTGTAAGTCTAGGGACCGATGACCGTAGCAGTTTGGTCCCTTAGGAATTGACACACATTTGAACACACACATTTCATTCCCGAGAAATACGGGAACACGCGAGGCACTGACACTACTACTTCTGTTATAAGATAGGTTAAGAAAGAGCAAACTTACTTTTATAGGATTTGTGGACTTCGAGCAAGCTTTTAGCAATGTTGACTGGAATACGTTCTTTGAAATTCTGAGTGTGGTAGGGCTAAAATACAGGAAGGGGAAGGCTATTTACAATTTGTACAAAAACCAGATGGCAGTTATGAGTCGAAGGGCACGAAAGGGAAGCAGTGGTTGAGAAGGGAATGAGATAGAATCGTAGTCTATCCCCGATGGTGTTCGATCTGTATATTGAGCAGGCAGTAAAGGAAACCAAAGAAAAATTTGGAGTTGGAATTAAAGTTCAGGGAGAAGAAATAAAACCTTTTTGGTTTACCGATGACACTGTAATTCTGTCGGAGAGAGCAAAGGACTTGGAAGAGCAGTTGAACGCACTGGCGATGTCCCTCGCGAATCCTGCGTTCGAAGAAGATCAGCATGTCATTATCCATCAACAGTTCGAGGCTGAAATGTTTTCTCGTTAACATTGTCTCCCACGAAAGCCCTGGTGCGGTGAAATAGAAGGCGGTATCCAGAGAGTATCTGCCTAGGCAAACACCACGGAATTTCTCGGAAACTCCTGCGAGTAAGTTACATTGGTCTTAATGTATAATATTGTATATTATCCTAAATCAGGGATGCCGAAGTCCTACCTAACATTTAAGATGTTCTCAAGGACGTGCAGTCTTTGTTAGTTTACTGGAATACGGTTAAGTTGGGGAATGTGGTTTTTCGAGGTCTCTCCATCGAATACAGGTATTCGTATGTATAGTCACAACTTACATTATCGACTCCCGGAGCGTATAATGTAAGTTGCCTAAAGTAGTTCTTCCAATCCATATGTGGCATACAGCAAATCAGTGTTTAACAGTATTGATTAAAAACAGTCTTGGTTGCAGTTTTAGTTTTTATTTTTCAACGAGGCGTTTCGCCTTATTTAGGCGTCTTCAAGTTATCTCAATTTGGTATTTCTTAAAAGAATCCTTCAGTCACTGTAGCCAAAGGGCATCGTCGAAAATATCGGGCCAACATCGCCTTCGTTAAACTCAGTAACACTTTTCTAGATGGACGCGAGTGACACCAAGATCTGCGTAACGCGTTCCCGTAAGCATATGCTTACTATCTGAGCCCCCATCTTACTCTGTTGCTCCTGTGAACGGGAACGCGTTATGCAGATCTTGGTGTCACTCGCGTCCATCTAGAAAAGCTTTACTGAGTTTACGAAGGCGATGTTGGCCTGATACTTTTGACGATGCCCTTTGGCTAGACTGACTAAAGGATTCTTTTAAGAAATACCAAATTAAGATAACTTGAAGACGCCTAAATAAGGCGAAACGCGTCGTTGAAAAATAAAAAACTAAAATTGCAACCAAGACTGTTTTTAATGAATAACGTAAATTTCCTACCTTAAGGCGCATGAAACACAGTATTTTCCAGGTCAGACTTGTTTTTCTCAACTTGTACAGCTTTCCCAAATATAAGAATATTATTCGTGTTTTAAACGCATATTTCGCTACATTATCGGCAGCATCAATTCCCTGTATTTCAATTTGTCTCTGTACCCAGCACAAAAGCAGTCTTTGTCTCGGTTTTGCATTTCCTGAAACGTATCAACGACACTGTGAATAACTTTTTCTGCTGGGCTCGCTAGTTGCAGAGACTGAATGGCAATGAGAGAGTCAGAGAAGATGAGAAACTTTCGCTGAAAATGGTGCCTCACCTACTCCAGTAACCTCAGAACTCAGTATACTATGCTTTATAAGGTGTTCCAGGAAGCGAACTCTGAACATCCTATCAGGAAAGACAGTTGAACAACCGATTGCTTGGATCCATCCGTACATACATGGTGTTTGACTGGGTGTTTCATTAGGTGTTTGACTGGGTGTTTGAAAAACGAATAGAGGAGAGTGAAACAAGAAAATAATGCTAGTAAACATAGGTCCAGAAACCAATGATTTCTCCGATATGATGTACGATGTATTGTGAGTGAGTACGTGAACACCTCATAACAGAGTCCCTGAGGATCCAAACTGCAGATAGGCACATTAGGGAAAACACTTTACAAGATATGTTCAGCTTGGCCACCGTTACCGAGCGAGGTGACGCAGTGGATAGCACACTGGACTCGCATAGGGGGGGGGACCACGGTTTAAACGCGCGTCTGGCCTTCCTTATTCAAGTTTTCCGTGATTTCCCTAAATCGTTTCAGGCAAATGCTGGGATGTTTCCTTTGGAAAGGCACGGCCGAGTTCCTTCACCATCCTTCCTAATCCGATGGGACCGATTACACTGTTGTTTGGTCCCTTCCCCCAAATCAACCAACCAACTACCTAATCTAATTCCCTCAGCATCACCTGTCCACCGTTCGTGTGGAGAGCCATTCGCGCGAGTCCTCATCGATGTCCATAAGCATTCAAAAATCCTATGGATGTTCATAATGCACTGACAGTCATCAAAAATACGTTCCTATTGTTCAATGCTATCATTAGGGCTGGAATACTCCAAAATTTTGAAATATCTCCACGTAAAAGATCTAACGATTTCAGTTTATGGATCATGGGAGACCATGCCGTTGGCAAGCCACGACTGATGCATTTCTTGTCGAAGTTCGTGCTACGTATTCCTAAACAGTCACATGAAATTTTGCATGTGCACCATTATGTACGTATGGCGTATGCATCCTTTCACCATAAGGAAAGTCATCCAAATATCTGTCCATTGCCAAAGACAGCTGCCCAAAAGTTAACGGAAAAGCTGTGCCAATATGCTGTCTGAATACTAGCATGTGGGTTCTCATAAAGCCACATGCGTGCATTGTGGATGTTCATAACACCGTCTTCGGTGAAGTATGCATCATGTAACACGTGCGTGAGGAACTGCCGATCGTTTCAAAATTGTGTAAGGATCCATCTGCAGAAGGCATCCCGGGTACTAAAATCAGGTGCACACTTTGTTCATAATATGGATATAGCTGCCCTGTAGAAATATCCGCCATATGATGAAGGCCGAAACGCTTAGATACTGCAGCAGTCCTTGTGGTACCGCCGACTTGTTGGGAAAAATATGTCGTTTGTGCCACCGGTGTTCTTGGCATTCGATGGTGTGCACTGTTTGTCCAGTACATGTCATGCCACATTGGCATGTATTCCGATATGCCCCGATCTTCCGCAAACTGATGTCTTCTTTGAGATTTACCAATAGTGCCAGTGTTTTATTGGGCAATTCTCACTCGGTGTTTTTTCAGGAAGCGTCCGACTTTTCCCAGTAGTTGTGGCTAACTCTTCCGCCGTGACTTCTTACGCCTCCACACGCTGTACTGCAGTAGTGCGCAAAGAGGGCTCTTAATCTGCTATTCTGAGTAAGTTTTTTCTGGAGCAGACACTCTGCATCTGAGATGTTTTTAGTACAACTTTCCTCTGCGCCGCGTGGTGGCAGCTGTTTATGTGCAAACATTGGATAGTGTGCGTTTTATTTCGATGCATACAGTCGTCAAGGGCGCCATTCTCTTGATCATGAGCTCCAGGAATGGTAGTTTTCCTTCTTCTTCGGTCTTCGAAGTGAATTTGATGTTGGGAAGTATGGAGTCAATGAGCTGGTCTCTACCATGGCGCCAGATGATGAACGTGTCATCCACATGACGGTAAAAGCAAGTGGGTTCTCATTTGGGTGACGTCGGAGCTGCTTCCTCGAAGTGCTCCCTATAGATATGCACAACCACTGGCAAGAGCGGGCTGCCCATTGCGGCTCCCTCAGTTTGTCCGGTTAGGACATACTTGAAAATTCGGTGGTCTTCCCGTAAAATTTTTGATCAGTTTGTTCTAGTGATTCTCCTAGATAAACCCGAATGAAAAACGAAACTACGTCGTAGCTCACCATGATATGTAAGTCCTTCCACCAGAAATTGTTGAGGTGTTTCACAAATTTCACAGAACTGGGGATCTGATGTCGCCATTTGCCAACATAAGTGTTTAGTATTTCTGTCAGATATTTTGCCGGCTAAAATGTTGGAGCCCTGACGTTGCTGACAATGGGTTGTAACGGCAGCCCGCCTTTGTAAGCCTTGGGGAGTCTAAAAATATGTGTAGTACATGTCTTTGTGGTAACAGTTTCTGGATGACCCTCTCTGGTAACTCCAAGTCCTTTAGATCAGGGGTTCCCAAGAAAATTTTCTCTAGGACCCCCTCATCGAGCGTGACTGGTACCTTGTCATATCACAGTATCAAGTACCTAAAAAAGCCAAATTAAGAGTCTTTTTATACGTTTTATATTTTTGGTACTAAGAAAAAACATTGACATATTCATTATTGAAAAAATATTGAGCTTAAAACAATTTCAATTTAGCCATAATTGTTATTGTTAAATTTTTGATTATTGCTCAAAATTTTTGTCTTCAAATCTGAGTGTTTAGTATAACAAATTCCCTAAAAAAATTAAAATTGAGTATGAAGTGAAAATGACAGGAAAAAATGAAAACTGAGTGTATTGGTCTTTCAAGTGTACTACACTTGAGATTGCATTGAGTAGACATATGTGAAAAATAAGAAACTAATAATTTCATACAAGGTATTATTTATTTGAAAAAATACAGTTACAACAGAGTACTCCATCAGTATACAGTTAGTTTTAATTTTCAGTTCTTAATGAGATGACTGTCAGCTGTCAGCTGCAAAGAGGCAGCGCGCGCAATCTAACGGCATACAGCAGAACTATTTACCTATACCTAATTCTAGTTTTGTGTCGGAGTGTGCTAATGTCAGTTGGCTCTAGGAAGACGCTAGACGCAGAAGCTAGCGTTCGCTAAAGCTCTTTCATGCAGGAAGCGGCCACAGCAAAAAAATCTGTTATCATACGAAATATATTTAGTATATTTTTTATTCTAATAGCATCTTGCGGACCCCTCTGGCATAGCTGGCGGACCCCTGGGGGTCCGCGGAGCACCTGTTGGGAACCACTGCTTTAGATCATCTGCTTATTTCATCATCTTCTACTCACCCCGTTTGTTTCTACCCATTATAGTTAAACCCTATGTATAACGATAAAATGTGGAAGAAGTCTTAAAACTCAAGAAAACAAACTTTAAAAAATGTGGTCTGGTATACAAGATCTTTGTGCACTCTGTCAACTTTAAACCACTTTGCGTGTCTGGAAACGGCAATTTTTTCCATCCTTGTCTCTTTGTTCTGTGTGTATACCGAACAGCCTGGTTGCTAAAGCCGGAGGTAAGTCCAGCCGAAATTTTCAGAATGGATGGACTAAACACAGTTGGCGGTGGCGTTTTTGTTGCTATTAGAAGTAGTTTATCTTCTAGCGAAATTGAAGTAGATAGTTCCTGTGAGTTAGTATGGGTAGAGGTCATTCTTGGCAACCGGAATAAAGTATTAACTGGATCTTTTTACCGACCTCTCAACTCAGATGACGCAATTGCTGAAAGGTTCAAAGAGAACTTGAGTCTAACTTCAAACATGTACCCGACTCGTGCAGTTATAGTTAATGTTGGCTTTAATATACCTTCGATACGTTGGCGAAAATACGTGTTTCAAACCGGAGGTACGCATAACACATAATTCGAAGTCGTGCTAAAGGCATACTCTCAAAATTATGTCGAGCAGATAGTTCATGAGAACACTCGAACAGTAAACGGTTGTGATAGCACACTTGACCTCTTAGCAGCAAAGAATCCTGATCAAATAAGGAGCATCAAAACGTATACAGAGGCTATAAACACAAGATTGTCATAGCGAGACTGGATATCGTAACTGCCAAATCCTCCAAAAATAAACGAAAATTACACCTATTCAAGAAAGCAGATAAAAATTCCCTTCAGCTTTTCTGAAAGACAACCACCATTCCTTCCAAATTAACAACATAAGTATAGACCAGTTATTGCTTTAATTCAAAGAAATAGTATCGACAACAGTTGAGAGATGTACACCAAATAAATTAACAAACGACGGAGTTGATCCCTCTTGGTGCACAAAACTGGTCGGAACATTGTTGCAGAAACAACGAAAAAAGCATGCCAAATTTAAACAAACACAAAATCACAAGATTGTTGATCTTTTACAAAAGCCCGCTATTTTGCACGGACTTCATTGCGAGATGCTTATAATAGTTTCTACAATGAAACTTTGCTTCGAAACCTGGCAGAAAATCCAAAGAGATTTGTATGTAAAGTATATTAGTGACAAGACACAGTCATTGCCTTCTCTGATGACAGTGCTGCAAAAGCAGAGTTACTAAACACAGCCTTCCGAAATTCTTTCACTAAAAAAGACGAAGTAAAAATTCCAGAATTCGAATCAAGAACAGCTGGCAACATGAGTAACTTAGAAGTAGAAATCCTCGGAGTAGTGAAGCAACTTAAATCACTTAATAAAAGCAAGTCCTCGGGTCCAGACTGCGTACCAATTAGGTTCCTTTCAGAGTATGCTGATGTAGTAACCCCATACTTAACAATCATATATAACCGCTCGTTCGACAAAAGACCCGTACCCAAAGACTGGAAAGCTGCACAGGTCACACCAATATTCAAGAAAGATAGTAGGAGTAATCCACTAAATTACACGCCTACATCATTAACGTCGATATGCAGCAGGGTTTTGGAACATGTGGGCTACTGTATTCGAACATTATGAATTACCTCGAAGAGGACGGTCTATTGACTCATAGTCAATAAGGATTAAGAAATCGTCGTTCTTGTGAAACGCAACTAGCACTTTACTCACACGAAGTGTTGAGTACTATTTGCAATGGATTTCAAATTGTTCCTTATTTCTAAATTTCCAGAAGGCTTTTGACACTGTACCTAACAAGCGGCTTGTAAGCAAATTGCGTACTTACGGAACATCGTCTGAGTTATGCATTCGTGATTTCCTGTCAGAGAAGTCACAGTTCGTAGTAACTGACGGAATGTTATCGAGTAAAACAAGTGATTTCTGGCGTTCCCCAATGTAGTATTACAGGTCCTCTGTTGTTCTTTATCTATATAAACGATTTAGGAGACAACCTAAGCAGCCATCTTAGGTTGCTTTCAGATGATGCCGCCGTTTATCGTCTAGTAAAGTTATCAGATGATAAAAACCAATTGCAGAACGATTTTGATATTATATCTGTATGGTTCGAAAGCTGACAATCGACCCCAAATAATGAAAAGTGTGAGGTCATCCATATGAGTTCGAAAAGGAATCCGTTAAACGTCGGTTACACCATAAATCAATCAAATCTAAAGGCCGTAAATTCAACTAAACACCCAGGAATTAGAATTATGAACAGCTTAAATGGGAAGGAGTACATATAAAATGTTGTGGGGAAGGTGAACCAAAGACTGCGATCTATTGGCAGAACACTTAGAAGAAGCAACAGATCTATCTAGTAGGCGGCGTGCACTAAGCTTGTCCGTCCTGTTTTGGATTACTGCTGCGCGACGTGGCATCCTTACTAGACAGACTAATAGAAGACCCAGAGGGGTGGTGCAGCGGTTAGCACACTGGACTCCCATTCGGGAGGACGACAGTTCAATCCTGCGTACGGCCATAATGATTTAGGTTATCCGTGATTTCCCTAAATCGTTTCAGGCAAATGCCGGGATGGTTCGTTTGACAGGGCACGGCCGATTCCCTTCCCTCATCCGAGCTTGTGCGCCATCTCTAATGACCTCGTTGTCGACGGGACGTTAAACACTAATCTCCTCTACTAACAGAGTACATGGAGAGAGTTCAAAGAAGAGCAGTACGTTTTGTATTATGGGGAAATAGAGGGAGAGAGTGTCACTGACATGATACAGGATTTGGGGCGGACATCATTGAAATAAAGGCGTTTTTCGTTGCGACGGAATCTTTTCGCAAAATTTCAATTACCAACCTTCGAATACGAAAAAATTCTGTTGACGTCGACCTACATAGGGAGAAACGATCGTCTTAACAAAACAAGGAGCTCGTACGGGACGATGTAGGTGTTCGTTGCTTCCACGCCCTCTTCGAGAGTGGAATAATAGAGAATTTCGAAAGGTTCGATGAACCCTCTGGCAGGCTCTTAAGTGTGATTTTCAGAGTATCCGTGCAGATGTAGGCGCAGATGTGATCCATTCCTGAACATCTGCTCAAAGATTGGACGGTTCACCAGCCTAAATGTCATGGACTGAAGTTAAAGAAGGATTACGAGCCAGTAGGAAGGTGAGTGACTCGAGCTGGTAAACAACAAACTGCGGTCAAGTAAACTGACATCAATGAAAGATCCACTGAGACACGTTTCCTTCTCCAATGAGCAGGTCCAGCAGTATGTGAACCCTGAGGGATACGCCTTTCCGTACAACGTAATTTAACAACAAGTGTTTTTAAGTGCTGATATAAGGGCAACCTTCAGGTTCGATGCCTTCCTATCTGAGAAGAACATCTGTAGAGCACGCATTTAAGCTCTTTGAACTGACAGTCTGCCTAAGCTGTCAGAAAGACAAATTCAATGAGCTCTGAGGGTATAGCTCCTCCTCTGTTTTGTGATTAAGTAGTCAGCCATTCATATGAGAGGGAGTGTATCTTTAAGACGTTTCTGCCAACGACTAGAGGATACAAACCACATATTCGTTTCGACATAGTCAGACATTCTGAATAAAACTGCCAATGTGTGTTCCTGGGGAATCGTCGCCACAATTTCGCCTGTGAGAGCAGCCATCTTTCAAACCACGAGATGTATAAGGCGAAATCATCACATTAGTCACCATTTTTAAATTGCTGTTTTTGCTAACCAATGATACCTTGAAGGAAATAATATTGTTCCATTGTTTGTCTTGGATTTCACCGTAAAATATTTGCTTGCATAATTACTAGTAAATCTGTAGCGCATAATACATTTCGATGATAGTGTCACAGTTGGTTCTTTCCAGTGTTGAGACTGGGGTCGCATCCTTTTTGTTTACCTATCTTCCCATGATTAACCATGCTTAATCAATGTACCAATTGATTGTTTGGATTCACGTCTATTAGTAGAAACGAATGCGATGGCTCGATGACTACGCAGATAAAAATCACGATCTTTAGTTTCAGCTTAGTAAGAAAATGGCGGTCAGCTTCGGTATCCCGTAACAACGAAGTATTATGTGGAAGTACTAATTTACGCGGCAACTTCCTCGATTACCGCTGTAATGAATTTGTCTTTGGAAATCTGCTTACTTATTGTCTTGTAGCAGGTAAAATACAGGGGCTGGACCAAAATATGGAAAGCCCGCGAGAGATGCACTTTTGAACATATAGTCTAAGACAAAAGAAAACGACGCTCCACGAAGCAATTATCCGAATGGTACTGAAATCTGTAGATGTGATGTACATGGACAGACAAACAAATGACAATAATTTCAAAAAAATGGGATGGTTTATTCAATAGAAAGAGCTTCACAAACTGAGCAAGTCATTAAGGCGATGTTCCACTTGTGGCACTTAAGCAAGCTGTTATATGGCTTGGCATTGATTGACAGAGTTTTTGTGTGTCCTCCTGAGGGATATTGTGCCAAATTCTGTCCAACTGGCGCGTTAGACCGGCAATATCCTGAGCTCTTTGGTGGGCCCTACCACAGTATTCCAAACATTCTCAACTGGGGAAAGATACGACGACCTTGCCAGCCAAAATAGGGTTTGACAGGCACGAGGGCAGCAGCGGAAACTCTCGACCTGTGCTGGCGGCCATTATTTTGCTGAAATGTAAGCCCAAGACGGCTAGCCATGAAGGTCAATAAAACGGTGCGTAGATCGTCGACGTACTGCTGTGTTGTAAGAGTGCCACGGATCACAAGCAAAGGAGTCCAGCTATGGAAAGAAATGACACCCCACACTAATACAACTGGTTGTGGCGTCGTATGGCGGGCGACAATCAGGTTGGCAACTCGCCACTGTCCAGGGCTCAGTTCGAAGTGGGGCTCATCACTGAAGATAATTCTGCTTCAGTCAATGAGATTCCAAGCCGAAGACGAGCTACTCCTTCCTTTACTGGCAGCGAAACTGTTAGACTTTCAAAACGGAAATATAGATGAGAAGCAGCTGTTGTTATGGTGCCAGTTGGTAACTTAAGTTCCGAGGAGCCGAATGTTAACGACTTCGGTGCTAACGGTAAATGGGTGGAAGGTGGCCAAAGCATCTGTCGCTGTAGGAATCTGGGCAGGCAAGCAAAAGATTAGTCGACACAAGTGCACTTTGGTTCAAATGGATCAAATGGCTCTGAGCACTATGGGACTTAACACCTTCAGGTCATCAGTCCCCTAGAACTTAGAACAACTTAAACTTAACTAACCTAAAGACATTACACACATCCATGCCCGAGGCAGGATTCGAACCTGCGAGCGTAGCGGTCGCGCGGTTTCAGACTGAAGTGCCTAGAACCGCTCGGCCACCAAGGCCGGCCGTGTGCACTTTGAATAAATATATTGTATTAAGCTAGTGGGCGAAGAAACGCCACGCTGTTGACACATGTGCCAGACGTATTTGGCTATAAGCCGAGGCCCAAAGCGGGCATGAATCTTAGTACACTGAATGTTTGCCGGTAAAGTAACCTATGAACAATTGGGTTTAATTCGACGCCAGCCAGCAACTCGAAGTAATCTGGACTAGAAGACTGGTGCCCAGGTGCACGCCGCTTTTAACACCGTTCTGGCGGTCTTCATTGGACGATCGTCTGGTGGTTCTTCGTTGATGGCGATGTCCAAAGCGCAGCTAGCGGCGCCCATAGAAATCTTCGAGGCGCCGGCTCCGTCATTATCAATAGACTACGATACTACAGATGGCAATTAAATATACCCTCCTTCCGTAAGGCGATCCTGCCACATAATCTTGATATCGTGGTTACCTTCTGATTTATGCCGTCGGGCTTGTGTGTTGCATTGTGTGTCTTTTGGAAGAATTACCGCCGGCTTCTGAGTCTATGGGACTGATGACCTCAGATGTTAAGTCCCATAGTGCTTAGAGCCATTTGTACCATTTGAAGAATATTTTCTTGAATATGTCAAATTTCGTGTGAGTGCAGATTAGAGTAACTTCACGAAATAATAAGCGGCAGTTATGGTACATTTCTCTGTATAGTAAAGTTTTTCATCGCGATGTGAAAATCATGACAACTGCGGCCGTGCAGTCTAATGCACGGCTTTACGGGCGGGAAGGAGCACCTGGTCCCCGGCACGAATCCGCCCGGCGGATTAGTGTCGAGGTCCGGCGAACCGGCCAGTCTGTGGATGGTTTTTAGGCAGTCTTCCATCTGCCTCGGCGAATGCGGGCTGGTTCCCCTTATTCCACCTCAGTTACACTATGTCGCGATTGCTGCGCAAACAAGTTCTCCACGTACGCGTACACCACCAGTACTCTACCACGCAAACATAGGGGTTACACTCGTCTGGTGTGAGACGTTCCCTGGGTGGTCCATCGGGGACCGAACCGCGCAATAACCCTGGGTTCTGTGTGGGGCGGCGGAGGGGCGCAGTGGACTGCGGTAGTCGTCTTGGGGTTGTGGACCACTGCGGCTGCGGCGGGGACGGAGCCTCTCCGTCGCTTCTAGGTCCCTGGCTAACATAGAATACAATACAATACAATGACAACTGGGACACAGTTGTGCACGAGAAGTTTAACTGGGCTGCCTAGTGCAGAAAGTAATAAATTGCTCGGTGTTCCGGAATTGTTAGGTGAGAAACAAATCAGATCCTACCGGCATCAACAGCATCATGGGTCTTGGACGCAACGCACGTTAAATACAATGCGAAAAAGGTTTGGATTGCAGGCGATCTGCGACAAAGGCTACAACAGCACTACTGTTTTTGTAAGTGTGCTCCTTAAATCGTGTTGAAGACTCCCTGCCTGTGGCCCACATAAATACCATCAGAAGAGCCACATGTGATTCTGTAAACACATCAGTGTTTAAACTAATCAGTACCGTCATCCAGATTATGCCACGAAGAGTGCTATTAGCATTGTAGTTACTTTCCTCTTCTATCAGTTGTTTGCCGTCCACCCGTGTATGGTTGTTTCCCTTGTTTATTTGTAATGAACCGTGACATTCTGCAGTCAAATGTAACGAATATTTTTTTTTTAAAAAAATGGAAATTCCCTGCATGGGCTTATTTAACGCCACCAGTCGTCACGCCAAGTCGAGTGTCCAGATTTAGAGGAAATACACTACTGGCCATTAAAATGCTACACCACGAAGATGACGTGCTACAGACGCGAAATTAAACCGACAGGAAGAAGATGCTGCGATATGCAAATGATTTGCTTTTCAGAGCATTCGCACAAGGTTGGCGCCGGTAGCGACATCTACAACGTGCTGACATGAGTAACGTTTCCAACCGATTTCTCATACACAAACGACAGTTGACCGGCGTTGCCTGGTGAAACGTTGTTGTGATGGCTCGCGTAAGGAGGAGAAATGCGTACCATCACGTTTCCGACTTTGATAAACGTCCGATTGTAGCCTATCGCGATTGCGGTTTGTCGTATCGCGACACTGCTGCTCTTGTCGGTCGAGATCCAATGACTGTTAACAAAATATGGAATCGATGGGTTCAGGAGGGTAATACGGAACGCCGTGCTGGATCTAAACGGCCTCTTATCACTAGCAGTCGACATGACAGGCATCTTATCCGCATGGCTGCAACGGATCGTGCAGCCACGTCTCGATTCCTGAGTCAACAGATGGGGACGTTTGCAAGACAACAACCATCTGCAAGAACAGTTCGACGACGTTTGTAGCAGCATGGACTATCAGCTCGGAGACCATGGCTGCGGTTACTTTTGACGCTGCGTCACAGACAGGAGCGCTTGCGATGGTGCATTCAAAGACGAGCCTGGGTGCACCAATGGCAAAACGTCATTTTTTCGGATTAATGTAGGTTCTGCTTACAGTAACATGATGGTCGCATCCTTGTTTGGCGACATCGCGGTGAACGCACATTGGAAGCGTGTATTCGTCATCGTCATACTGGCGTATCACCCGGCGTGATGGTATGGGATGCCATTGGTTACACGTCTCGGTCACCTCTTGTTCGTATCGACAGCACTTTGAACAGTGGACGTTACATTTCAGATGTGTTACGACCCGTGGTTCTACCCTTCATTCGATCCCTGTGAAATCCTACATTTCAGCAGGATAATGCACGACCGCATGTTGCAGGTCCTGTAAGGGCTTTTCTGGATACAGAAAATATTCCACTGCTGCCCTGGCCAGCACATTCTCCAGATCTCCCACCAATTGAAAACGTCTGGTCAATGGTGGCCGAGCAACTGGCTCGTCACAATACTCCAGTCACTACTTTTGATGAACTGTGGTATCGTGTTGAAGGTACACGCCATCCAATCTCTGTTTGACTCAATGCCCAGGGGTATCAAGGCCGTTATTACGGCCAGAGGTGGTTGTTTTGGGTACTGATTTCTCAGGATCTATGCACCCAAATTGCGTGAAAATGTAATCACATGTCAGTTCTAGTATAATATATTTGTCCAATGAATACCCGTTTATCATCAGCATTTCATCTTGGTGTAGCAATTTTAATGGCCAGTAGTGTATTTCCTTCAAATGTGTATTGACTTTTTTCTTGATCACTTGACAGTAATAGCTCTCAGTCGTGATCTGATACGTGTCACATCTGTGTTCAAAGTTATTTCATCAACATTGTTTCTTGGTACGTACGACTTGTACTACCTACGTTGCAATGTGGACATAGCGAAATATGTTTTGACATATCATTAGATCACGGGTTACGCTCGAAATGCATAGTGTATTAAATAACTTCAAGTAACATCTGTCACCTATTATTAGCGACCTACTAACATTTCTTATACTTTTCGTATATTTCAACATGAGCATGAGCCAAATGCACGACGTTCTGTCGTATTTACAATATCTTATTCGGATGTCACTGTGTATTATTGTTTCATGCAATTACAAGAAACAAGATGTTGCATTTTTCTGTGTTGACTTGTTCTATACCCGATAGAGATATGAAGGATGTAAGCTAGGTGCCGTACTCTGTAAATCTCACCATTTTAAGTTCATGAGTCTAATATTATGGTACTCTGTGAACTATTAACTTCTTTTGTTGCTTTACACTACCACGCAGTATGTCGTGTTGTAAGAAATGAATTTTCTTTATGTCAGTAATTATGGAAAAGACTTTAACTTTTTTCTTGTCTTTTTAAATAATATAAAGTATCAGGCACTCTATAAATGTCTGACTTTGGTTTCATCCTAGTAGACATTGTCCCAAATGTTTTTCGTTCTGAATTCCCACGCTAGCTAATGTGATCCATCCTTCCATTCTGTGTCCGTAAGGGACTAGTGTAAACAGTATAGTTGTGTTTTCGACTGTTCGTTAAATGGGGCCACCTTGTCAGTCAAGACTGTTCCGTATCCCTTCCGTCAGAGTTTTGAGTCATGACTCCAGAAATTATCAAGCATAAGAGTCAGTGAACGCACGTGTATAGTTCATCGCCGCATGGTCCATTTTGTCTAGTGAGCTCACGTGGTTGTAGAACCTGCAGAATCTACTAGTTGCACAACAGCTTATTGGCTCCAAATAAATGTCAAGTTACCAGCAACTGACTGCGTCACGTTAAAAGAGGTACACATTTTTTCTTCGGTAAGGCTTTGCTACCAACAGTCGTGAAGCAACAAAACGATCCCTATCTGCTTTTACTCGTTTATAATTAGGTAGGGTATCGAGAATGTTGGCCTTACACTGCTATAGTCCTCGACAACCATTTTCTAGGGCCTTTACTGCTTCACCATATCAAATATGTTTCTTTGTCCGGTTGCCGAGGTAATTCCGACAATCGTAATAAGAAATCTGACATCTGAAAATTCTTATTGGATTGGAAAGCCGGTCTCCGTACGTGCAAAGGAAGTATTCAATCGTTGTAACATGAAGGATGAAACCGTAATGTGCTTCACATTCATAACAAGGGTACGCAACGAAAACACTTGTAAAACTGTACGGCCTACGGTGGCGAAAGATTCTATTGGATTCATTGCACGAATCGGAATTTAGCGCATCTCGCGGATACTTTTGCATTGTGCATGCCTTTCAGGGTTGAATCAAACTAAAGATTAATTCCCATAAAAACAATTATTTATTACATAAAATTCCAATGCAGCACAAAAAAATGATCTGAACATCAGGGACAAATTTTAGTTTACTAAGATCGCTTACGCACACGAAAAAGACTTTTGTTAAAGTGATTTAATGGATCAGCACAAACACATCTCTGGCAAAACTTGGGAAGATATGATTGAAAGTTATGAAAGAAGGATACCACTGGAATGCTAGATTGTCCCACAATCGATCACACAAAGTAGGGATGTGGGGTAGGGGGATAGGTAATACAAGCCTAACGTGCCAGCTAAAAATTTAACTATTCCGACAACTCCTACCCAAGGGAAATATTATCATACGTGTGAGCATTCAATTTACTCACAATGAGTAGTAGTATGTGTTTAGATTGCGAGCTAAGAGCTGATAAAGGAACAGGACCAATGACAAAAGTAAAATACGTTAATTCCTGTAAAATTCGTTATAAGAAATTGATATTGCTGATGGTTGTATTCAATATGCTCATAGAATTCTCGTTGGGATTATTAACCGAAAAGGATGGGTTCGACGCCGCGTAGTGTCCAAAGTCAAACAAAGAACAGGCATGATTCTTCTAAAAATATTGCCTTGACAATAATTAAAAGGGGCAATTTGAACTATAATAGTTAGGCTCACTGACGGCGATGGGAAGAGGAAGTAATAATCAGAACTAAAAGTTACAAAGAAACAACATGTGAGACTACCACTCGAGAAAGACGCCATATCGTCTACAATGGTAAAATTTCGATATCATCAAGTATTTCGCTCAGTTAACACTTCTAGAGACCAACAGCACTGGATAATCAAACAACTCATGTAACACGGAGCTTATCAATAGGTTGCATTAGAGGATTACATAGATGGATACTGATGAAGAGCAAAGCATGCGTACAAGATCTTATGTTAAACACGAATCTATCTATATCCAAAAGCGAATATTCTTGAAGAGGCATTATTGGTCATTAACTGACCATGAAAATGCTGATACGTTCCTGCCTAGTAACATCGTAACTCACAAAAAGCATCTCAACTTATATCAAGACCATGTTCCAGGGAAATATCTGTACTCACACCTCGAAGCCTGCTAAAAGAGTGTCTCCAAGGGAAATAGCCTCTGTGTGTCCGTTGAGGACGATGCCCGTTTTTTTGCAAAGGGAGCTCAGCCGGTTGAGTGAAACGATAGCGGGAACGCTTAGGATTCGCGCCATACTGCTTTACTAGAAATTTTTTCTGGAGTGCGAGCTGGACTGTTGGAGCTTCAATTCGAATATTGTTATCGCTACGTTCTGAGGGAAATAAACTTCTCTGATCTATCCCAGGACATTTGAAAATGCACATCTACGTTTCCATATCATGCAGACAGACAATACGGAAACGAAGCTTCCTGTCAGATTAAAACTGTGTGCCGGACCGAGACTCGAACTCGGGACCTTTGCCTTTCGCGGGCAAGTGCTCTACCCCCAGGCTGTGGCCAAGCCAGGTCTCCGCAATATCCTTTTTTTCAGGAATGCTAGCTCTCAAGGAGAGCTTCTGTTAAGTTTGGAAGGTAGGAGACGAGGTACTGGCAGAAGTAAAGCTGTGAGGACGGGGCGTGAATCGTGCTCAGGTGGTAGAGCACTTGCCCGCGAAAGGCAAAAGGTCCCGAGTTCGAGTCTCGGTCCGGCACACAGTTTTAATCTACCAGGAAGTTTCATATCAGCACACACTCCGCTGCAGAGTGAAGATATCATTCTGGAGACAATAAGGACCTAGTAAAGGAAAAGGAAGAGGCTGCTGATCTCAAGAGAAATAAAACTAAACCGTGCCGCCTCATTCATCTCCGAAGCATCGGCATGTGTTCAAAATATGACAATGAGACCAACAAAATAGTGACATAAGCAGGTGATGAAATTATCAATTATGAAATCAGAGTGCAGAAATAATAGAGACAGGCAGCTTTTGAACTGGCGCCCACAGTATTATGAGTGAATTGTGTATGGATATACAAGTGCCTGCGATGCTGCAGACGATTTGAGGGTAGGACATCTGCAGTAAAAATAAAGGAGTAGTTGAAGATGCAGCGCAGAGAAAGGTAGATGTGTTTTCATTTTGTGATCTACGTTTCATATTTGCATAAATGACATAATGATACACAATCCATGCAAAGAAAAGGTCCTTCCGTGGCGCGTTATTACCACCAAATAAACTCGCAATTACTGAGCTGTACGTGTCCCGGAAGCACTGCGCAAACGAATGTACTGGAGCGCCGACAGCGTTTAGTGTTTATTACACACAGTGGGCCCCTGATTTACGGTCCATTATGCATTGTGTACTGGCCGCAGCACACTCATCACGAGCAAATAGCGTCTAACAAACGACGCGAGGCGGTTCAGTGGGCGCCGACCCGCCACTCGCCATACTGGCAAGACGGCGCCACGTTAAGGGCCGGTGATTGTAGCCCGGCTCCGTGCTGGAGAACACGCCGTCCAGCGGCATCACTCTTCCACGCGCGGCGCTGATGAGGTACAGCTGCAGTCTGGAATAACAGCGTGTCACGCTTTATTGCGAACGGGTCCAGCTTCCTTCAAACCACAGGGCACTCTGAATTACGATCTTTGGAGAGGAGCTACCGCGCCGGTTGGTGCAGTACCAAGTCCTTAGCGGTTGCTCAAGAGTATCGCATTGCTTTTGTCCATAAACACAGGGACCTTACACTGCGAAACAGCGTCTTCACAGTGAGGAATAATAAATACAGGAGAACCACAAGTATTGACGTACAGCCCGCTCTTATTTTTTGTATATATTGGGTGTAAAAGAGGATAATGGAATGTAGTCGAATTAAGTCGGGTGATGCTGGGGGAATTAGATTAGGAAATGAGACTCTTAAAGTAGTAAAGGAGTTTTGCTATTTGGGGAGAAAAATAACTGATGATGGTCGAAGTAGAGAGGATATAAAATGTAGACTGGCAATGGCAAGGACAGCGTTTCTGAAGAAGAGAAATTTGTTAACATCGAGTGTTGTGGCGTATCAAACAAGCCACGCCACTCGGAACTAGTCGAAATGCACGCGTTAAATTCAAGCAGGCTTGCTGAGGTCTGAAACAGGATACGTAATGAATGCTATAAAGAAAAGTACGTAGCTTCTGTAATACTTCACTTTAATCCATCATTTGTATACAGCATTCTTGATGATACAAGTGAGACTCTGTCTAGATATGGTTAATGGCGCCTTGCTAGGTCGTAGCCATGGACTTAGCTGAAGGCTATTCTAACTATCTCTCGGCAAATGAGAGAAAGGCTTCGTCAGTGTAGTCGCTAGCAACGTCGTCGTACAACTGGGGCAAGTGCTAGTACGTCTCTCTAAACCTGCCGTGTGGTGGCGCTCGGTCTGACTGTGGCGACACGCGGGTCCGACATGTACTAATGGACCGCGGCCGATTTAAAGCTATCACCTAGCAGTTGTGGTGTCTGGCGGTGACACCACATCGAGTATAGATTTAAGTGTCAGGAAGTCGTTTCCGAAAGTATTTGTATGGAGTGCAGCCATGTATGGAGGTGAAACATGGACGATAAATAGTTTGGACAAGAAGAGAATAGAAGCTTTCGAAATATGGTGCTACAGAAGAATGCTGAAGATTAGATGGGTAGATCACGTAACTAATGAGGAGGTATTGAATAGGGTTGGGGAGAAGAGGAGTTTGTGGCACAACTTGACTAGAAGAAGGGATCGGTTGGTAGGACATGTTCTGAGGCATCAAGGGATCACCAGTTTAGTATTGGAGGACAGCGTGGAGGGTAAAAATCGTAGAGGGAGACCAAGAGATGAATACACTAAGCAGATTCAGAAGGATGTAGGCTGCAGTACGTACTGGGAGGTGAAGAAGCTTGAACAGGATAGAGTAGCATGGAGAGCTGCATCAGACCAGTCTCAGGACTGAAGACCACAACAACAACGTCTAAATAGATAATTTTAGAGCGTCAGAGAAGAAGAATAGATACACTTTTTCTCTGTAATAAAAGCGCCACAGTTTTTCTGTCTCCCGCTGAAGGGCCGTCAAGGTTTTGACGCTATTGATATGTTCTGAATACTGTTGTAGCCGCACGATGGATTTGTAGGGGGAGATGAAGCGTTTGATTTACGAAACACTGGTCTCCATATACATCTACATGGATATTCTGCAAAACACATATAAGTGCCTGGCAGAGGGTTCATGGAACCACCTTCAAAAGTCTCTATTATTCCAATCTCGTATAGCATGCGGAAAGAACGAACACCTACATCTTTCCGTACGAGCTCTTATTTACCTTATTTTATCTTGGTGATCGTTTCTCCCTATGTATGTCGGTGTCTACAAAACAATTTAGCATTCGGAGGAGAAAGTTGGTGATTGCAATTTCGTGAGAAGATTCCTCCAAAACGAAAAACGCCTTTGTTTTAATCATGCCCGTTCCAAATCCTTTATCTCTTCAATGACACTCTTTCCCCTATTCCGCGATAATACAAAACATTTTGTCCCTCTTTGAACTTTTTCGATGTTGTCCGGCAATCGTATCCGGTAAGGATCCCACACCGCAGAGCAGTGTTCTAAAAGAGGACGGAAAAAGTTGTTGTCTGTTTGGCTGAACCTATAGTCATTATAGTCACGAGCGTGTTAAACAATCATTCACACAGACACCAGCTGTGTAGTAATGTGATGTATTGAATATGTAGTTTTTAAGACAGTCTGCGAACATCACTGGTGTCAAAACCTTCACACACCCTGAATTGTGGCTCCTTATTCGTGCGATCAATGTAACTTTATATTCTGATTTCAGATTGCCGGCTAGGCTTTTGAATGCGTTAGTATGACCAGAATGCTAGGAGAGGTAGAGCAGGGCGACGGCCGTAAGTAATTTTTCGGATAACGCATCATCAAAAAAATGGTTCAAATGACTCTGAGCACTATGGGACTTAACATCTGTGGTCATCAGTACCCTAGAACTTAGAACTACTTAAACCTAACTAACCTAAGGACATCACACACATCCATGTCCGAGGCAGGATTCGAACCTGCGACCGTAGCAGTCACGCGGTTCCAGACTCAAGCGCCTAGAACCGCACGGCCACACCGGCCGGCTAACGCATCGTTAAATGTGTAGTATCCTGCCCACTCTATATACTCTAATATAGGAAACTATTTTTCGCAAATCACTAGACAGCAATTCAAGCAAATCATATTAAAGGAGTTTTTTACAGTAAGTTAAACTGACAATGCTTAACTTTGCATATTCATCAAGGTGTGTCGTAGCCGGCCGCGGTGGTCTCGCGGTTCTAGGCGCGCAGTCCGGAACCGCGCGACTGCTACGGTCACAGGTTCGAATCCTGCCTCGGGCATGGATGTGTGTGATGTCCTTAGGTTAGTTAGGTTTAAGTAGTTCTAAGTTATAGGGGACTGATGACCACAGCTGTTAAGTCCCATAGTGCTCAGAGAGCCAAGGTGTGTCGTAAGCAAATGGCGACAAGAAAATAATCAATGTCCTTCGGTATATACAGTTTTAATGCAAGCAAAACTACATAGTTCATAAGTCGGTGCTGTAACTTTTGTATGACGGTTCGTCCTCCACTGTGCCCACGGCTAGGCGGCGCTACGCTTATAGTCACCGTACCACTGGCTGACGTCGTCTCACAGCCCTCTCTGGTCTTCCGTTCTTCAACGTCGTACCGGCGCTTGTCGTTATCCCGCAACAAAGTGAACCAGTTATCACAATCGCTACTGAATAACAATCGCTGCTGAATAAAACTTAATTTACATATAATGGTCAGAATTATTAATTCACTCCTTGGAGCACGAAGATCAAGGTTCGTATCATTCAGTAGTCTTCACTTTAGTATATATAACTTGTAAAAGCATTAATTTTCTTCTCACTGAGTAAAAAATAGAACGTCTTGAAACATTCATCTGCGCCGTACTAAGATCTCACAGGATTATTCTTCAGGTACACTTACGTAAATAACGGCGTAAATAAAGAGCATCTATTTACTTACAAACTCAAGCATTTGTTCATATAAAAGTAAATTCGATGCAAATTTTATCACATCTTATGAAGGTGTACGTTTTATATATATATATATATATATATATATATATATATATATATATATATGTGTGTGTGTGTGTGTGTGTGTGTGTGTGTGTGTTTTTCATATCTCCCCCTGAACCACTGGACTGATGACAACCAAACTTGGTACACACATCAGTTGTTATCTGGATGCAAGTGCTGTCGGAGGAAGCAACTCTGTATGTAAGGTGTGCGGGAAGGGTTGAAAGGACAGTAATACACCACGTGAAAATACCTGGACTATATTCGTCCAGTATTTGAAAATGAGAGCACTTAACGACTTGCAACAGACTTTGGATATGATTTCAAACTTTTATGAAATATTTTCTTGCTGACACCCCCACAAAATGATAAAAGGGAAAAGGTTTACCGTTAATTACATTTTCGCTCTTCATGGAGTAAAACTGCTGTATCGGGCATAACGTTTTAATTCTTTACTTCTTCAGTACTGCTTCTTTAGTACTAACTCAACTTGCAACGCATATTGCATACGGTCTCCACATATGCCTCTAAATCTGCCGGCAAAATTATATCATCATAAGGCACATACAGTTTTTCAAGTTATATGGCGTCACAAACACAGAGATGCGTCAGAATCCGCTGCATCAGGCATGATGTTTTAATTCCGTATATTTTTACTGCTAACTCTGCTCTTAACACATTTCGCAGAGAGTATCCATATATGCCACTGAACATATGTGCAGACTTATATCTTGTACGACACATAGTTCAGGAGATATCACTTCGTAAACACGGAGATGCTTGAAAAACTTGCTTTTCTTAAAAATGTTACTTAAAATCCGTCTTGATTGCAATTTTTTTTTTTTTATTATTCATATGACCGGTTTCGGTTCATTCAGAACCATCTTCAGATCTGATACTTCAGTTACAGGAGTAACCCGTCCAAATCCAGCAACTTTCACATGCTACGTCAGTGAAAGTTGCTGGATTTGGACGGGTTACTCCTGTAACTGAAGTATCAGATCTGAAGATGGTTCTGAATGAACCGAAACCGGTGATATGAATAATAATAAAAAAAATGCAATCAAGACGGATTTTAAGTAACATTATAAATTCACTGATTGCGGTTATCCCATAAGACATTATGTCTGTTTTTGTAAAGTTTTCTTAAAAAGGCACACCGTGCTCTTTCAGAGTTTTATTTAACACATTAATATATTTGTAAAGTCATCAAATGTTTCAAGCTGCTTTATACAGGGAAGTACGACTCTTAAAGAAGCGGAGTTTCACTGGTTACTCGATATCTGGAATGAAGCACTGTCGGATTAACAGCCGTCTGCACCCCAGAAATGGGATGACACTAAAGCATAACTTAGGAACACCTGGATCAATTTCAGCCGAATTTGTTAGCTATAAAAATGGTTCAAATGGCTCTGAGCACTGTGGGACTTAACATCTTAGGTCATGAGTCCCCTAGAACTTAGGACTACTTAAACCTAACTAACCTAAGGACACCACACACATCCATGCCCGAGGCAGGATTCGAAACGACGACCGTAGCGGTCGCGCGGTTCCGGACTGAAGCGCCTAGAACCGCACGGCCACCGCGGCCGGCTATTTGTTAGCTACGTGACTTATTATTATTTGCATAAAAATACTGTTGGAATAAGATTCCGCACCGGTTGGGGTGGGGGTGTGGATGAGAAGGGTCGCATAAGAACATTCATAAACGTCCTGTTGGTATTTTTTGTTGTTTTTAGTCGACCTGGAATACTGTTTAAAGAATGAAGTGCAAGTTGTCCCTGATTTGTGCTGTCCAATGTATCGACCGGGTCACGAGGATGAACACTGAAACGAGCCAATAATTTTGTCGCCGTGTTTCCGGGTCTAAGATCAGGTCACGCAGGTGAATACCACAGATAAATTGAACATCTTCTCCGGTGTCTCATGGTGGAAAACAGCAGAGAATCAAACATATGTGTGTGTAATATGCGTCACATACACATACGTTGAACATGTCTTCCTCTGCCGCTGAATTGTTTACAACATAACTTGGTGCAGATCTGCAAATAAATACTATGAGGGTAAAAAACACCAACCTACCATTGGGGTTGGGGTGATGGACAAAGAAAAGGGGTAGGAGAAGGTGGAAAGACAAGAGAGATGAGAAGATGGACAGACAAAGGGCAGGCGAGGAGATGTACTGAAAGAGGGGGTAGAAGGAAATGGTGAGATAAGGGGAAGAGGAGATGAGCAGGGAGAGGGATGAAGAGAAGGTGCACAGAGAGAGGAGGAAGAATGGAATAGAAGAGACAGGGGGAGGCATACATGGACAGAGATGGAGTAATAGGAGACTGGACTAAATAAATACCCGCGAAAAGACGGATTTCTCAGCTAGCATCTGAATAAAACTCATATTTCGTTACCAGTACCAAGGTACAAACTTCAATGAATAATTTACTTTGCAAAAATCGGGAACAATGCGTGAACGTAATTTTGACGGGCGATGCCCTTCGGCACATGGCAGGTAGCGATCAGCTATACGGCAGCTATACGGCCTGTTTTCAAAAACCTGTGGCGCCGGCCGTTGTGGCTCAGCGGTTCTAGGCGCTTCAGTCTGGAACCGCACGACCACTACGGTCACAGGTTCGAATCCTGCCTCGGGCATGGATGTGTGTGATGTCCTTAGGTTAGTTAGGTATAAGTCGTTCTAAGTTCTAGGGGACTGATGACGTCAGATGTTTAGTCCCATTGTGCTCAGAGCCATTTGAACCATCTGAACCATCAAAAATCTGGCACATTCTATCGCGTTCGCCTGTCGTATGAAAAAGGAAAAAATGCAATTTTTCTAGCAACATAATAAAACATGCTGTAACACATAACACGTTTATTAAACCGTTCTTGCACATTCTTTGGACCGGTGATTGCAGTCAACGTGTGCCACTGCTAATCTCGTGACATCACAACCCCTGGCGGGGAAACGGTCCACTTGTGACGTTTTTGTCTTTTTATATGCTTTAAACACTCTAAAATTTTATATACGTAATTTTTTACATCCTGTATGTAAACGATCTCCTACGTTGTATCTAAGAGGCTGAAAGAATTCTATTTTCTGGTGATGCAAGTATCATACCTAACCCAAACGGCGAAACTGCGACACATCAAAATCTGTAAAATCTTGAAAATTATTCACTGGTTCGCTGCAAAGCGGTTGCCACTGAACTTATAGAAGAAAATACAAGTAATCCTCTACCGTAAGAGGCTTCATCAAAAGGTTAGACATAATACACAATGGAAAATAAATAAAACAAAATATTTCAAATTCTTAAGTATTATTATTTGTTATGCGGGGTAGCGCTGAAGAAATTTTTTAATGAAAGTGGCTTCTTCTTGTGACTTCTAGTGTGCCGAATCTTCGTTTGATTATAGTGGTAAATTTTAAGAAGTGATACGAAATCAAACAAATTAATTAAAATACGAAAACATGGAAATCTGTGCGTTTATTATTTTCTCGTTGATAGAAATATAAATTTCAGGGCTAATTTGACTGGTTATAGATACTATTCAGTATTGGCGAGTAGGAGGTGTTATGCACTATCCCACCACTTAAGGGAGTCAGTTTTTGCGCGAAGGCGTTTGCTGCAGGTAAGAGGTCAGCGAACATATCGTTGTTGTCTAGTGGCAAGTTGACAGCCATAAACTTCCATATTCCTTGTTCTGCGACATGGAGGCGATGGCCCAGGCGGCTTAATAGCAAGTTCCATCTTCAGTACTGACTGAGCTACCAAGTAGCTTGCTCGTCATTGTTCGATACGGTGCTACTGTGGTCAGCTTCTTGGCGACTGTTTTACGCGGTAACTGCCTCGGGGAAGCAGTGTAGTTGTAACATTTGGAGGTAGAGGTCAGACGAAGAAAGTGCACTGAGCACTGGATGCTTAAAGACCCATGCACTGCACTCTAATGTTTCATCCATTCAACATGGGGAGAAAATAAGTATGTCATAAAGTGACAGCAAACACTGGAGTGTAAGTAGGCAACTGACTCGAAGTACAGAGACTGAATCAGCAAAGGGCTGTCGTACCTGTAGAAGGAAAACTCATTCTTTCATCACTGTCTCGTCACTCTCCCGCCGTCTGCCCGAGTGTCCTCTACATCTCTCGCTGCCTGACTGACAGAATTTCTTACCAGAGATTTCTCAGAGACTGCCCCAATCTTCTGTCAAATCAGCTTTGCCATCGGTGGGGCGAATTTTCAATTCCATCCAATGGCTGGTCGACATTTCGTGATCACACCTCCCAGTCGTTCTGCAACTTGAATTGAAAATTTCTCATCATGTCTCAGATGGTATGTGTCCCAGGAAACTTCCATTCTCTTCTCATATGTTTTGTGTTGTGGCAGCACTCTGAAATCACCAAAGTGAATTGTTCAGGTATTTGACTGCATTCCCAAATTGTCAAAGAAGTATTCACGCAAAGACAAACATTTTTTTTAACGGAAAACCCTGTGCTTCGTTCAGAAGCCTGCAGGATTCCATGATTTAGCGACAGCCCTCTTGGACTTCTTCTTGCCTGTCAGACTTCACGCAGGGAAACCCCTCCCAAACGAACAAACACTTCAGATGCCGTCTCTATGTGAGATCTGCGAGAGGATAACACACTACTTTCGGCTTAAGCATTCCCTCT
Source organism: Schistocerca cancellata (assembly GCF_023864275.1). NCBI lineage: Eukaryota > Metazoa > Arthropoda > Insecta > Orthoptera > Acrididae > Schistocerca > Schistocerca cancellata. The sequence continues at coordinate 138,612,141 of NC_064626.1, forward strand.
TGTTCCCAAGACACGGTGGTGAACAATTATGCAGCTCCGTGGAAAGATTCTTAAGCTTTTAACGTAAGGCGTGAGAACTAGAGACATACGCTGAAAGATATCCTCAACGTACTCACCCTACAGGTTGTACATTTAAATAGGTGTGTGGTAAATTTAAAACAACTGGATCTTTAACGCATAGGAAACATATCCAGCAAAGTAAAGATACTAACGATGAAACGGAAATCGATACCCTTGCCACTGTGGTTCGAGATCCTTGTCTTAGTTTGCGTCAAATCGCAAAGAAATCCGGCCTGAGCCAGAGTAGTGTTGTTCGTGTTCTGCATCGCCATAAATATCATCCTTACCATATCAGTCTCCAGCAAGAATTAACTGGTACGGATTGTATGCATTGCATTGAATTCGGTCGATGGGCTCAACTTCAGATTCAGTGTGATGACACATTTATTAATTTGATTTTATTTACTGACGAGGCTACATACACGAACCGTGGAAATGTTAATTTGCGTAACACGCATTATTGGGCAACTGAAAATCAATGTTGAATACGGCAAGTTGCACACCAAAAACCGTGGTCGGTGAATGTATGGTGTGGGATCCTGGAGGACAGAATTATAGGCCCCTACTTCATCGAAGGAGCCAACGGCCTTGCCGCAGTGGTGACACCGGTTCCCGTCAGATCACAGAAGTGAAGCTCTGTCGGGCTGGGCTAGCACTTGGATGGGTAACCATCCGGTTTGCCGAGCGCTGTTGCCAAGCAGGATCAGTCAGCCCTTGTGAGGCAAACTGAGGAGTTACTTGCTTGAGAAGTTGCGGCTCCGGCCTCGGAAACTGACATACGGCCGGGAGAGCGGTGTGCTGAACACCTGCTTCCAGTGACGCCTGTGGTCTGAGGCCTGTGCGGCTGAAGTTAAGTAGTATTCCATCGAAGGAAATCTTAATGGTAGCAAGTACACCACATTTCTGCAAGAAACATTAGGTCTGTTATTGGAAGAAATACCTTTAGGAACAAGGTACAGAATGTGGTATCAACACGATGGGTGTCCGGTACATTTTTCGCTGATGGCTAGAAATGAGTTGCAGAAACAATACGCAAATCGTTGGATTGGACGTGGAGGAGATGTGTCGTGGCCCTCGTTCGCCAGACTTGAAGCCTCTAGATTTTTTTTTTTTGTGGGGATTCGTAAAAGACCTTGTTTATAAAGACATTAAACTACGCCAGAAAATATGAGAAAGAGAACTGTCAGAGCATGTGGTTCGATAAGTGCCGAAGTGATAAGGAATACCACTCAATCCATGATAAGAAGATTGTAGCACTTCATGATACCAATAATCACTTCGAACTCCTTCTGCAAATGGACTTCCATGTCACCTTTGTGACCTTCGTTGAACTTCAAAGACCTTACTGTTACACATCACTGTATTCGTCTCGATAGCCGCTATCAGAAAATAAGTATCAAACTATAGCATCCCATTGAGAAAACAAAGTTAATCTTCATTTCTCTGAAGCGACCCCACCTAGCAACAAAAAACCAACGTCATATTATGGCCGCAGTTGTCCCATGCAACTTTTGTCTCACAAACTTTTCAGCTCCTACCATACTTTCGGAGTTATTCTGGTGGCAATAGTTAGTCACTCATCCTGTATACATCTCAGATATATCACCAACAAAATGTCGGAAATTCATGTACGCGCATGATATTGCCATCGGCACCCAAAAATTGAGCTTTCCCAAGTTGAGGATGTGGTGTCACCGCCAGACACCACACTTGCTAGGTGGTAGCTTTAAATCGGCCGCGGTCCATTAGTACATGTCAGACCCGCGTGTCGCCACTGTCAGTAATCGCAGACCTAGCGCCACCACATGGCAGGTCTAGAGAGGCGGACTAGCACTCGCCCCAGTTGTACGACGACTTTGCTAGCGACTACACTGACGAAGCCTTTCTCTCATCTGCCGAGAGACAGTTAGAATAGCCTTCAGCTAAGTCCATGACTACGACCTAGCAAGGCGCCATTAACCATATCTGGAGAGAGTCTCATTTGTATAGTCAAGAGCGATATACCACAAGGATGAATTAAAGTTAAGTAAACAGACAATACGTACTTTTCTTTAGTGATTCATAATGTATCCTGTTCCAGACTTCACGCCCGTCTGCGTTAGATAGCGTGCATTTCGGCCTCCTCTATCTACAAGGTGTTGGCACATTTGCCAACACATCAGAGGATATACTGCCAGAAGACCTTAGCATAATTAATGAATATTTTAAAAAGTGTGGGCTGCATCTGAATCCTAAAGAAAACTAAAGTCACATAGTTTCATCTTAACAGCAGTGAAGCACAAAGAACTCTTGCTTACTATGACAGAATCAAATTCAGAAAAATAAATATCTTGGTGTCATTCTTGACACAACACTCACCTTCAAACAACAATTTTAAAAAAATAACAGTAAAACTCAAAACTAGTACTATTCTGATTCAAAAGCTGGCTAGTACGTCATGGGGTGCTACTGCCGAAACCTTAAGAATTAGCACAACAGCACTCATACACCACAAAATATTGTGCCCCTGTTTGGATCAATAACTACAGTACCAATGTTGTTGACACACAGCTAAATCAGACAATGCGAACCCTAACCTGAAGTATTAGAACAACTCCATTCCAGTGGCTACCAATACTGATTAATATTGTGGTATCACATATCGATACCACCCCATGAGCGTCAGATTGGCAACAGAAATTGCAAGATTCCGTGGGACGCCGATTGCGGTTGCACGGGATCTGGCGGTCCCAGTGGTGAGCACCTGCTGAGCCACGCCTCCTTCACCTCTGTACAACGAGTGTCCTCTGCTGCTGCAGTACACGACAGCCAGCAGCAGCTTGGAGTCTCTTCGTTATGACACCGTCGTTTTTAGTACAGTGAGCCTCATCCTTGTTGCTATTGTATGAGCTGCATTATTGGTAATCAGTCTTCGTCCGCCTGGAGAAATACAAGTTAAGTAACAGCAGCAAGTGAAACTGAAGTCAAGACATCGAGTTCCAGCAGTCGCCAACTACCTCAACGATTTCATCGTCCGTGGTCACTGGATATCGATTTGGGAAGATCAGGACGTCACGAACTCCCATCTCGTGGCACATACGACTCTAAAGGTGTCTGGATTATCCTTTCACAGAAGACAGTGGCGCAACATTAACAGGATTTGCACACAACATGGCAGCTTCAGAATGCCACCAATGCGACTGATGTGGTGCTGAAGAGCAAACGACCGTTCACGTGGCCCTTGTTTGCCCCAATACACCCTTCAACGATGCGTAACAGTACGCCTACGGCATCATCACCAGAGCATCAAAATAGATGGCCGACAGTGACCTGCATCTGTTGCACAAAAAAAAAGTCCAATGGGCAAAACATACACCTGTTCCTTTAATTTAAGTTCTCAATAGTTATTGTAATCTCTCATTTATCTGTCAGTTCATACAGTCGTCAGAAAGAGTGCCAGAAACTTTCTGAAAAGCTTGTAAGGGTGTTGTGGGGTAGATTGTGCTGAGAAATAACGGATGATAAAAAAAATTCCATACGTTGACCCGTTTCCAAGTTGATTAGCATTGAAATTAGCCTATGAGGCCGTTGTGCGTCCAAATTCAAGCGGCCAGCCAGATACAATTATTGTCACTTGTTCTCAAAGCGTAGATGACAGCGCACGAGACAGTTCAGTCACTGGATCGGGTTCTATTCTTACTACCTTTCCATGTATAATTTGTACATCCCGCTCTCGATCAGTTTTAGGAAACCAAACGAAGCAGACGTTTGCCAATATCGTCTCTGGCGGGAGACTTGAATCTGCAAATCCAAAGGTCTGATCTGCTAAGTTTAATTATAATTAATTCGGAAAAGGTGCAATCTGTCGAATTTTTTTCTTAATAATTATTTCTCAGCACAGCGTACCCTGCAACATCCATACAAGCCTTTCAGACAATTTCTGGTCACCCTGTATATCTGACAATATAATAACACGTGGAACACACCATATTTTCTTATATAATTATTTTCGTATTACAACTTGAGAGTTATGAGAGCATGCCGTTTTGAAGCAGAGGCACATTCTTCATAAAAAAGGCATTGTTTTGGTAGGATTTCCCACAATTCGTCGTCAGTACATAATGCATCGGTGATTAAAGCCTTCAGAGATTGTGATATAAAATGCGAGGTCGTTTGTTACACAAGTTCGGGGTAGTGTAATGGATAGATGGCCAAAGTTACCAAGTAATACGTAGCAGGTTCACGTTTTGCTTCACCCAAGAAACAAAAATTTATTTACCTTCGCGTTTTCTAAAAGATAATTTAATAGAAATATTTTCTGTAGTATTGTTTACGTTTTGTAAACGTAAGTGTTCTCTGTCTCCTAGGAGTCTTATATCTTTTTCATAGATATTGAAGCTTTTAGAAATAGAACAACATGACTAGAATTTTTACAAGGGAGAAAATGTGAGTTTTGACAGAGCCACTATATAAATTTTACACACTCGATTTTCTCAAACAAAGTGTGTGCTTCACGAGCCAGATACAGCTGGGAAACTGCCACTGGAGAGCGCTACAGTCGCAAATCACGTTAACCAGCTCATTCCATGCGATTCGGGTCCTGTGCTTCGTGAGAATGGATTTCTCGTTCGAATCCCTATCAACGTAGTTTGCAGTAATAACTCGGAGATGAAGAGGCTAGAGTTGAAGGGAGAACTGCGTCAAACCAGTCTTTGGATTGAAGACCGCAACAACAACATCCCTGTCAACATCAGCTGCCTCGTCCAGTGAGAGGATGGCGTAACATTCATGGCCCGTAGCAGGAAGAGGCACCCGAAGTCTCTCCCGCCACTTTGACGCGTGAAAGCTCTCGCTGTCCTGGGATAGATGTCTCACTTTTGTTACGATTTCTGCCGGGGATAGGATAACTCTGTTTTCAACCAGCGATGGTTGGGCATATGCTCTTCTTTCGTGGTTCACCTCAAAGTGTTTATCCGCCATATTATGATCTCTTTCGCGTTACCCACTCTACAACAGCTTATTTGTTGCTGTCGGACCTTCATCTCCAACCTCTGTTGTCTTGGTGCGCTTATTGTCTCGTGGTTTGATTGTGGTCTCTCTCAACGTAACACCATGTTCTTCTTGGCGTGTACCTTCCTTTACTCACATGGTCGGCGTCGGGTGTCACTAGAGTGAACTCATTAACGGCTTCTGGCCCTCTAAACCCTTCGTGCACATACGCGAGACTCTCTGACCGACAAGCATTCGAAACATTTCTGTAACATTCCCTTCGTCGGCTAGGTGTGTGTTCTATCAACGTGATTAGCGGACGGTAAACTGGAACCCCTGTTCCTTCTAATAGATAACGTTTTAGGTCATGTGGTCCACCTCTGATAATCTCGCACTCCTTACGCGTAAGCAAATTAAATGCGCACTTAGTGCCCGTTGCACTCCAGGCCATCGGATCTTTAAACAAGTTAGCCTTAGCTTTCGTGATGTACTCCGTGACTAGGGCTTCGCTCAAGAGTTAATCGTTCATGATATTTGTATTTGTATCAATGATAGGATAATAAACATACGTGATGATGATGATGATGTTTGGTTTGTGGGGCGCTCAACTGCGTGGTTATCAGCGCCCGTACAATTACCCAGTCTTTGCTCAGTCCAATTTCGCCACTTTCCTGGATGATGATGAAATGATGAGGACAACACAAACACCCAGTCATCTCGAGGCAATAAACATACGTGTTCCCATGTTTTAGCCTTTAGTTAGCCGGTGTAACTAAGACCTTGCTTGTCGGAATCTCAGTTCACAACATTTTGTCACCCAGCATGGGGCTCTGGTTTGAATTCATTCTCCGTTTATTGCCACTGTGAAGACCTCAGATGTATTAGACGCGACTCGTTTAAAATTAACTGTCATAAATACATAGCAGTGTGGTAACCTTCGCGCATGGATGCTGTGTTCGTGTGTGTTACGTGTGCTCTGAATGAACAGTATGCAATAGAAGTAGATTCAGTGTCTCTTGCCACACTATTCCATGTATCTTGTGGGTATTATTCGAATGCATGATTTGTTTCTGTGTTAGTGTTCTGTTTAGCGTTTCCATTGTTCTGTATTCTGCTACCAGCTTTGATATCGGCAATGTTTTGATTTTTGTCACTTCGTTCTTTTCAGTGCTTATGGTTTTAATCGCGGTTTCAGTGCAGCTAAGGTCTGGGAAGTTGATAGACATGCCGATATTCCACTTGAGGAAACCTCGACAGCAGGTGTGGAAGCACAGGGCACCTCTGCTGGGGGAGGGGGCGCACGCAATGTCAGAATCCCCTGGATCACGTTGTTGCGATGTTAGCGAAAACTACGGAACAACCAGCTGAAATAAAACAAGGCAAAGCCGCTACAACAGCACAGTTATCTAAGCTGCGTCACAGCTGGGCGAGATGAAACAGGGAAATGCAAAAAATACAAAGATGAGCTAAAAGTCTGCAATCAAGAGACTGATAGTCAAATCGCAGAAGTTAAGTGGGCCATGGGTAGAGAGACTACGAAGATGCTGGCAAAGGTCACCGACAGGCTGGTTGAAGTGAGTAGTGCGCTTTATGAGGAGATTCCTAGCGTGGAAAATCGGCTAACCGCAAAAATGGAGGAGATTGCCGCACGCATGGATAACGAAAAGGAATTGTCCATTCAGAACCAAACAAGGATGTATGACTGGAGCAGGAGGTGTCTACAATGACACAAGGAAGTGTACCTGCGACGGAGCTCACGCCAACGGGTTTCCATACTGTGTTTCCCAGGCAAAAAATGATTCAAATGGCTCTGAGCACTATGGAACTTAACATCCGAGGTCATCAGTCGTCTAGAACTTAGAACTACTTAAACCTAACTAACCTAAGGACATCACACACATTCATGCCCGACGCAGGATTCGAATCTGCGACCATAGCGGTCGTGCGGTTCGACACTGAAGCGCCTAGAACCACTCGGTCACACCGGACGGCGTTTCCCATGTAGGTGAGATATGTGTGTTTGCAGTGTGTGTGATTGCGGCTTATGGCCGCTCAATGGCGAAATTGTCAGTGCCCTTACACACATTAAAAGAAACGAGAAAGTGAATAAAAGTATGAGAATGTTATCACAAGCGCTAAGAGAACGGAGAAAGACTAAAAGGTGCTGTGCAGGAGGTTAAAACACAAGTAAAGCGACAGAGAAACTAAAAGAAGGCTGACCACTTATAAAAAACGTGAGTTAGTCGGTCACCCTGTTAACATATTAAAACCACCCCCTTTCTTTTTTTTTTAATTTAATCGTATGGCTAGAGCCCCCGTCGGGCAGACCATTCGCCGGGTGCCGGCCTTTAAATTTGACGCCACTTTGCAGTCGATGAGGATGGTAGGATGATGATGAGGACAGCACAACACCCAGTCACTGGGCGTAGAAAATTCCGCGACCCAGCTGGCAATCGAAGCCGGGCCCAGAGGATTGACAATCCGTCACGCTGCCCATTCAGCTACCGGGGGCGGAGAACCACCCCATAAAATTTGGGAAAAATATTGGACAATTCACAAAATTTTAAAACTCGAATCCCCGCCGCGACCTATTGGTTGGAAAATAAAACACAGTCCAATAAAGTGCGGCCGCAAGCCACAAGCAACACACATTGGAGTGTCCTCTCGCCGGAGTAAGAAGTCGTGCGTCATGGGGCTGTCGCCTATGCGAAGACGAGTAAGGAGGGCCTCGTTCCGTCGACGTAGCAGGGAGGTACGTCACGGCCGCCTTGTAAGCTATACTGGACGGAGCTTATTTTCTGTGACTTTGTCACTCATCCTCCTGCCGAAGCAAGACTTTGTCACTCATCCTCCTGCCGAAGCAAGACTTTGGATCTCAACAGAGGCTATAGCATGCAGGGAGATGGCACCCCCAAATAACTGAGGATCACGGCACGCCCCCTTGGCTGCTAGATCCTCCCTTTCGTTCCCCACAATACCCATGTGCACTGGTACCCAGCAGAAAGACACCTCCTTCCCCAGTCGTCGTAGTTGGAGGACGGCATCCTGGATACTCTGGACTACTTTATCTGCTGGGTAAGCATGTTTTAGAGAGTGAAAGGAACTCAGAGATTCGGAACACACAAGAAAATTAGCACCTGAAGAACGTCTCATCTGCTCCAGTATCCGCAAGATTTTGCATGTAATCCTGAGTTGAAGAGAGTCTTGAGGCAACACATGCAACACGATCACATTCCCAGAAAACTGTCATCTTGACATTGCCAGCAGATGAAGCTACCTTGAATTTCTTCTTTTTGTGATTTCGGGTGGTGCCACTCCTTATCTTTTCGTCTCAGAGTGATGCTCTCTGGTTGCGTCACCTGTAACCATCAGCGACAGAAATGCCTCTCCATTATTCTCAGATTCCTGCAACAGTTCAGATGGAATACCCGCTCTTCGAATCTTGAGGTCTGTAGTAAGCACAAGGGAAACCTATCTTAAGCGTACCTTTGAATACACCGGAGCCTCAGTCATTCCAGAGTCACTTCCAGTGGTCACCAATAGCTATATAGCCAACTTTTGAGTTGTGTTGCAACGGTCTGCACGAACAGTGGCATACGCGCCTTTTACCCTGTTGCAAGGAGTGGTTGTGGCAGGACATCACGAATATGGTCGATCATAGAGCTCAGTTTCTGCACTTGCTGACACTATCAGTCTCTTTACCCATTCCCAGTAACACTCTTAACAACTGAATTGAGCCGTGGTAAAAATTGCTGTTTTGAAGAGCGCACCGCAGCACGTAGTGTGAAGCAGTCGCCCTCAGTTTCTGGCGGTGGCGCTGCTGTGGCAGTCGCAGCTCTGGTGTCTCCCTCTGGTGGGAAAGCGGAAAGGTTGGCTGTTCACGTGTATTTAAGCGGCGCTATGAGCTCACTAGTCGATCAGTCTGTGTCAGTCTCTCGTTCCCAGCTTGCTAGTCTGTCTCTCGTCCGCATTTTGTTAGGCAGTTAGTGTCTGTCTGTCGTTCGGAGTGCTAGTATGTCTATCGTTCGGATCAGACTTTAAAGCTGGCAAGATGAGAGTCTTTCCACTCCGCCACTAAGAGAACTCAGCGAGTGGTCGCCCGGTCGGGGCTTAGTTCCTGCATCTGAGTCTGCACGCTAGGCCGCCAGTCTGCTCTAGTTTGCTCAGGCAATGGTCACTGGCGGTTGGATCGATCGGTTGGTCGGTCGCGCACTGAGACACAAGATGACTTGTCCGTCTTGAGCGTCGGCGCATGTGAGGTCGCCACGCGAGTCCAGTGGGCCGCGGCGTACAGCGAGGGGTAGTGACTTCGCGGTCGACACGAGAGCAGCAGGAGTCAATCCACGACGTGTGTCTGGCCGGTGCGAGCTGCGACACGTTGAGACGGGAGATCGGCTCGCCTTCTTGCGTCCGTTGAAGCGGCTGGCAGCGGACGGTTCGGGAGAGCGATTTGCGAGTGCTGCGCCAGGTCTTCTCGAGAAATCGTAGTTTATTAGAAGTTAAGTGATTGGTGATATTTTGTTGTTTGATTTACTCTTGTTAAATTCTACTTGTTTTCTTGGTGAGTTTACCAGCCGTTTTGCTTTGGGGTCGTCCCACCATCCTCCTCCGTTTGCCCACCTGCGGGAAGCTGGTTGTTTATAAATTGGGTGGTCCGCTTTTCCCTTGTGGAGTAGGGGCGGGTTAGAACAACATGCGGTTCGGGTTGTTCAGTAATCTACCTATCGATCTACCGTACGTTAGTAGCTGCCTCTGTCATGTTTGTCGGATTTGGTGTGTTAACGAATTTAATGCTTGGAGTGTAACGGCCTAGTACCTGAAATATGTTTTGATCTTTGGAAACTTTGATACTATTGCCTATCATCTTGAGAGGCGGTACCTGTGTACTGTAGAACATGTTAACTTGTTTGGGCAACCTTGTATAATTTTATATAAGATTACATTTCATGAGCTTTTATTTAAATGATCATTTTAGTATATAAAGTTGTCACCCTTTCACCGTAAGACTTTTCTTAGAAGTTAAAATTTAGTTGCACCTTCAGTGGCAAGGTTAATATTTTAATTATTAGTGTTTTGTACCATTTCCATCCCTCCTATGGGGGTGCATAGTTTGTGTGCTTGTGTAAATTGTTAAAACTCTTAGTTTAAAGTTACCTGGTGTGTTGCAGATTTGCACCAGTGTAGACTTTCAGAGGCTGTTGTGAGTGGTCGTAACTACTGCCGTGTCAAAAGGGAGCGGCAAGGTTCTCTGCCCGAAAGCTAATACAGTCAAAACTTGTTTCTTTCTGCCTCTGAATTAATTGTAACTTTGATATTTAGAGGGTGCTTTCTGATTATACTTTTAAATCTGTTTCTTTTAAAAAATGCTTTTAGGCACTATTAAAGTGAATAAAATTCCCATTAGTTAAAAGGAATTTGGTTATGATTTCATCTGTTACTCCCTGGCAACTACTTCCATGCTTACGTAGTGTGATTAAATGTGTTAATGTTCTTGATGAATCGCTAGTAAATAAAATAAATTCTTAAGAATATTCTTTGAAAATAAATCACGGTTCATGAATCATTGCGAAATACTGAACACAAAGTTTATGCATGTTCTTTTTTAGCAAGCAAGTATCCAATTGTAGCACGTTGCCTACAACAATTGTCTTGCGTAGACGACATTTCGATGTCTTACTTCTGCTGTGTCAACCGTCGGAACACTTCGAAACTTCACACACGTGCAGAAGACACATCAGAACTGAAGCATATAAACTAACATTTTCCTGTATATATTAACAGCTGTAAAATATAAGGGACTTTTTTTACTGAATTATCCTCGTACACATTGTGCAAGGATAAAGGGCCGCTCTAGACGCGGTAGAGTTCGTTGCGGACTGCAGAAAACTGAGACGTGGCACAATATGTTTCACACAGACCGAGTACAGCAGTGGTACATCCATACACGGCATGTCTTGAGCCCCGGGAGGCGCGACTGCAACCTGCTGGGTCAGACTTCCCACGCAGTCGCGACCTCAGCCACGGCTGGAGGTCCAGTCACTTCCCCAGTAAGGCACCACACACCACAACACGGCATGCGCGCTCTCCTCGGCCAGGCGTCCTTCCGGCTATTTCCGCACCTTCCGTCACATTCGCCACCGACGCTCACCTTGGTCGTGCCAGTGTCGAGGACACAGGATGGCCACATTGTTTGTCGAGACACGTGCCTACGCGTTAACACCCAGTGCCAGTAAATAAACCCCGACACTGCACCTGTGCTTTAAAATCACTGCGCTCTCATATATCACACAGACCGTAAGCAGTAATGTCTCCTGGGCTTAGCAGATGAAATATTTTGTGTGTACTCTGATCGCCCACGTCTTCTTCCCAGACTACCTGCAAACTCCCACCCAGCACTGTACAAACCACCAAGAAGCGGCGGTCGCCCATTCCGCCCCCCCCCTCCCCCCCCACACACACACACACGCGCGGCGCGCACACTGGCTCAATTCGTCGGGTACTACACTCTAGGACGCATTTTGCACATGCCGCTCGCCATGCTGCTTTCTGCAGTCACCATTGTGTGCCCATCCTTCGTATCGAAGGTTCACGATGCACGCTTCTACGGTGGCACTTCAGTCGGAGATTACGAGTTCGAATACAGTAGGCAAAACAAATTTTTGCGTCACTGAGGTGACAAAAGTCAGGGGTTAGAGATACGCACACACACATGTTCAAAATGGTTCAAATGGCTCTGAGCACTATGGGACTCAACTGCTGTGGTCATAAGTCCCCTAGAACTTAGAACTACTTAAACCTAACTAACCTAAGGACAGCACACAACACCCAGCCATCACGAGGCAGAGAAAATCCCTGACCCCGCCGGGAATCGAACCCGGGAACCCGGGCGTGGGAAGCGAGAACGCTACCGCACGACCACGAGATGCGGGCTACACACACATGTAGTTGTAGTATTGCGTGAGGAAGGTATAAAACGGCAGTGCACTGGTAGAGCTGTCAAGCGCGTGCTGATGATTCATATGACAAGGTTTCCAATGTCATTATGGCCGCACGGTGGGAATTAACAGACTTTGAACGCGGAATGCTATTTGGTGCTAGAAGAAAGGAGCATTCCATTTAGGAAATCGTTAGGGAATTCAGTATTTCGAGATCCACAGTGTCAAGTGCTGAGAATACCAGATTTCAGGCACTATCTCTTACCATGGACAAAGCACTGGCCGACGGCCTTCACTTAACGACCGAGAACATCGGCGTTTACATAGAGTTTCCAATACAAACCGTAGAAATCAATGTGGGACGTACGACGAAAGTGTCCGTTAGTACAGTCCGACGAAAGTTGGCTTCAATGGGCTACGGCAGCAGACCGCCTTTGGTAGCAGCACGACATTACCTACAGCGCCTCTCTTGGGCTCGTGATTGTATCGGTTGCACCCTAGACGACTGGGAAACCGTGGCCTGGTCAGCTGAGTAGCGATTTCAGTTGGTAATAGGTGAGGGTAGGTCGCACAGACCCCACGAAACTGTGGACCCAAGTTGTCAACAAAGCACTATGCAAGCTGATGGCGGCTCCTTAATGATGTGGGCCGTGTTTACAGGGAGTCGATTGGGTCCTCTGGTCCAACTTAACCGGCTTTTGTCTGGAAATGGTTATGTCTGGCTACTTGGAGATCATTTTCAGCCACTGATTCACTTGATGTTCCCAAACAACGATGGAATTTTTGGAGATTACAACGAGCCACACCACTGGGTCACAAATGTTCCTGATTAGTTTGAAGAACAGTATAGGCAATTCGAGGGAATGATTTGGCCGCCCAGATTGGCCAACATGAAGCCTATCGAACATTTATGTGACATAATGGAAAGGTCAGTTTGTGCACAAAATCCTACACTGGCAACACTATCTCAATTATGTATGGCTGTAGAGTCAGCATGGCTCAATATATCTGTAGTGGACTTCCAACGACTTGTTGAGTCTATTCCACATCGATTTGCTGCACTAAACCGGACAAAAGGAGGTCCGACATGATATTAGAAGGTATGCCATTGCTTTTTTAACCTCAGTATATTTGCCATGTAGATGGGGTGAGAAGGGGGGGGGGGAAGAGCTGGCGTAAAGTTCCTCGTGACCAGACTCCACTCCAATGTCCTGGAATAAATTCCAAACATCTCCGCAGTGTGACACTATTGATGGGGATCCATCTGCCAGATACGAACTCTAAGCTCGTCAGGTCCCTTTGGTACAAGTCAACAGGCGTTAGCTGTTCTCCAGTACGGGTTTCCACCATCGCCCTTCTCTCATCATCATACCACACAAACTTAGCACCGCACGACAGACAAGCACATTACAATAAGCTACACTCAACAGATACACTAATGACACAACTCTTACGCATCACGAGAAAGTATGGCAGTCTCTGCTTGGGGAAACTACCACCTGCGATTGGGCAGATGAACCTACGACTGAGAGTGTCGTGGGCAACAGTCCCATGGAAAATGGAAATGAGCGTTTGGCGTCATTGGCCGGGAGGCCGCTGTCGGGGCAGGTCCGGCCGCCGTGGTGCATGTCTTATTACGTTCGACGCCACATTGGGAGACTTGTGCGCCGGATGGTGTTGAAATGATGATGAAGACAACACAACACCCAGTCCCTGAGCGCAGAAAATTCCTCGACTCAGCCGGGAATCGAACCCGGGTCTGTAGGACGGCAATCCGTCACGCAGACCACTCGGTTATCGGGGCGGAAAGTCCCATACAAATTATTCATTCATCCGTTCATTATTTTTATTAACACTGTCTCTAACTAGCATTCTCATTCATTTTAGGATTCTCACAGTCACTGGTAGCCCGCGCACGAATCCATAGTCTATCAATTTTGCTATATCAACACCTTTACTCCATGAGCCACGATATGATGAGCTGCTTGACCGACGAGTAACGACTTCATGTCACGATAAGCGACAACGAGTGGGAGGGCGGTGTGCTGATCGCGTGTCCCTCCATTCGGCATCTGAAGACGCCATTGGAGAGAAAAACATGGCGATCGATCTGTGTTGTCGAGTCATCCAGGGCCTCTGGGACGGAGTCTACGTAAGTTTTAGATGAACTAAAACGTTATTGGCAACTGCTTAGTAGCGTGTCTGTCCACCTTCCAAAACCAGTACAGTAGCGATTGTGAGTGGCATGGATTCGATAAGTTGGTTGGTTGGTTGGTTGTTTGGGGAAGGAGACCAGACAGCGTGGTCATCGGTCTCATCGGATTAGGGAAGGATGGGGAAGGAAGTCGGCCGTGCCCTTTCAGAGGAACCATCCCGGCATTTGCCTGGAGTGATTTAGGGAAATCACGATTCGATAAGT